>NC_067146.1:52683036-52983036 GCF_903995435.1 Acomys russatus
ATGGGAGCCAGGTGGAACTGGAGATGAAATATCCAGGAGATCCCATCTCCTGCCTCTCTGAGGATGCAAGTCAGTAAAGACAGGCAGGGGTCTCAAAGGCCAGAAAGCTAAGAACAAGCTGGGCTGAGTAGGGGCCACCTACTGGTCCCTCTGCTCCCAGCCCCCACCAGTCACCCAGGGAGGCCAGAGCACTCACATCCAGGGATAGGCTTCTCTCTGTTTGTGAGGCCCCCTTCACCTCTGTTTTCCCTGCCCCAAACTAGCAGACCCCGCCTTCTTAGTGACCCCAAAGATCAGCACGGCCCATTCCTTCCGCTGATCCTGCCAGCCCCCCACCCAGGCCCACCCCAATCTTATCCTCCCCTGGTTTTTAAAAGTCCAGCCAACACAAATCCACTTGTTTGTTTGTCTGTCTGTCTGCCTCTCCCAGTCTCTGCCTCTCCCTGTCTCTAAGCTTTTGTTTTGTTTTTTTCTCATAGTTACTTTTTTTTTTTTTAAGCCTCTGAGGTCTTAAATTCACAAAGCTCCCTCTCCTGTGCACCCAAATATCTAGCTCCTAGCTTTCTGCCAGCTATTGATAGCACAGAACTACAAGCTCCAAGATGCATTTCTGCTTCAGGTGTCCAAAAGGTGCTGAATATATATATTCTGGGAATTGTAGTTTGTCTAGCCCACACTCAGCACCCCACCCTACCACCAAACTCTCCCCTGTGGTCCACCTGCCTCTGCCCTGATGGCTAGGTCTCTCCATTGACCTGCTGACCCAGGGAAACGCGTCACTTGATGACAGGATTGGGGGTGGAGGCCCTGGATAGCAGCTTCCTGCCCTTTTGTGTCCCCCTCTTGAGTCATGGGGGTGTGGGGGTTTCAGGAAATTGAGATGGGAGGGGGGAAAGATACCCTAATGCCAGCCACGAAGACAAAATGTCATTGCATCCTTGCTGAACCTCCTGTGTCCCCAAGTCCCCAAGGACTCTGAGATAGCCAAAGGTAAGGAACACGAAGACCAGGACGAACGGAGAGAGGCCTGTGGGCATTAGTAGTGTGGTATTCCATTGCCCCACTCCACCCAGTACTCAAAGCCTTCTCGCTGTGGCCTTGCACCCTCAAAGTGCCTTTCCCACCTCCAGTCTGTACTCAGCCCTAGGCCTCTAAAGGACACCTGGGTTCCCACTTATCAGCTCTAGCCTTCATGGCGGAACCCAGGCGTCCGGCCCCCCACCCTCTGAGCCAGCGGGCGTGAAGCCGAGGTTTTAGAGCCTCCCTGCCGGCCTTGTTCCTGTCCCATTGTGTGTGGGACAGGGGCGGGGCGAGGGCCAGCATCTGAAAGCCCCCTCCCACCAGCCCCTCCCTGCTTCCTAAGGAAAAGGCCAGGAACTCTGCTGAGCAGCCAGCAGAGTTGAGGTGCAGCTGGCATGGGCAACTTGAAGAGCGTGGGCCAGGAGCCTGGGCCACCCTGTGGTCTAGGGCTTGGGCTGAGCCTAGGGCTATGCGGCAAGCAGAGTCCAGCCTCTTCAGCACCAGAGCCTAGCCAGGCACCAGCATCCCCATCCCCGGCGACCGGACCAGCACCAGATCACAGGTGAGGGCCATTTGGCTGTGAGTAGGTAAGACGTGTGAGTAAAGGGTGTTGTATGTAGGACTGAGGCCTAGAGCTGGGAAGAGCCAGAATGATCAAACTACCAATGCAAAAAGCTGCTAGTGTGAACAGAATAGAACCAGGCTGCATGGCTGAGAAGTAGCCAGGAGCAAGGCCATCAGGTAATAGTCAAGAGGGGGAAATGAGGGGCCCTGCTACAGAATTGGGCCCCACTGTCAAGAACTCAAGCACTGTACCTAATAAGCTCTCTGAGCCTCCGAGTTACTCTTGGATCTGTAAGTTTCATGGGAAGCCTCCTACAAACAGTGGCGATGGTTACTTAGCCAGAGAAGACGGGAGCAGGGCAGGGGCATTCTAGGTATGGGGTTTCACAGAACAGGGGACAGGTGGGCCTGAGAGCCAAGCACTTGGGATGGGGCTAAGGCAGGGCTGGGGTCTTTCCCTGCTGCAGGACTCCCTCCTCACACACAGCCAGCCCTGCAGCCCTAGCCCTCAAAACCTCTTCCCCGCTGGGCCACTGGGCCTGAGGTCCTGAAGGGAAGAAAAAAAAAAACATGCCAGCGGGGTGTCAGGCCAAGGGGCTCCTGCCAAGCCTGAGGGTCCAGTGCCGCTGCTCAGGGACACCAGGGCCCCAAGTCCCTCCCTTCCTCCTGCGCAGGCAGGCGCTTCTGGGAGGAAGTGATAAGGCCCCAGGCTTCCCTTCACACGGTGGTTGCTGTCAAGAGGGGTGCAAACAGGGAGCAAAATCAGAGCAGAGGAATCCCTGTGGGGGGTCTTCCCTCTGCTCAGGCCCCTCAAATAGGCCCCATTTTAGGTACCAAAATATGATCCTTAAAACAGAGTAACACGAAGGATGGGGTCTTAGGAGCCAGCATGGTGGCACATGACGATAACCCCAGTAGTCGGGGGGTGGGGGGTGGGGTAGAAGCAGGGGATCAGGAGTTTTAGCCATCCCTCAGCTTGAGGCCAGCCAGACCTACCTCAACACCCTCCACCTCCACCCCACCCCACCCCAACCCTTGTGCCCCCACAACACACACAAAAGAGAGGCTATTTCAGTCATGGCTCAGAAAGCTGAACATCTATGAACATGGCACAGGCACCTGCTCTGCTGGGGACCTCATGTGGCAGGCATCTCAGGGGAGGCATGGGCATCCCAAGGTGAGCATCTGGAACAAGCAAGCAGGTCAAAAAGCTCTTTTATCTTCATTTTTTGATTACTAAGGCACTCTGCTGGAACCCAGTAATCAGTCCACCTGCGCAGGGGTCTACAGCTCTCCACTCACTCCATCACCTCCCGAGCCACCGACTCCTTCACTGGAATTCAAACTTCCAACTTGTAAAGCTAGGAAACACATTCAAACCAGAAGAACCTCAGGTGTAAAAGAGACAAAATAGATACCCTGCAGGGAGTGGGGACCAGTCTGGGCTAGCACTCCACGCCTAGAGAGAGTGGTCAGGGGTGGCCCAGCACTTGGAAACAAGACACTGGCTCTGAACAAAGCTCCCACTTGTAACAGTCTCTGACTAGAGACTTCATTTGCCCAAGCCTCGAGGTCTTCGTAAGTAGGGGCACAGAAGGCACTGCCCACCTCCTAAGGCTGCTGTGAGAGCTGACAGAAAATACCAGGAAGCTGGTGTGGGCACTGGCCCTGTGGGGTTTATTGATGCCGTACAATGTTGCCCTGAACTGCAGTGGGGAAGCCTAAAGAAAACAAACTTCTCTCCCATGACTCTGTGTACCCCTGATCCCTAACAGCCCCCCACTAACCTGGCCTCCAGAAGGACCCAAGTTTCCTCGAGTGAAGAACTGGGAAGTGGGCAGCATCACCTATGACACCCTCAGTGCACAGGCTCAGCAAGTAAGGATGGGCCCTACCCATATTTGTAGGGTTGGGATGGAGGTTGATGGAAGTGTCCCAGGTGCAGGGGTGTCCAAGTGAGGAAGCTCTGCTTTGTTTAGACTTGACCCTTATCTGCAAAGAGTAGTGAGAACTGGGAAGGACCAGAGGGGTCAAAGAACATTTCAAGGATTTCAGCGGCCCTGAGCCTCAAGCACTATGCCTTTCCACTTTTAACCATGATCTGAGCCCATGCTTTCCCAAACCTCCCTCCCTCTGCTCACACCTGCCTCGGCCCTTACTGACCAAAGTACACTTTGTGCCCTGGGCTGACCCTGGCCTCTGTGTGCTCTGTTCTGGCCCAGGATGGGCCCTGTACCTCAAGACGCTGCTTGGGATCCCTGGTGTTTCCAAGGAAGTTACAGAGCCGGCCCACCCAGGGCCCTTCCCCCACTGAGCATCTATTAGGTCAAGCCCAGGACTTCATCAATCAGTACTACAACTCCATCAAAAGGTGGGTCTCCCTGCACCCAGGCATCTCCTGTGCTGGGTGGAGAAGCCTCCAGAGCACCGCCCACACTTTATTCCCCATCTCTTTTACTGTCCTGACACCAAGGCTCTCCCTTCCCCCCAGGAGTGGTTCCCAGGCTCATGAGGAGCGACTTCAGGAGGTGGAGTCTGAGGTAGCAGCCACAGGCACCTACCAACTCCGGGAAAGTGAGCTGGTGTTTGGGGCCAAGCAGGCCTGGCGCAATGCTCCCCGCTGTGTGGGCCGGATCCAGTGGGGAAAGCTGCAGGTATAACCAGCTGGCACATGCCCAGGATGGGTATCAGGGGACTGAACAGGGAGAGGAGGGACTCAGGAAGCACCTGAGGTTTCCCTGAGGGGTGGGTGCAAGGCAGTGGAAAGGCCTCTGCCCAAGGGTTACTGGAACAGCCTCGGGCACTAAGAAAAGCCAAGGGCTTACAGGAGAACTGACTCCATGACCTTGGCCTCCTGAGCTGCCAGTGGCCGCTAAAGAATGTGGAAGAAAGCCACATGCTCCATGATGCCAAAGGCATCTCCAATAAAATAAGAACAGTCTGTCTACCGCTTGCCCAACCCTTTTAAATGGTTCAAAGCTTTAGTTCAACTTTGAACCCATCAAGCTCCCATAATAGGCTCCACTCGATGCTGTGTCCCTCCCTTGGCCACTGGCCAACCACTGCCACCCCCTACCCTGTCACAAGTTTTCTCCTCCATCAGGCAGGATAGAACCCCACCCCCCCCCCCCAACACCCACCCCCCAGCCTTCTCCTGGTATCAGAATACCACTGACAGGGTCCCTAGAGCTGTCAATGCAGCCATCTCTTCCCACCACTGTTCTGGCTCAAGGGAGCAGGATGGTCACCTGCCTTGGCATACAGGTGGGGTCTCTATCAACTAAGAACTTTCCACATGCATCTCGTCAGCAGTGAGCAGGTGACCCTCAGTGCTGGTCTTCCAGGCTGCCCTGAAGGGGATGAAGAGATGTGTCCTGGAAAGATCAAGCTGAGCTGGGCAAACGACGATGTCAGACAGAAGAGAGTCAGTAGGGCATAAATGTTGAGAGCACGAGTCACATGGATAGTGGGTAGCTCTTGCAGACCCTGTCTTCTTCCCAGAAAGCTCCATGACAGCACTCCTCTGGAGCTAGCACTCAAAACCTCATCTCTCTCTCTCCTGTATCCTTGGTCCACCCCCTTTGAGCCCAGGTATTCGATGCTCGGGACTGCAGGACTGCACAGGAAATGTTCACCTACATCTGTAACCACATCAAGTATGCAACAAACAGAGGCAATCTTCGGTGAGTGAGCCCAGCCCAGGCCCAAGCCCACCCCAGGCAGCAGTAAATAGCCTCTAACAAGCTTTATTTCCCCAATGTCAGTTCAGCCATCACAGTGTTCCCGCAGCGTTGCCCTGGCCGGGGAGACTTCCGGATCTGGAACAGCCAGCTGGTACGCTATGCGGGCTACAGGCAGCAAGATGGCTCCGTGCGAGGGGACCCCGCTAACGTGGAGATCACTGAGGTGGTGTACTACTTTGCTTTCTACTGCTGTGATAAAACACTGACCAAAAGTAATTTGGAGAGGAAAGGGTTTCTTTCCTCTTATAACTCACACTCCATTACTGAAGGAAGCCAGGGTAGGAACTCAAGACAGGAACCTCAAGGCAGGAACCTGGAGAGACCATGGAAGAATGCTGTTTACTGGCTTGCTCAGCTACCTCCCATATACAGCTCAGGCCCAGCTATATGGGATGGCACTGCTCTTAGTGGGCTTCCCCCCCCCCCCCTGCATCAATTAGGAATCAACAAAAGTCCTCCACAGATATGACCACAGGCCAACCTGGTGATGAGGCCATTCCTCAGTTGCAGTTTCCTTTTGCTGGGTGTGTCAAATTGGCAACCAAGAGTAGCCATCACAAGTGGGAACCAAGACTTGTGAGCATAGGGAACCAGGGAATACTGCATTGGGATACAGAGAAGAGGTCAGTGGGCAGGAAGAGGGGACCTTTCGAGATGAAAGATGGAAAGGCAGGAATGGTGATGCACTCCTATAATCCTTGACTTGAGGCCGGGCGTGGTGGTGCACAACTTTAATCCCAGCACTTGGAAGGCAGAGGCAGGCAGATCGCTGTGAGTTCGAGGCCAGCCTGGTCTACAAAGTGAGTCTAGAACAGTCAAGGCTACACAGAGAAAACCCTGTCTTGAAAAACCAAAAAAATTTTAAAAATAATAATAATAAAATAAAATAATCCTTGACTTGAGAGGTCAAAGCAGGAGGGTTAGGAGTTTAAGGCAAGCCTTGACCACAAGAACAGGGTCCTCCATTTTGCATAGAGACCCAGCCCCTGAGGACTCCCTGAGGTAAAGAACAGGGTATGGCTAATGGTGAGGATTCCTGGTGAGGTCAGGGGTCACAGCCCTTGAACCCACCTCTGCCTGCTTCCCACAGCTCTGTATCCAACATGGCTGGACCCCAGGAAATGGTCGCTTTGACGTGCTGCCCCTGCTGCTCCAGGCCCCCGATGAGCCCCCAGAACTCTTCACTCTGCCCCCAGAGCTGGTCCTCGAGGTGCCTCTGGAGCACCCCACGTGAGCATGAAAGGCTGAGGGTGGGAGTGAGGCTACCCAGAGCCCTACAAAGGGGGATGGTGAGGGACACCTGGCAATCCTACACAGAAGGTAATTCAAATCCAATGCCCCCAGGCTAGAGTGGTTCGCTGCCCTTGGCCTGCGCTGGTACGCCCTCCCAGCTGTATCCAACATGCTGTTAGAAATCGGGGGCCTGGAGTTCCCTGCTGCCCCCTTCAGCGGCTGGTACATGAGCTCAGAGATTGGCATGAGAGACCTGTGTGACCCTCACCGCTACAACATACTTGAGGTAAGAGGACCCTGAGGAAAGGGGACATGAAGCTGTATTCCACTCCTACCCTGATGCAGAGGGCTGGCCATGGGAAAGTATGAGCCGAGTCAGGTCCAAGGATGTGAGTGAGCTCCGGAGCCACAAAGCTGGGAAGAAGGTTCTGTAAGCAAGAAAGTGTGTGAAGGATAGCTTTCGTCAGATTCTCAAAGGAGTGTGTGTGGGGGGAGGTGCACACATGTGCATGTTCATGCATGCATGTGTGTGTATGAATGTTTGAGCGTGTGTATGTGTGTGTGCATGCATGCATTGTGTGTGCGTGCATGTGCATGTATGTGGGCATGTGTGTATGTGTGGGTGAGCATGTGTGTGTGTGAGTATCTGCATGTAGGCATGCATGTGTGCCCATATGCTTGTCTGTGTGTGTGTGTGTGTGTGTGTGTGTGTGTGGGTTGCCAGGCACAGAACGTATGGTATCTTCCTCTCTTGGCATCCCAAGTGCTAGAATTATAGCCTTGAACCACCGTGACTGGCTCAAAGGGGATCTTGTCTCAGAAGGTTTACAATCCATTTCCGAGATAAGAAATGAAGGGCCCAGGCTGAGAAAGACTTGCTCTCTCTGTTCTATTGTACCTTTGTGGGCAAAACACTGACCCAAGCCAGTATTCCTTTCCCTCCCTGGTGCTTCTGTCCCTACCCTGTCCAATTTGACCCAGGATGTGGCTGTCTGCATGGATTTAGACACCCGGACAACCTCGTCACTGTGGAAAGACAAGGCAGCAGTGGAAATTAATGTGGCCGTACTGCACAGTTACCAGGTACACAGGCCCAGCTGTGGGGTTAGGAGCACAGACACCGAGTGGAGCTGAGATGCGCTGTAACCCATGCGTCTTGCGACACACTGTGCCTGCAACTCTGGATACACAGGAACTGTCCTGGGTGTTACAGTAGGTTACCTAAGTGCCTGCCAGCAACCTTGCTCAGTAATTGGTCCCAGGGCCGATGGTGGGACCCACTGGCATCCGCAATCTCTAATCCTGGATAGAAAACATGCTGGGTACAGGAGTGTCATAATACAGTGTGTGTGGTGGGGTGCGGTTTGAGGAAACCAGTGCCTGGTAAAGCCTCTGTGGGGTCAAAGAGTTAAGAGAGGACTTGAGAATGTGGCCCAGTGCTTCTTCTCAACGGCCAGCACTGGTGACAGGGCACACAGACACTGAAATCAGAGCTGCTCTCGCCCGTTAGACTTGGAGCATGACTATGCAGTCTGCTGGAGCTCTGAGGGGCCACGAGGCATAGAACAGGCTGGGTAGACAGTGATGGAGAAAGGAAAGGTGGGAAGGTGGAATCTCTAGGGCATTTCTGAGCCCAGCCTCTTCCTGCTCCCACCTCAGCTGGCCAAGGTGACTATTGTGGACCACCATGCCGCCACGGCCTCCTTCATGAAGCACTTGGAGAACGAGCAGAAGGCCAGAGGGGGCTGCCCAGCTGACTGGGCCTGGATTGTGCCCCCCATCTCAGGGAGCCTCACTCCTGTCTTCCATCAAGAGATGGTCAACTATTTCCTGTCCCCAGCCTTCCGCTACCAGGTACCCAACCCAACTGGCTCCTGCCCACCTAGCAAAACTCTAGGCAGCCCACAGAAACTGCTACCCTTTATCTTTCATGACCCTTCATCCCCAACCCAACTCTTTTTTGCAGCCAGACCCCTGGAAGGGAAGTGCAGCAAAGGGCGCGGGTATCACCAGGAAGAAGACCTTTAAGGAAGTAGCCAAGTGGGTACCCTGGGACTGTGTCTCTTCCCCATACTCTAGGGGAATGAGCCCAGTAGTAGTACCCCAAGTCTTTGCAGTTATGAGGTCTGGACCCCTACCTAGGAGGTCTGGCCTCTGTGCACCTAGGATGCCCTCACCCTACCCTTGCCTGCAGTGCAGTGAAGATCTCTGCCTCACTCATGGGCACAGTGATGGCAAAGCGCGTGAAGGCGACTATCCTGTATGGCTCTGAGACCGGCCGGGCTCAGAGCTACGCACAGCAGCTGGGGAGGCTCTTCCGGAAGGCGTTTGATCCAAGGGTAGGACTGAGGCCTGAGAGGTAGGGGGTTTAAAAAAAAAGGAAAACCTCTGTCTACCTCTTCACAGATGGCTATAGGACAAGAGGGCTAAGGGTTCAAGTCCAGCATGTGGCACATACCTGTAATCCCAACACTTGGGCAGTAGGGTCAAGAGGATCCAGGGTTCAGGGTCATCCTTGGCTACATAATGAGTTCAAGGCTAACCTGGGCTACATGAGACACCATCCCCCCAAAAAATAAGCCAGGGTTCACAAAAAAAAAAAAAAAAGCTACAACCTACAAGGATTCAGGGTCCAATCGGGCCTTATCTGGCCAAGATGGCCGAAGTGAGGAGGAGAGGGACAGCAGGGAGACAAGTCCTAACATCCCTCTCTTCACCGCAGGTCCTGTGCATGGATGAGTACGATGTGGTGTCCCTGGAGCACGAGGCACTGGTGTTGGTGGTGACCAGCACATTCGGGAATGGGGATCCCCCAGAGAATGGAGAGGTAAGGCTTTCCAGAGGGGGAGAATGAGAAAAGACTCAAACAGGAACAGCTGGACAGGTGGACGCAGGTACACACACACACACACACACACACACACACACACACACACACACACACACACTCATTCAGATACACCAGCATGGAAAATTAATATCTGAACCAGCTCCACTTCCTCATGGGAACATGACCTGGCTGCTGGGAACCTTGACCCCTGTGTCCTCCGCCATCTCTATTATTCGTGCAATTCTTTCCTATGCGGAAGACACTGGCTGACTGAAGAGAGCTTCTAGGTCTTGACATCTGAGAAAAACAAAGATTTCCCCACTCACTTTAGTATTTTAACTTTTTTTTTTTTTCCCCTGAAAAGAAACATGCAAACTCTCTGGATGCCAGCCTAGATTAAATAGCGTCCCATGTTCAACATGTCATTTTTTTTTTTTAAGATTTATTTATTATGTGTACAGTGCTCTGCCATTAGATCTCATCATAGGTAGTTGTGAGCTACCATGTGGTTGCTGGGGATTGAACTCAGGACTTCTAGACGAGCAGCCAGTGCTCTTAACTGCTGAGCCATCTCTCCAGGCCCTGCAACATGTCTTATAAGAGACAAACACTGAGGCCATCAATGCCTTCCATTTAACCATTACCTTCCCATAGTATGCCTCTGTACCCCAAGTCTGATGCATTTCTACCTGTTCATCTATTCCAACTTCAAGTGTTAGGTCCCTTATGAGCGCTGAGTCCCTCCCTAGAATCCAAAGTTAAATGCCCACAGTGAGCTTGAATTCCAACCCACTGTAAAAACAAACAAAAAGCCCAGCATGCGCCAGGTGGGCTATCATATATAATCCCAGCACTTGAAAGGCACAGGCAGGAGGCTCAAGAGTTCAAGGTTATCTACCGATACATTGTGAGTTTAAGGCCAGTCTGGGCTTGAGGAGACCTAAAACAGGAATGTCTTTGATCCTGGGGCTAGGGAGACAGAGGCAGCTGGATCTCAGGCTCTCAGGCTAGCCTTATCTACATAAGGAGGCTCTGTCTCAACAAAACAAACAAACAAACAAAAACAGGCCCAGGTGGGATGAGCTGGCTCCACAGGAAAAGGCACTTGCTGCCGTGCCTGAGGCCCTTAGAACCATCTTTAGAGCCTAGGTAATAGAGGGACAAAACCAACTCCTGCGAGTTTTCCTCTGGCCCCTATACATGTGTCATGCCACATATGCAAGCACGCACATGGGCACAGGCACAAATAAGTTACAAACAAAAGCTATAAAAAAAAAAATTAAACGCAAATAAAAAGCCCAAACACCTGTCTCAGCATCTGGCGGGGCCTCCCTGTGCGTCATGACCTGCATGCGAAGAGCATCACGTGGCGCACGAGAGAGTGGGAGTACTCCAGAGAGGGCCGATTTTATAACAGGGCTCCCTGGTACAGCCCATTAATCCACTAATCCATGAGTGGATTAAACCACTCACAAACACAGAGCCCGCCAACCCAACGCTCTCCAAAGGCCTGGCCTCCAAATGTCATTAACACAAGATTGGAGGGACACACACTCAAGCCGTAAGTGGCATTGTGATTTAGCTTTTTAGCCTAAAAGTGATGTGTGACCTACAGTCCTAACAAGGCACAGAGCATTTCATCATCCTGGAAAGCGCAGTGGTTTCTCTAAGTGGGTCTCCTGTCTGACAGGAGGCTTTCGCCTGCTTAAAAGCATCACGGTGGTGCTTCAGCTCTCAGCCTGTTTTTCAGGCTGGCCCCTGTCCTTGATTCAGAACTTTCTTTTCCCTGCTGAGTGGCGGTCACCGCGTGAACAACCCCGCCTTGTTTATCCACGCTTTTGTTGATAGACACTTGGACTGTTTCCAGTTTGGGGTTATTATGAATAAAACCACTAAGGATATTCTTGTAGCAGGCTTTTGTGGGCTTATGTTTTCATTTCTCTTGGATAAATACCCAGGGGTGGAATTGTTGGGTAATAGGAAAAATGTAAGTTTAACTTTTTGTCCTTTAAGAAAAAGTCAGCCAGGCGTGGTGGCACACGCTTTTAATCCCAGCACTCAAGAGGCAGAGGCAGGTGGATCTCTGTGAGTTCAAGGCCAGCCTGGTCTACAGAGTGAGTCCAGGACAGCCAAGGCTACACAGAAAAACCCTGTCTCGAAAAACAAGAAAGAAAGAGGCAAATGGTCAGATTAAACTATACTTTTGAGATGTGAGCATTTCAATTTTACCCCCCAATTTTTAAAGGAAGAAATGCAGGAATATATCCCACAGAAGAGAGAGTATATACACCAAAGATATGAATAAGAATATTTATAGCAACATTTCATAACACTCACACTGGAAACAATTCAAGTGTCAATCAACAGTAGGTTGGATAAACAGTGACAAGCTCACGTGTGATACAGCTGTGTGAACAAATTACAATACACAATACAGATGAAAAGTGAAAGCAGGCAGTGAACACATGGTAGAGCCCACTTTGTCTGAAGTTCAAAACCAGGCAAACAACCCAGGGGTTGGCTCGATCAGGAGAATAGGTGAGACACAAGGGTGACTTCAGGGTGTAACTTTGACTCACTATGTAGACCAGGCTGGCCTCAAACTCAAACAGATCCACCTGCTGAGATTAGAGGCATGTACCACTACACCTGGCATGACCACTCAGTTTATAAAGCCCTTCATCACTCAGCCACCCCACCTCTGAAGACCACCTGAGTGAGCCATACAGGGACACATGGCCTGTGTGTGAGGATGTTGGAGAATTCTTCATACACTACCCAGTGTCCTCCTGTCACAGGGAAGCCATAGAGCTCCATACAGGCAAGCGGAGAACTAGGATGTAGCCATCGTAAAGCGTGATGAGGTCAAGGGGCTGGAGAGATGACTTAGCAGTTGAGACTGCTCTTCCAGAGGACCCTAGTTTGATTCCCAGCACCCACAAGGAGGCTCACAACCATCTGTAACTCCAGTTCCAGGGGATCTGACACCCTTTTCTGGCATCCATGGTTCCTAGGCAAACACATGAGGTACAGACATACATGCAGCCTAAACACTCATGTGCATCAAACAAATAAAGCTCAAAAAAGAGAACGAGGATAAGCCAGAGGGTTGGCCTAGAAGGATGTCCACAATGGGCCACTGATGAAAAGCAAGCAAGAGCTCACAGCGGTGGAGGCAGCTGTGGTGCACGCCTTTAATCCCAGCATTTGGGAGACAGAGGCAGGAGGATCTCTGTGAGTTCAAGGCCAGTCTGGTCTACAGGGCAAGTTCCAATATAGCCAGGGCAACACAAAGAAACCCTGTCTGAAACAAACACAAAGCAAGCAAGAATTACATTGTTCACTCGGGAGGCAGAGGCAGGCGGATCGCTGTGAGTTCGAGGCCAGCCTGGTCTACAAAGTGAGTCCAGGATGGCCAAGGCTACACAGAGAAACCCTGTTTCGAAAAAACCAAAAGAAAAAAAGAAAAAAAATAATTACATTGTTTCCATTTTTAAACAAAACAAGACAAAACTTGAGTTTTGACGTGGGAAAGAAGGATGAAGGGCCCGCTGAGGCTCTGTTAAAACCTTTCCAGCTTACAGTAGGTGTGTTGGGATGGAACCCCACTACGAGTCAAAGTGCGCATGCTCATTGATACAGGCAGAGGATGTTTCCACCTGTCAGTAGTGCGCACGCACAGGGTTAAGTCCCAAGGGAGAATAAGGCTGGGCTCTAGACACCTCTGTAGTGCAGCTTTTCAAAAAGTCAAGCCTTTGCATTTTTTCAAAGCAGAAGTCACTAATAAGGAATGGTAAGGGCCGACCAGCCTGGTTTCAGGCTCCTGTGCAATATAAAAAATAAAGCTAACCACGATGTGGCCTCTTCTCCTGCAGAGCTTCGCGGCAGCACTGATGGAGATGTCAGGCCCCTACAACAGCTCCCCGCGGCCTGAACAGCACAAGTGAGTGGGCTTGGGGACACGGGACAAGAGGCATTTGGAGACACTAAAGGGGAGGTCCCAGGGACCTATCCCGACCTTTTAAGTCTTTCCCAACAAGCTGGAAAGCAGAGAGCGTGAGGCCTGGGCACTAGGCCAGCGCCCCAAGGGCCCTCCTTTTCTGGGGACCTGATAGCTTCCAGGCCCAGGACTCCCCTCTACAACCCTGATGTGTACTCCAGGTCAAGAGGCAGAGCAGACCCCTACCACCATCACAACCCTTCCCGCCCCAGGAGCAAACACCCTGAAACTATTCCCTGGCTGGGCCAGGGCCAAGTTTCTAGTTCCTTGTGACAGACACCCTGTCTTTATCCTCTCTTGCCAGGAGTTACAAAATCCGATTCAACAGTGTCTCCTGCTCAGACCCACTGGTGTCTTCTTGGCGGCGCAAGAGGAAGGAGTCTAGTAACACAGACAGTGCAGGGGCCCTGGGCACCCTCAGGTTGGGGATCCTCACTAAGGAGGGGGAGTGAGAAGGACAAACCACCTGGGTAGGTAGACATGGGCTGGCCAGGGGGCTCCAGCAACGGCTTCCTGTACCACAGGTTCTGTGTGTTTGGGCTGGGCTCCCGAGCGTACCCCCACTTCTGTGCCTTTGCTCGGGCAGTGGACACAAGACTTGAGGAGCTGGGCGGAGAACGCCTATTGCAGCTGGGCCAGGGTGATGAGCTCTGTGGCCAGGAGGAGGCTTTCCGAGGCTGGGCCCAGGCAGCCTTCCAGGTGAGCTCCCAGTGCGCTGGATCTGACCTGGGTCCGCCCTGTGTTCTGCCTCCAATTCACCTGAGATGCTGAGGCTGGAGGTTCACTGACTTCCTAGTCTAGTTGTCTGGCCATGCCTCCTTGGGCTTTCCCCAAATTTGCCCTCATTTTGCCACTCCATAGCCAGGCCCTCTGGGATCAGCCCCAAGTAGTGGACAATAGGTGATGCTGTGCCAACCTGGGAACCTGGAAGAGAAGAGGCGGGTCCACCGTCACAAGCTGGTGCTAAGAGTAGGAGCATCAGGGCCCCTACCCAAGGTAGGAAAGATAGAAGAAGAAAGGGGGGACCCAGAGGGTCAGTCAGAGGTCAGAGCTGAAGCTGAGGCCCGTAGGAGCTCCAGTGGGCTGGAGACAATCCAGGTGCCCAGCCTAGAGAGCTGGTTCTGGACACAGAAGTATCCCAGGGCGCTTCCTCGGGGCATTCCTCTCAAACAGACACTTCTCATTCAGTGAGGGAAGTCCCCACATCTGTGCATCCATCTGGGACTCAGTTTCAGCCAGTCAGGACCCAAGGCAAGAAGCGGCCTTCTTTTGGAGGTGGGGGAACCAGAGGGTTTGCTTAGAAAGAGAAGGTCAAGATTGAGAAAAGAGAAATAGAGAGTAAGAGCCAGAGAACAGATGCTGGAAGTTTCTGAGTAGGGGTAGACCACACTCAGAGCATCTGAGAGCTAGCAGGAAGACAGGCTCACTGGGACCGCAGCAGTAGGGATCGGAAGGAAGGGAGAGGGTCCAGGAAGGAAGGAAGAGATATAAGGTTGCACACACTAGAAAAGAAACAGTAAAGCTGAAGATAGGATCCAGCCTATCACAGACCAAGGAAGGAAAAGATATAAGGCTGCACACTAAAAAAGTAACAGCCTGGAGATAGAACCCAGCCCATCAGGGGGAGCTCTGGATCTCAAGGCTGGGACAGCAAGCTGCTAGTCTGCTTACCCCTGAGCAGAAGCAGACAGAGCAAGCTCCCTACACCTCCCATAGTAAGATAGCTCTGGCCTTCTGCACACACTGTGCTAAGTGCTTTCCATAAAGTACACAAGTAGGGCTGACAGTGTAGCTCAAATGCTAAGTGCTTACCCAGCATGCATTCACTGAGGCCGCGGTTCAGCCCTTGGTACTACAAAAAAAAAAAAAAAAAAAAAAAAAAAGCAACTCCAAGAGTTGTGGCTCAGCACTTGTGAGGCGGAGGCAGGAGGATTAGAAGTTCAAGGCCATCTTTTCTACATAACAAGTCAGAGGCCAGCCTGGCCTACAAAAGATCCTGCCTCTGAAAACGAAAGTATTTTATTTAATCTTTTCTGGAACCTTATGAGGGATCAAGATGAGAAACAAACACATAAGATGAGGAACCAAATGCACGTCTGAGTTCATAGCTGCCTTCATTGAGCTACTTACATGCTCAACTGTGCTCCCACGGACATGGGATCAGGACTCATGAGACAGGCACCCGGCAGGTGTGACAAGTCAGGATCCCTATGATAGCAGCCAAATGAGCTAGGAAATAAGGTATGGTAGCCAGCTGGAGCCGGGGCCTCAGGCTCTTATCATTTCACCCTCTCTCTCACCGGTTGCCAGGCTGGGCTGGGCAGCTGGCAGGTCCAGCCCTACCTCCCTACATACACACACACACACACACACACACACACACACACACACACACACACACATCCACTTCTCTGGCAGGCCCAGCCCTACCTTCCTTCACACACACACACACACACACACACACACACACACACACACACAAACACACACTCCACTTCTCCTTGGGGCTCCCTGAAGGCAAGCAGCCTTAGATCCTAACCCACTCACCCCTCAGGCCGCCTGTGAAACCTTCTGTGTGGGAGAAGATGCCAAAGCTGCTGCTCGAGACATCTTCAGTCCCAAGCGCAGTTGGAAGCGCCAGAGGTACCGGCTGAGTACCCAGGCTGAGAGCCTGCAATTGCTACCAGGTACAGCCCAGACGGCAACCCGACCTTGCTGAGTTGGGGGGGGGGGGAGGCGGTGGTCCTAGGATTCTCCCTCACAGGCTCCTTTACCCTCCTGCTCCCCAGGGCTGAGCCACGTGCACAGGCGGAAGATGTTCCAGGCGACAGTCCTCTCGGTGGAAAACCTACAGAGCAGCAAATCTACGTGAGGAATATGGCTCACCCCACTCTCCTCACTAAGAGGATCCCTCTTCATCAGAACCTAGCACCCTCTTTCTCCCACATTTTCCCTTCCTCCTTGCCGTTCTCTGACCTCAATGACTGTCTGCCTTCATGCCCCTAGCCGAGCCACAATCCTGGTGCGTCTGGACACTGGAGGTCAGGAGGGACTGCAGTACCAGCCAGGGGACCACATAGGTGTGTGCCCACCAAACCGACCCGGCCTAGTGGAGGCACTGCTGAGCAGAGTGGAGGACCCTCCACCACCCACAGAGCCTGTGGCTGTGGAGCAATTGGAGAAGGGCAGCCCTGGTGAGGACTGGGACCTGGGCTGGGCGAGGAGGCACCTGCTGCACCTCTGGCACAGCACACCATGGTGCTTAGTGTGACCGGTGCAACCACCCTGCTTCACACCCTGGTGTTACCAGGACCTTGCTGCCACTCCAGCCAGGATGACCTTGTTCTCCTTTCCCAGAACCCACCAAACACCCTAAAAGCCTCCTCCCATCACCACCACCTCCCCACAGTCTAATTTTTCCGTTCTTGGCCTATCTTCTTCCAAAACAATGCCTGCAGTTATGATAACTTGATGGGGTTGAGGGCAGAGGAGATCGGACCAACCTAGTCCAGCCAGGGTTTACCAAACATATCAGGACTGCACAGACAAGCCCACGCCACCATTCAAGGACAAATTTTCCAGTTAGACACAGTAACGCTTCGGTCAGCTCCCCCAAAGTGAACACCAGCTCAGTGTTCCCTGTGCACCCTCTCAGGTGGCCCTCCCCCCGGCTGGGTGCGGGACCCCCGGCTTCCCCCATGTACGCTGCGCCAGGCTCTCACCTTCTTCTTGGACATCACTTCCCCGCCCAGCCCTCGCCTCCTCCGACTGCTCAGCACGCTGGCAGAAGAATCCAGCGAACAGCAGGAGCTAGAGGCCCTCAGCCAGGTGGGGGCCATGCCGTGGGGAGACCCTGGGGCTACACTAGAGAAGGCTGAGTTGGGGGACACTCTGTAGCAGGAAGTCTCCCGTGCACGCCAGATCCTCTGCCCTTGTTTCTCCTGGCCAACATGCGCTGGTGCTTTAAGACCCGTTTCCAGGCTGACTGGTTCTTCTCTCGGTGGTGAGGGTCTTCAGGGGGAGTGTGTTGGCCTGAACTGAGCATGGATGAATGCAAAGGAAGCTCAGCTAGGTAGGGGTCACTCTGAGGACTGTGCGGGGAGGGGCTCTCAGCTCAGCACATCTGGCCCCCCCAGGACCCTCGGCGCTACGAAGAGTGGAAGTGGTTCCGCTGCCCCACGCTGCTAGAGGTGCTGGAGCAGTTCCCCTCAGTGGCACTGCCTGCCCCACTGATCCTCACCCAGCTGCCCCTGCTCCAGCCCCGGTACTACTCTGTCAGCTCAGCACCCAGCACCCACCCAGGAGAGATCCACCTCACCGTAGCTGTGCTGGCATACAGAAGCCAGGGTGAGGCCGGGAGCAGGAAGAGCCTGGGCTTGGCAAGACTAAGACAGGCCTCTGAATGACTTCTCCTCCTAACCCCTAGATGGCCTGGGCCCTCTGCACTATGGTGTCTGTTCCACATGGCTGAGCCAGCTCAAGGCAGGAGACCTGGTGCCCTGCTTCATCAGAGGGTAAGTGAGGCCTCTGGGGTAGGGAAGGGCAACCAGGAGAGACTGGCTGTGTCGAGGCAGGGGTGAGAATGAGCTCCATGTGTGATAGGAACGAGTGAGGAATATACGTGGTGGTGGTGGTGGTGGTGGTGGGCGGCATTACACAGGATTGCTGGTAATTACTGGAACCCTGGAAAGGCCAGTGGGTCGGTCCCTGGGTCACTTCAGGACTATGGCTGAGCTTTGGCTCAGCAGCTTGGTGTAGTGTCCTGCCCCTGAAACCATAGCTACCAGCACCAACATGGATTAGACAGGGGCCCTGTGCAAGTGTGGCCCATGCGTGCCTCTCCGTGTCGTTGGCTGCAGCCTATGTTAGAAGGCTTGGCTTCAGCTGGGCATGGCAGCGCACGCCTTTAATCCCAGCACTCGGGAGGCAGAGGCAGGTGGATCTCTGTGAGTTTGAGGCCAGCCTGGTCTTACTTACAAAGTGAGTCCAGGGTAGGCAAGGCTACACAGAGAAACCCTATCAAGGGAGGAGAAAAAAGGCTTGGCTTCTATCAGGCATGGTGGTACATTCCCCACACTTGGAAGGCAGAAACAAGCAAATCTCTGTGAGTTCAAGGCCAGCCTGGTCTACAAAGAGAATTCCAGACCAGCCAGGATTGTATAGGTAGATCCTATCTCAACAAAACAAAACAAAAGAACACCTCAGCCTGGCAGTTGTGGCACACACCTTTAATCCCAGCTCTTGGAGGCAGAGGCAGGCAGATCTCTGAGTTGGAGCCAGCTTGGTCTACATAGTGAGTACAGGACAGCCAGGGCTACAGAGAGAAACCCTACCTTGAAAAAAAACTAAAACAAAGAAGAAAGAAAGGGATGCATTTGTCATTGGGCCTTAGGCTTTCCTGTCTATATAGCCATAGCCTGGTTGCTGTGTCATGGGTGAAGCAAAGGGGCCTGTTTGTTTGTTTGTTTGTTTGTTTGTTTTTTCAAGACAGGCTCTCTCTTTGTTAGCCTTGGCTGCCTTGGACTCACTTTGTAGACCAGGCTGGCCTCGAACTCACAGCAATCTGCCTGCCTCTGCCTCCGGAGTGCTGGGATTAAGGTGTGCACCACCATGCCCTGTGCAAAGGGGTCTTAAAGGACTCTCTCTGGATAGGGCTCCCTCCTTCCGGCTGCCACCTGATCCTAACTTGCCCTGCATCCTGGTGGGCCCAGGCACTGGTATTGCACCTTTCCGGGGATTCTGGCAGGAACGATTACATGACATTGAGATCAAAGGTGAGTCTGGGGTAAAGGTGGACCTGGAAGTCAGAAGGGAGCCAAGGAGAAAAGAAGTGACGCTGGAGGACATGGCCATAAGAGAAACTAGGACCAAAGGTGAAAAGAAATTTAATGAGGAAGGGAGGAGACACAAATGCTGGGTCCTGTTTGTCACCTTTCCTGGTGGTCCCTTGGCATATTTGAAATGGACTGAGGATAGAGAAGGGAGGGATAGACCAGGAATTCAGACAGGAGACAGCTCCAGGTCGATCTACGTCAGAACTCATCTACAGCGACCCAATCTAAAAACTGATAGGGTGTTCAGGTCAGGCACGGAAGTGTCAATCAAGAATACGGGTTGGAACAAGGAAGAGGACCTGGGGTGTCACACAAGGCCATGGCCATAGAAATGAGTCGGCACAGCAGTTTCCTTCCATACATCAGAGATGTGCCAGGGTCTGGGTACATCTTATTTGCTCCTAAAGGCTGAACAGTCAACATAGTGGTTGTTCCAACCCAAAGGCTGTCTGGTACCCTGGGCAAGAGTGGCCTGGAGGTGCCAGGACTGTCCCAGAGGAAGGGGGTCTTCCCAAACCTCCGTGTTGTTCACAGGGCTGCAGCCTGCCCCCATGACTTTGGTGTTTGGCTGCCGATGTTCCCAACTCGACCATCTCTACCGGGATGAGGTACTGGATGCCCAACAGCGCGGGGTGTTTGGCCAAGTCCTCACCGCCTTTTCCAGGGATCCTGGCAGCCCCAAGGTACCAGGGCGGGTGTAGAGATGGCGAGACCACGCCGGGGCTCTTCCCAAGCCCCGCCCTCCATCCCACCCAGGCACGCCCCTGGCCTGGGTGTTCTCACAGCAAGTCCCGCCCTCAGATTTACGTGCAAGACCTCCTGAGGACAGAGCTGGCCGCGGAGGTTCACCGCGTGCTGTGCCTCGAGCAAGGACACATGTTTGTCTGCGGAGATGTAACTATGGCAACCAGCGTCCTGCAAACCGTGCAGCGAATTCTGGCAACAGAGGGCGACATGGAGCTGGATGAAGCTGGTGACGTCATCGGCGTGCTGCGGGTGCGAAGGGGCGGGCCAGGGAGCCGGGACCCGGGAAAGATAGGTCTGGCGGCTCCTGTTCGGATTCTGATGCACTGGGCTTTTTTTCTCCCCGCAGGATCAGCAACGCTACCACGAGGATATTTTCGGGCTCACACTGCGCACCCAGGAGGTGACAAGCCGCATACGCACCCAGAGCTTTTCTTTGCAGGAACGGCAACTGCGGGGTGCAGTGCCCTGGTCCTTCGACCCGCCCGGCCCAGAAACTCCGGGTTCTTGACAATCTTCTTCCCCTCCAGTTCCCAGAGAGAGGAATTGTGTCACTTTGTTTGGTTGACCAAGGCCAGCCACCCTCTCTCGAGAACGCCTACAGTCACGACGCTGCCGATTTGAGACCTCTCTTCTTTCTCCAGTTCACCTGGGCAAGAAGGAGACCTTAGTCTTGAATGTCCCTCTGGCGGTGGAATTTGCTTTGGTGGATTGTAGACTCCCTTTAACCCCTCTCTGGAGTATCTTCTCTTTAACGGCTAAGTCCTCCCGGTATTTATTGAAGATTTATCATAAAAGATCATGCCAGATGTCGTGAGATGCCCAACCCAACTCTTGAATTACAATGACTGAAAAAGAAACTCAGTTTTCTGCTTTAATGTGTAAATATGCTGGGATAGTAATTCTTCGACAGTGAGTCCTAGACACCTCTCTGTGTGACCCAGTACTCTGAAGGGGGGGGGGGGGAAAGAGTTCCCAACCAGCCACAGATAATTCTGTGATTGGTTGAGCAGGTGTAGCTCTCAGCTTCCAGGACTGGGGCATGCCAGACATTCCCGTGGCAAAGATGTGCAGCCCAGCATGAGCAATCTTTGCTGCTTATTGCACACAGGATGAGGAGCCCCACCCACTTCCTCCGACATCACAGCGGTGCTCACATCCAAAACCAGCAGCCCTCTCTGGTTTTTCCACTCACCAGTCTCCATCTCCCCCACCCCTAGTCCCACAGGAACTCAAAGGGGAGGCCAACAGGAACACTTCCCTGCCTTTCGGGCACGCTGAGCTTGACCACTGCCTGGCTGCCTGAGCCCTGTCCTCCACCCTGAGGGCACTGGGCGGGCCCCTTCTTCCCCGGCAACTGCTCCACAGCAATCAGTTGAGGCCAGCGCTCTCTTGTCCTTCTTTGTGGGGCTCATCTTCAAGCTACCTCGGCTCACAGTCTTCTCCTACTCTTTCTCTGTTCTCGGGGCAAGCTCCTCTTTGACTCCCAGATATAACCAGCTGAAATACCCTGGGCCTGTCATCTGGGGTGGGAGTGGGGCTCAAAAGATGGCTCCATGTGTCCTTCTATGCCACCCCATCCAGTTTCCTGCGGCTGGAAAAGTCAGAACCTGTGGGGAGGAAAAGCAGTTAGCAAGCGCTCCAGGCACCTAGGTCTTGGAGACTGGCCCACCTCCCACCTGAACTGGCCCCAAAGAGTTTCTTTCTTTCTTTTTTTTTTTTTTTTTTTCTTGCTTGCTTGACCCCTGTGTGGGTAATACTGACCTGAGATAATCCTCAGTCAGTGCAAGGAGCCTGGTAGGGGCTCCTTCTGAGTGTCTGAGGTCTCCTGAAAACCCCTTGGGAATAGATTCTGGGCCCTCTGGGTGGCCCACTGTTGTCTCGGGCTGGAAGCAGGACTGGAGCCTAGGGACAAATGCCACCATGTGAGCAGGGTCACCATGCTCAAGAAACACCAGGATATTGCCCCTATCTCTACTCTCCTCACCATCACTTGACCATGATGGCTTCTCCTCGTCGTCGGGTGAGCCTGGCTGCGAAGGGCTGGACCAGGGCCTGGATGGGGAGGAGGCTGAAGCCTCTCCCCATAGTTCCTGCTGCTGCTGTTGATGAAGCTGGATGGGGGAAGAAGAATAAGAGACTCCCTTATATGTGGGGGTGGGGAGCAAGGCCAGGCTCCTAGTCCAGGTCCTGAGATCTCATAGCTCCTGTTAATACTCCCACAGTAATTCCTTTCATTTAGTTTCTTCCCATATTCCCTCTACACACCTGATGTAAGTAAAGGGCATGGAGGCTCATCTCAGCGGAAACAAGCTCTGGTGGCTGGGTCAGCTTCTGGCCTCCGGTGCCTCCTGGAGACACACAGCTAAAACAAGATGTACCAGTCAAGAGGCATCTCCCTTGCAAAAGAAGGCGGGCCAAGCTGCACCCGACCTTCCAAGGCCCCTCAGCACCCTAGCACCCTCTACCAGAGAGTCAGCCCCAATCCAGACTCCCCTGTGCCACAGGCCTACAGCCCTTACCTAGGGTCCTGGACCATTCTTGAAATAGAGGCAAGGAGGCTGGCTGTGGCGGCAGCAGGGCACGGAGCTGTGGGACTCAAGTCCCTCGGCGGTGGGCAAGGATTCACCAAGAGGTTGGCCAGGAAGGCTTCTGGCTGAATAAAAGAGAGCCAATGGTGTAGACGAAGCCAAAGAGTGGGGGATGGGATAAGGGGAGGTCCAAAGATGGGCAAGAGATAAGATAGGCTGAGCCTGGCTGCCAGGATAGCACACGAGGTCAGAAATGCCAGGGAGAGATAGAGGGTAGGAAAGGCAAAAGAGTAGGCTGACCTAGAACTCACCAGAGGGGAAGTACAGTTACTGAGCACCCCTGGGGTGGGGGGGCTGCGTGTTGAGGGAGCACCCCAGGCAGCTGCATCTTGCTGTACCCGGCCCCGAAGGTGTCCAAGGAACTTAGAGCTGTGCCCCGGTGGCTGCCATTGTGGATGTGCCAAGGAGAATCGCATTAAGGAGAGCTCAGTCTTTCCATCCTCTGCACGCTGAGAGAGTGAGGCCTCCGTCTGTCCCCCTGAGAGCCACTGCAAGGAAGGGATCCTGGTGTTAGGGACACCAAGACTCAAGTAGGCAGGATGAGAAGAGTGCCCCATGTTCCAGATGGGGGAAACAGAGGCTGCAGTGGGGACATGTTCAAGGTCACCCTGGACCAGTGCAGTGGAAGGTCAGGGAAGGGCTCTAACCTGAGGATGCCCGTGACGCTTCACATCCATTAAAGCAAAAGAGCAGATGTCCCCAACACCAGCCACATCCACCGTGAAGTGATGGAAAAAATCAATAATCTCCAGAGCACGGGGGCGGAACCAGAAGAGCAAAAACAGCGGGGTGAGGAGTGGAGACAGCAGCTCTTCCAGGAGGGAGACCTAAGAAGCAGGGGTGAGGCTGAGTTGAGCGGGGAGGACCCTACAAGTGATCAGGGTCAAGACCCTCCAGGAACACTTTAAAGTTTGAAGTGTCCAACCACTCTGAAGCCCACACATACACACATACACACACACCCCACAACCCTCACACCCCACCCATGTGAGCCACAACTTCTCCCAGACTGATGGTTTGGATAGGGCCTACTCCGCGGCTCTCAGCCGGCCCCTGCACTCACTGCTCGGTACTGAAGCAGCTGCGCCATCTGCCAGTAAGGGCTGGCCCGAGCACCTGCGGCGCCAGGCTCCTCCGGGAGGTAATGCATGTGTGCCAGGGCCGCCTGCAGCAGGAGCTGGGGCGAACGCCCCTGGCATTGCTCCTCTGGAATGAAGGACCTGGTGGGCAGAACCGGTGTGAGGGATACGGTTAGGAGGACCTGCAGGTGGGATGCAGGGCTGAAGGGCGCTGGTAGTGACGGAAGGGTCTGTTA
This sequence comes from Acomys russatus, assembly GCF_903995435.1. NCBI lineage: Eukaryota > Metazoa > Chordata > Mammalia > Rodentia > Muridae > Acomys > Acomys russatus. Next base: position 52,706,911 of record NC_067146.1, read on the forward strand.
CGGTAAAGGAAGCTTGCGCCCAGGTCAGAGAAAGGGCACACACCAATAGCTCCTCCCTGGTATGTGCCCTCGAACCTGGCCACGGTGGCTGTGACCCCGAGCGCCGTCATGGTAGTGAGCACATGCTCCACGGCCAGCACGTCCTCATCGTAGATGGTGAGCACCAGCAGCGCGGCAAAGAGCGCTCCGGAGAAGAAGACCAGCTGGCGGGCCAGCAGCGCGCGCAGGGGCGCGGGGGGCTCGGCTGCACGCAGGAAGGCGGCTGCAGGCCGGTAGGCGCGGGCTAGGCGCGAATGCAACTCGTGCGGCAGCTCGTTGAAGTGGCGCAGCTGCAGGCGGGCCAGGCGGGACCAGCGGCGCGCCCCGAAGGCGCCAGGCTCACGGCGCAGCAGCTCCACGTGGCTGTAGAAGGCGTGCAGCACCTGCCAGGCCAGCACCAGCGGGCTCAGCGCCAAGTTCACGGCGGCCAGCAGCAGCACAGTGCGCCGCCAGCGTGTGGCCAGGACGCCCCGGAGGTCGCTGCGCTTGTAGGCTTCGGGAAGCTCCCAGCCCCCGCGGAAGAGCGAGAAGGGACCGCGGAAGAGCAGCAAGTCCACGTTGAGGGCCAGGCCGCGACTGAGGAAGGCTGCACTGCCCCCCCAGGGCAGCGGGCAGCGGGCGGGCAGCAAGCCCTTGTTGGCCAGCGCCACCTGGTAGTTGGTGTAGCGCAGAATGCGGTGGTGGACGTCCAGTTCCGTCAGTGGCCGTGGCTGCACACACAGCCCACCGCTCCTCTGCAGCTCCAGGAGGCGGGACTGCACCTCGGCCCAGGGTACAGAGCTGAGTTCCTCCTGAGGAGAGGGGGACAGGGGAGCCTAGGAACCCATATTCCCCTCCACAGAGACACAAAACTTCCATGGCTCACTGAGGGGCCTGTAAACTCCAGTCCTGGTGACCTCCCTCCCCACCTTGACACTCTGCCTTCTTGTAGCCCTTCTGCTAATAAAAAGCATGTCTCCATTCTTTCTGCCCCTTCTTAGCTGTTCTGCGCATCACTGCCGCTCTGTAGCCATCAGTCAGTCCTATGCTTCCTGGTGACTGGTTTCCTTTCTTGAGCCCTTTTTCATCCCACATATGAAAGACTGAAACCTCTTGGCCCTTCTCACTACTTTCTGCCTGAGCAAGCTTTGCGAACCCTGGCTGCGCTCACCCCAGGCCACTTTGTACAATCACTTGATGAGCGTTCACAAACCCCTGCCTGTGTCTATGTCTGGGGGGATCAGAAAGTGCTGGGTCCCTCACTTCGTTTGGAGAGATCCAGTAAGCTGCAAGCCTCACTTCAGCCCAGTCTCCTCAGTCCAGTCATTTCCTCAGGACCAGCCTCCACAATTCCTCCTCCCAGCATCTTGCCCTCCACTGAAGGAAGGAGAAAAGGAAGGGCGAGAGGGAAGGAGAAGGATGGAGTCACCGCCCCAGCAGTGGCTGTGCCTGGGGCCTCCCGACTCTAAATGTTCATGACATCCAAGCAGGAGCAAGAAATGGGGACTGAAGATGCCTTAACAATAAACTTAGGGGCAAAGCTAGAAGGAATATGACCAGGGGGCGGTGAAGGGGCCAAGAGAATGGCTTTCACCCCAGGTGCCCTAGAAGCCTCTATTTCAGGCAAGTTGGCCCATCTCCACTGCCTGCAGGCACCCATGTATTCCTCACTTCCTGCCCAGAGGCTTGAGTGGCCCCTCCCTCACTGGCCTGACTTTCCTCAGCCAATCCGGATGCCTCCTGCTCTAGAATGCCTAGTGACAGCCCTTCCTATAAACAGCCATTGTTTTTTTTTTTTTTTTTTTTTACCACCAGCATGTGACTGTAAGTCACTGTATATGACCCATCTGTGTAAAGGACGTTTTACAAGGGTCAGGGCCAAGCTTGCTAGGTGCCAAGAAGTGGCTGCCTCCGGACATTACTCCAGGCAGGTGTCAGTCAGCCTCGTCTTTCTGCTCCTCTCAGTTGGTCCTTCCATCCACACGGCCCCACTCTCTCCTGTCCTCTGCCCATCTGGTCACAGCAGCAGGCTTACTGGGGGAATGTGCAGGGCCTCCCTGTAAAACACCTGGATGTCCCAGTAGCTGAAGAGGTTGCAAACTGAGCGTAGCAGCTGGAACAGCCAGAAGCCAGCAGCCAAGACTAGGAGGAAGACCAACAGGGGACTGTCGCGGATCCTGCAGGAGGTTGGACAGGAAGGTAACAGAAAGATGGGAAACCCACAGAAGGAAAATAGTGGCGAAGACCTACAGGTCTCAGTGGGTCTAGGGAAGGGGGTCCTCAGTGAAGCCTTCAAAAATGCCTGCAAAGTCAAAACTTATTCACAAACAACAATCATGCTCTCTGCTATTTGTATTTTCATTCTCCCATGAGTGCACAGTGGAATTTTCCAAAAAGCTACAAGACAAGTGAAGATGTCACATCATACTGACAGCCCACGTGATGAGTTTTAAAGTTGTCCTCAGGGCTAGGGGTGTGGCTGAGTGGTACAGTGCTTGCCCAGTGTGCCAGAAGCCCTGGGTTTGCCCCCAGCACCAAAAATAAACAGTTGCCCTCACCATTAATTTCTAATAAGGTAAATAGAAACGTGATTCGTAATCCAAAGAACTCTGAGATTCTCAAACAACTTGGGGTTTGTTTTTAAATATACCAAACACTTTGAGAGTTTATCTAGACCAAAGGGCAGGGTAGGGAGGTGCCTTTCTTAGCATCCTTTTGTGAGCATAATTTCAAGGGGTCACCAGACTGTCACTTACTTCTCTGCACACTGGGCTGAGGGTAGAATGGCATCCGACAAGGTCACTTTGCTGTGGAATGGCCCTGGTCTTGTGTGGTTCTTTGGTTGGTTGTTGAAGAGAACATTATAATCCACACAGCGAAGGAGGAAAGTTGTGAAGGTGACGATGAAAACAAACTGTCTGAGGAGGGGATCCAGGGATAGGTCAGTAGTCAGGCTGAGGGGCAAGGTGGATTCCTAGCCCAATCGCCAGACAAGCTGAGGCTCCGTGTGGCCCCCTCACCCTTCAGCGTCCCAAGACTAAAGTGGAAAGGGAGAGCTGGGGACAGCTTACTTAGTAGGATGTCTGCCTAGCATATATGAAGCCCCGGACCTCGTCTCCAGCACCACAGACACAGGATATGGTAGTACACACCTGTAATTCTAGCAGGTGGAAAGTAGAGGCACAGGGAATAGGAATTCAAGTCTAGCCTAGGATACATGAGACAGACTCGGCTCCAAAAGGAAAACATTAAAAACAAGCAAAACTCTAAAAACCAGATGAGAGGACAGAACTTAGGGAGAGGACTGGTTCTCACCCCAGCTGGAATACATCCTCCAGTAGGATGCAGGCAAAACCATTCCGCTGGTGGTAGCTGTAGATGTGGCAAGTTTGTCAAGAAATACACCTAAGCTCGTGGATTCTTCCTGAGAGACTCCCCCAACTGTCCCCTGACCCACAGTCCCCCCCACCATGTCCCTCTGCCTGCTTGGCACAAAGGATATCTTGGTGAAGAAAGTGTCCAGATTCTGGATGTGATGCCAGGAGCCTGGGCACAGAGAAACAGTGTCAGGACGTGGCACCATCTCACTGGTCATTAGTTTCTCTATGCAAATCCAAACCTGCCTGGACCCCCAACCCACTCAACTTTCCGGATACCCCAACACTCACCACGAAGTCCTTCAGGCACGTGAAGCAAGGGTTGATGGTCCTCCCCATGGAGGGGCGAGTCTTGGGACCCCTCAGGGTCACAATCCTCTAGCCGTTCATAATCCTGCTCAGGGATCAGAGGGCCTATCCGCAGCCCAGGATGGTCCTGGGGGCACCGGCAGGAGGGAGGGGGAGTGACCAAGGCCAGGGGAGGGGTGGAGTGGGACCCCCATGAAGGAGAAGCAGAGGTAGTTGTCGCTGTGGGACAGGCCTGTGTTGGGGGTGTGGCTGGGGTGGGTAAGGCACTGGGTGGAGGCTGAGAAGCCCCTGCCTCCTGAATGGCCAAGCAGGGGGACCCAGAGACAGGGAGGAACACTGAAGAGGAGTAGCTTCTTGTACGAGGGGCAGGGGAAAGAGAGAAGACAGAGATCCTCCCTCCCCCGAGTCCCCGACATGGAGAAGCAGGCAGTGGTAGTGCCATAGGGAGCAGAGGCACTGAGCTGGGCCCCAAGTCTCCCCACCGCCCCCGCTGCCTCCTGCTCCCCCCCCAACCCATTCGGCTCACCATCAGGCGGCAGCTTCTCCTGAGAGGTTGAAGGAACTGGGCTGCTGTTGTTTCCACAGAGGTCTGTGAAGCTGAGCAGAGACTACAACAGGGACAATGACAACACCACCACCAGGTGACTCAGGCTGGGCAGGCCTCAGGCATGCCACCTGTGTGATCACTCACACTCCTTGCAGGGCAACCTGGGGCCAAGGCCCAGGCTCCACACCTGGGAGGGACACCAAATTTGGAAGACAGGGGTTCAAGAGTTATTGGGACTAGAAGAGTCGGCTATGATCTCTGCCTTCAGCCCTTGAGGGCACAAGTGGTAAAGACAAGGTAGATGCAACAAAGATAGCACAAAAGAACAAAATCCATTCAGAGGGTCACAGAGTCTTGGGAATGGGATGCTAAGCCTTTCGTTTCCTACAGTTACACTCTCTTCCTTCCACACTTATGGGCACTGATCAATAGAGATCATTTAAGACCGCCTGCAAAGGTGGTCCATTCAGATCTCCCAGCCCTTTGGAGGAGATGAGGGCATCCGGCTGAGGAGTCTGAAGCCAACCTGGGCTATATCTGACCCTAACTTCAAACAAACAAAAACAAACAAACAAAGCTGCATATTTTGTTCCTCTGAATGGATGAAGGGACACTTGGCCTTGCAGTCAGATAGGGGGAAACAACATGAAGGGAGTAAACAGAAGGAATGCCGGCCAGCTTGGGTTTGATAAATGGTTTGAGGAGCTTAAAGTAGAAAAGGCTGGTTCTTTGCGAGTTCTCCTCTCTCCTCCTGAACCCTGGCACGCTCTCCTCCAAGTCCTGACCTGGTGGCAGGGACCTCCCCCGAAGCATCAGCAAAGGAAGATAGGAAGAAGTGCAGGATAATTTGGATAATTTGGGTATGTGGGGGATGGACCAGCTCAGTTGAGTTCCTTGTTGTTGCCTCACCGGGAAGAGGCGGCCCAGGTGGCTGGTCGGATGGCTTGCCCAACGCCATTCCCAAGGTCCTGAGTCACCAAGTGCCCTACTGAAGCCCAGGCTTGAGACGCTGACTTAGCTAGCAGGTGTCAGGGCCTTCAGGGCTCAGGCCAGTATCCCAAAAACAATGTTTCCTAGACCAACATGCAGGATATTCAGGACTGAACTTCCTACAAGTTTAGCCCAGACTGCCTGCTTTTCTTTCTTTCTTTCTTTCTTTCTTTCTTTCTTTCTTTCTTTCTTTCTTTCTTTTTTTTTCCTACCTCCTTTCTCGCAGAGGAATTGTCACAATAGTTCATGCTGAGTAAGGTGCAAAGCTGTGCTTTTTACAGGTGACAAAATGCAATCCCAAGGAAGGGATTCCTATGACAGGAAATTCCTCTGATCTTTCTGAAGCCTCTATAGAGATAGGTTAAGTGAGGTTTTCCCCGGTACTCCCCTCTACCGTTACTCACACAGCATCCTTCATATAAATACTTGTTCAAGACTATCTTTGCACATACCCTGATCTCAGCTCCAGTCTCAAACAAATTCTGGCTCGTTGTTCTGTCCAGCTTCACCCTAAATTCCCATCTCCACAGCATCCCTTTGCCGCCCTCAGCTCAAGCAAATTTGAATGTCAGAAGCACCACTAATAACAATGACACTAGGAACACTAAACAGTGTTCCAATGTCCAGGTGGATTACCAGAGCAGATGCGGGGCCAGAAGCATCGCCCCCTGGTGGGCAGAGAACATCAGCGTGCTTTTCCCTGAGGTGTGGAGGGGGACGGAGTGAGTCAGAGGCACTCCCACCAAGCAGCCACAGCTCAGTGGAGGAGGCAAGTTAAGGAAATAATTACAAAGAAGGCGTAGTGACTCAAGCCTGTAATCCCAGCTCTGGAAAGGAAGGATGGCAAGTTCAAGACAAGCCTGGGCTATAAAGGGACTTTCAGGCTAGCCAGAGATATGTAGCAGGACTCAGTTGGGGGTAGTACGGGAGGTTATTATAGCAAGGATAAGCGCCCAACTGGTGCAAGTGCCATTCGCTTTGGGGCTGGAAGCTTAGGCCAGTGATTCAGACGCAAATGAAGAAAGAACCTATAGGTTAAGTCTTTTTGTTAATTAAACTTCATGACCTCCATCTAATAACCCACAATAATTAAGGGTCAGTATCGGAAACACAAAGTGAGTCTTTCAATGCATGTGGCCGAAATCTCCGGGAGTTGGGGACGAAAGTGGTAGCCCGTCATGTGCTTGTAGATTTGTTTGGGTTGGGTTTTGTGTGTGTGTGTTTGTTTTCTGTTTGTTTTTAAACTCACGGCCTATTTTCACCCATTACTTCACACAGAAGCAGCACCCTACACTTCCTGAAAATGCCAGGGCATGTAGAGATTGCCTGGAATATCCCTAGGGAAACGGCCGGAAGTCGGAAACGCAGGACATCCCCGAATGTGAGAACGAATTTTGCACGCCCTCTGTCACAGTACCCTAGGCCACTAGCAAGGCTTCTGTTTGGTCCCGCCTGCAGCCAACATTTTATCCTATCACAGCTTGCAACAAGATTGATGTGTCTTTTCTCCAATCACCGCCGAGGTGAGAGGAGTTGCCGGGATGTGGCCGTAGCTAACATGGAGCCTTCGGTAGGATGAGTGTGAGATTGCCGTTGCTGGCTCCTCCTGTCTTCCCTGCCTCAACATGTTGGTGCACTTATTTCGGGTCGGAATCCGGGGTAGTCCAGTTCTAGGATGGTCACTACAATCCTTGCGCTTCCACACCTTCTCGGCCGCCAGGTAAAAGATCAAGAACTACTTGGAGTGTGGGCCATTGACCGGCCGGCAGCGCGCGGGGTCCGCCGGGAGGTGTAGTTCTGGGCTCGCGCGTGGCTTGCTGGGAGTTGTAGGCTAGCTCGGAGGGAGTGGAATGTCACTCCCCAAGGAATTGGCCTCAATTATTTATGGCGCAGTGTGGGTGCCAGCAGGAGGCTCTTTAGGTCTACATCTCCTAGCAGTCAGGACGCTGCCGACTCCAGACCGCTGGCCACACCCAGTCACCACTGCCCACCAAGGGGCGCCACTCGCAGCCCGTGTCTGTTCTCTAGAGATCTGAACATAGTCTGTAATTGTATCCACGACATATTTACTATTAATGGTGCTTCGGAATTAATCGAAATAATTTTAAATGATCAAAAGTGATTCCTGAACTGGGGAGATGGTTCAGCAGGTAAAGGCACTTGCTACCAAGACCTGGGTTCAACTTGAGAACCTGTTGGAGAGATGCAATTTTGGTAAATGATCTTCTTACCTCCACTGTCTCAGACACACTAAATAAACAAAGACACACTTTTAAAAAATGTTAAGTAGTTCCTAGCCGGATTTAGTAGACCCCTGTGAATTCAAGGCCAGCCTGGTCTATGGAGAGCTCCAGGCTAGCCAGAGTTACATTGTGAAATATCAGCAGCTCTGGCTGAAACAGGAGGGTTGCTGGGAATATGGAGCCAGCACAGTCTCCATAGTGAGTAGTTCTGAGTGAACTAAATGAATAAGGAATTGATTCTTGGGGCTAGGTGCATTCGCCGGGAATGGAGTCAATCTGAACCATTTACTCTGGAGGCTGAATCTAAATTCAGTACACAGTGGAATGTATACCATGCACTTCAAGTTCAAGGCCTACCTGGACCACTTTGTAAGATCCTGTGTCAAAATAGAGTAAAAAGGCCGTTCAGATGGCTTCGTGGGTAAAGAAGTACCACAACATGATGTGGAAGGAGAGACCTGACTCCTGCGAGTTGTGCTTTGGTCTCCACTCACCTGGGCATACACACAGCTACGCAAATGCAGAAATAAATAAGCATTGTAATAAATTTTAAAAATAGAGAGTAAGCCAGGCAGTGGTGGCACACACCTTTAATCCCAGCACTTGGGAAGCAGAGGCAGGCGGATCTCCATGAGTTCAAGACCAGCCTGGTCTACAAAGTGAGTCCAGGACAGGCAAGACTACACAGAGAAACCCTGTCTTGAAAAACCTAAAATAAATAAATAAGTAAATAATAAATAAATAAAATAAAAATAGAGAGTAAAAAAAGAGTTGAGCACATGGCTTAGTGGTAGATTTTTTTTTTTTTTTTTCCATATATGAGCAGTAGATTCAATTTCTAGTTCCTGGGCAGAAAAATAAAATCTAATCCAAGCCATTTTTTGGTAAGATTAAAAAGAAAAAATATATAAATATATATCCCACATTAATCCAGAAAGAAAATGGGTTGAAAGCATGCAAGAATCCAAAGTCTAATTTTGTTGAGGTTTGAAGACAAGGAGTTCTACTGTGTAGCCCTGGCTGGCCTGGAACTCACTTTGTGGACCAGTTTGACCTTGAACTCACAGAGATCCACCTGCCTCTGCCTCCAGAGTGCTGGGATTATAGGAGTGCCCTGCTACCCAGAACCTAGGATAGGATTTAATTGTAAATATTCTACAAAGAGCACCTGTTTCCCTGAAGGGTCCCAGAGAAGATTGCCAAAGGTGGGGTGTGTGACTGTGGAAAGCCCATCTGCTTGGTGGAAGGGGGGGGGCAAGCGCAGGGGCTGGAAGTGCTGGGAAGTTTGTCCACCAATTGTTGGCAATTGCCATTGGCTTCTTAGATTCTTGGCTTGGAGAAGATGAGAGAAGCTGGAAAGTAGCCATGGTAAATTATTAATGGTTTGAAAACAGTCCCTAGGAAAGAATGAGGGTGCTGATAATATTTAAGCCATAAAGTGACACAAGGTGAGACCAAATAAGTGAATGTGTTCATTTCATTTCATTTCATGAAAGGAATTTAGCAGACTGGGGTCATTCAGAAAGGAATATAACAGAAACTATCAGAATACATGCTTCAGAATTAAAGGAAGTATTTTGTGAAACCTTTCAACTTTGATACACACACACACACACACACACCACACGATACTGGGTTGTGCTGGGGCATTGTACTAAGTCGCCATGCACAGTGTCAGTCACAGTAAATCTGTATGTTCGCAGAGCATTGCAGTGGTGAGGTCATCTGTACTGCATCTCTAACAAGGGCATGGGCAGCTCATACCCCAGAGACCTCCTAAGTTCTGAAGAGTAAAATATGCCTCTGGCCCCTCAGTAAGATACTGTCAGATAGGAAATTAGGACAGTGGGACAGGACGAAAAGAGAGTGTGTTTTCTCTATAACTGAGGATAGATAGACGGACGGCATAGTGGAAAAAAAAAAAAAAAGAAAGACCAGGCAGGTGGAACAGGGCCAAGCATGAGCTTCCCTGAGAGCAAGGGAGGGTGAAATCTATAGTGAGGGCCTCGAAATATGAAAAGCCATGATACTAAGGACCAAGAAAGCCTCCCTCTGGGCTCTTGTGTATTTGTGATTATGTGCATGTGTGGATATGTGCGCATGAGCACAGGTGCGGAGGAGGCTGGACGGGTTGGAGCCCCCGAGCTGCGCTGTAGTCACAGGCAGTTGTGAGCTTCCTGACAAGCAGGCTGGACTCAACCTCAGGTCCTCCATAAGAGCAGTACCTGCTCTTAGCTGCCCAGCTATCTCTTCAGCCCCTGTTTGATTTAATTTTGAGACAAGGGCTAACTTTGTAGCCCAGGCTAGCTTTGAACTTGAAATCTTCCAGCCTCAGCCTCCTAAGTGCTGGGATTTCAGAAATGTCACGTCCCACTTATATGGTTTGTTTGTTTGTTTGTTTGTTTTTAAGTCTTTCCTCATCCTTAGTCTATTTTGAGCATTCCTCTGTGTACTTTTGGCCAGATAACTTCTGCTCCAAACAGATTTCCTCTGTCCTGTCTTTCTCCTCTGGATCTCCTCTATTATGACCTCTAAAGTACAAATCTGATTCTATCACACTTTATCCTAAAAACTCCAGACGACTCTGATAGCCCCACGTGGTGGCCTTCTCATGCCTGGGTCCTTTGCAGAGCCTGAGATAGCAGACCACCTTTCCAAGACACCTGTTTCCTCTCCCTCCCATGTGCTTGTCAAAGCTACATTGTTGCTGAAACTGTATTCTCTTTGCCCTACCCCCACCCCCAGCCCCAGTATGAACATGGCCAGCACCCATCCACCAGTGCCTTTTCTGATGCTGCGGTCAAGCAGAGCAGCACCTGCTCTCTGACCTCCGCGCTTCCCCACCCCACCCTCACCCCAGCTAGCATGACCCCAGGGGAAGAAACTTACTCTACCTTACTGGGTTGGCTCCATACTCTGTGTCAGGGTAAGTTTACAGATGTTGTAATCAGCTGAATCGCATTTCCATTTAATGCATACGGGGCCTGAAGGGAAGAAAAGGGCTTAGCCATCCAAGAGGACAACGACAATATCAGTCCTTTGCGGGTTTTCTTTCTGTTTCCTCTGTCAACAGTGGGAGAAGAACATATGGCCCTTTGTCTTCCTGCGTCACACACTCAGGGCCTGCCTTCAGGAGCTAGGGTAAAGGAGTGAAATAAATCCAAAGATTTAGGTCCCTTCTGGCCCCGACTACCATACATAGCCTTGGCCATAGCAAATTCAGGACAGTAGAATGAGCCTGGATGCTAGAACCAGACAGGAGAGGTCCCTGTTCCCGCCCATCCCTGGAAACAAGTGACATCCCCTCCCTGGCCTTCTTCTTACCAAGTGAGAATAAGGCATCTTCCAGGGTCAAGAGCTGTGGACCACCGGGCATAGTGGCACAACCCTTTAATCCCAGCACTCAGGGGGCAGAAGCAGGTGAATCGCTGTGAGTTCTAGGCCAGCCTTGTCTACAAAGCGAGTCCAGGACAGCCAAGGCTACACAGAGAAACCCTGTCTCAAAAAACAAAACAAACAAACAGCAAAAAACTGTGGACCATCAGCTCACTATTGCTAGGTCACGTATGCCATGTTGGTGACTGCACGTGTACAGGGCCAGCACAGAAAAGCTCACCGCCAGGATTTTCTGTGAGCCCTCCACTAGGAAGCCTTCCTGGTCTGTCCCTGTAAAGGAAGCCCAGGCCAGCTGCTTTCCTCACTCAGGCAGGCTGGAGACCTGCATTGACTGCGTTGCTGGAGGTTAAATGGAGGCCTTGCTGGCTGATGCTGGCTAAAAGACCCCGCTTGAGGGAAAGGCTCTTAGGATTGTGCTCTGATAGCATTGCATTCCGTAGCCATTCCACACATGTGCGGGTGTCTTACAAAACAAGGTCGTTTAAGAATGTGCTAAGATAGTCATTCTGGGTGAGGTAGCGCATGCCTGTAGTCACAGCGACTCGGGAGGCTGAGCCAGGAGGATCACTTGAGAACAAAAAGTTCAAGGCCAGCTGGGGAATATTGGAAGTTTTATCTCAAAATAAATAAAACAAAACAAAAACATTCCTGGGAGAGGCAGCAGATAAAATGCTGTTCCAGAAGGCTCAGCCGGAGGGGGAGGCTGGTTGGCCATTTGATGGACAGACAGCCAGGGCCACAGTTGTCCAGTGCCTTTTTCTATCTGCAGGTCCTCAGATGACCAGTTCGGTTCATGCCTCCTCCGGGCAGTGGCCCAGCTGCGGTCACAGCTCCGGGCTCACCTTCCTCGGACCCCGCCAGCTTCCCACCGGAGTTCCTCTACTTGGTGTTGGATTGGGGGGACGTTGGTGGTCCCTGCAGTGCTATGGCAGTATCCCCGCCTCTGCCTTATAGCACTGTGTGAGGCCGAAGGGTCCCCTCCTGCTCACCCCCAACCCCATGTCCCGGAGCTGCGTTTTAACTGGAAGCTGTTCTGGCATTTCCTTCACCCCCATCTGCTGGCCCTGGGGGTAGCCATTGTGGTGAGGCTTTCCCTGGTCCTCTATGCTCAGGCCAGGAAGGGCCTAGGCAACTCCAAACCCGCGTTGCACAGGGACAGCATTCCTGCCTTGTGGAAACAGCAAGGGTTGCCTAGGCTCTGGGGCATCAGGATGACCTGTGGGAGCGGGCTGAGTTTGGGGGCTATGAGGACTCGGGGGCTGGAGGGCTGGACTTGAACTCTCAAAGAGGCACTTCTGTGACCCGATGAGCTGCCACAGCGTGGACAGCACAAGGCTCAATAGTGGGAGAGGAAAAGCCAAAACCGAAGCTGGGGAGCGGGTAATATGGCCTTCTCTCCAAGTGTCTGTTCCCTGTGTCCCTGTCTCAGCTGGCCTTGGGTGCCGCACTCGTGAACGTGCAGATCCCCTTGCTCCTGGGCCAGCTGGTGGAGATCGTGGCCAAGTACATGAGGGACCGCGTGGGGAGCTTCGTGTCTGAGTCCCGGAGGCTCAGTACCCAGCTGCTCCTGCTTTACGGTGTTCAGGTACAGCCGGGGAGGAGGGCCTAGGGCTCACAGCAGCCTTCTTGGGGTGCCCCTGAATGCCAGGCCTCTCTTACAGGGACTGTTGACCTTCGGGTACCTAGTGCTGCTGTCCCACATCGGTGAGCGGATGGCCATGGACATGAGGAAAGCCCTTTTCAGCTCCCTGCTCCGGTACTGACAGCTGTAGAGGGCGGGGTCAGGGTGGCTGATGGCTCCCAGGAGGTGTAGGAGGTCCCAACCCTGAAGTAACTTCCCTCTCCTCCTCCACCTGCCCTCATCATGTTTCACTGTCAGGCAAGACATTGCTTTCTTTGACGCCAAAAAGACAGGGCAGCTAGTGAGCCGCTTGACTACCGACGTGCAGGAATTCAAGTCATCGTTCAAGCTTGTCATCTCCCAGGTCAGTGGGTCGGGTCCCTGTGCACGCTCAGCAGGCCAGCCCTGACATCCTGACATGCCCCTGCCCAGCTCTGAGTGCAGGCCAAGGCTTCCTTTTGTTGGAGGAAGGTGTGTGGGAAAGGGAATGAAGAATCTGGAGGGAGGCCCTGGCAAAGTGTCAAGGTCAGGACAGGCTGCTGCTTCCTGGCAGGAGCAAATTCACTTGACCCAGCCTGACCCCTTTGTGTCCATGGCTAGCCAGCATCGAACTCACGCATGACTCTACTGCATACTGACAGCCCCACTCTGTGCGCCCTCCATCACCTGGTCCCAGGCTTGCCAGGAAACTGGCCCATGGCAGTCAGGTGTATCCCTGTGCAGTTCAGTGTGTTCAAAACAGAAACAAGCAATGGATTTGTCTAGAGTAAAAAAGCAGATGGCCTAGCCAGGTGGTGGTGGCACATGCCTTTAATCCCAGCACTTGGGAGGCAGAGGCAGGTGGATCTTTGTGCGTTCGAGGCCAGCCTGGTCTACAAAGTGAGTCCAGGATAGAGAAATCCTGTCTTGAACCCCCCCCCCCCCACAAAAGCATATGGCCTATGGACATTCTCACCCATCCCTTTCACAATGGTGATCAGACCCTGACTGGTCAGGAAACAGTTTCATTTGGTAGCCAGTGACTGTCCCTTGGCCTCCAGGACTCACACCTATGGCCTGGGCCTCTTAAGTACAGAGCCGTGCCCAGCCCACCCTCAGCAGAACACCCACCACCCAGTGCTGATGCTCCAAAGCCCTCTGTCCTCCTCTCATTACTAGGGACTGCGCAGCTGCACCCAGGTGATTGGTAGCCTGGTGTCTCTGTCTCTGCTGTCCCCGCGCCTTACACTGCTTCTGGCTGTCGCCACACCTGCCCTCATGGGAGTGGGCACCCTGATGGGCTCAGGTCTCCGAAAGTTGTCTCGCCAGTGTCAGGAGCAGGTAGTGGAATTCTTGGCATGCCCCCTTGTTTCTTCCTAGCATCTTGGGCCCATTCTCCTTACCCTCTTCCCGTCAACAACCTCCTCCTCATTTCCCTGTCTCCATGCAGATTGCCAGGGCAACAGGTGTAGCAGACGAGGCGCTAGGCAATGTTCGGACTGTGCGGGCCTTTGCTATGGAGAAGAGGGAAGAGGAGTAAGTCCCGGGAAGGCAGAGTATAAAGTGGTTCCATCTCTCTCACATACCCTCCCCTGGCCTGCCCCTCAGCCCAGCTGCTTCCTGAGTGCCCAGCCTGACCTTTCTTCCCAGACGCTATGAAGCGGAACTAGAGTCCTGCCGCTGTAAAGCAGAGGAGCTGGGCAGGGGCATCGCCTTGTTCCAAGGGCTCTCCAACATCGCTTTCAACTGTGAGTGAATGAGGGCTAGCCTGGGAGGGGACGTGGGCATGGGCTAGCTGGGAGCAAAGTAGGCAACAGACAGACCCCCCTGCCCTGTCTTCCTAACGTTGAGTACCTTCATTTGTGAGGTGCCCCACTTCTAATACCTATAGGTAATGAGAGAGTGATACCATCGCTTAGCTTGTGGAGAATGCTACAGGGGCGCCCTTAAGGGGTACGCTGTACTCCTGCCCCTCCTGCTCCTATTTATTTTGGGGCCACTGATATAGAACCAGGACCTCAGTGTTAGGAAAACATTTCACTACTGAGCTGTTTCTCCAGCCCTTCTTTTTTTTTTTCTTTTTAATGTTTACATGTGTGTCTGTATGTGGGTATGTGGATATGAATGCAAATGCCCACAGAGGCCCCAGAGCTGGAGTTATAGGCAGTTGTGAGAGTGGGGAACTGAACTCAGGTCCTCAGCATCAGCCGTATGTGCTCTTAACCACTGAGCCATCGTCCCAGCCTTTTTCTTTTTACATAGAGCCTCACTAAATTACCCAGGCTGACTTCAGACTTTTTCTGTATCCCAGGCTGCCCCAAACTTGTGATTTTCCTACCTCAGCCTCATGAGTAAGTGTTACAGGGCTACCACTATACCTGGCCTGCCCATCTTGTTTTGCAATGAGGAATTCAGGGCTGAGAGTCAGCTGGTGGGAGAGCAGGGTTTAGACTCAGGACTCAGTCCTCATGCCTGGCCACTTCCTGCCTCACTGCCTGGCCCCTTTCCACGTAGGTATGGTCCTGGGCACCCTATTCATTGGGGGCTCCCTTGTGGCTGGACAGCAGCTGAGAGGGGGAGACCTCATGTCTTTCCTGGTGGCTTCCCAGACAGTGCAGAGGTGAGTGGGGACCACTCTCATTTCTCAGGACACACGCACTTCCCGCCCCAATCCTTCCAGAACCCTTCCTATACTAGGAGAACAGGGATGTCAGTGCACTTGGGAGAGGTGCTACTGCCTAGCACTAACCCCAGTCCCCCAAGAAAATACAACAGGGAAGAACCCCCAAAACTTCCACAAGAGCCTTCTAAGGCTCTACTGGGCCTGCATTCAGGGACTTAGTCAGCATCATTAGCTTTCCTGGCAACTCTCAAGTGTCCCTGAGAAGCTTAAAAAAAATTAATTGTGGTGAATAGACAATGGACAATTTAATGCCCTAGCCAGTTTTAAGTGTACACTTCAGTAGTGTTGTGCATGGCCCAGTGTTTTCGGCTACCACTGACACCCATCACCAGAACTTTGCCTTCCTACAAAATTGAGACTTCATCCCCATTAAACATGAGTTCCCCACTCCTGCCAGCTCTGGCACCTCCTCCTACTTTGTGCCTTCTGTGGCGCTGACCACACAGAAGGTAGGCACACATCATCCTTCCCTCTGTGCCCAGCTGGTTTCACCTAGCACAGTGCTGGGAGGCGGGGTCATGTTGTGGCATGTATCAGGACTAAGTACCCTATTTGACAGGCTTTTCAAGGGCTGCCGTGGCCTCTGACCATTTCCTAGAACGAGACGCAGACCCCTCCCGACAAATGCTCCTCATGTAGCTTTCGTTTCCGTGCTTAGCTGAGCCCCATCTTCCCTGTGCAGCAACCTAGAGCTTATCTGTCCCCTTGGCCAGAAGGCAGCCTCAGTGGGCTGCCCCCCCCCATCTCCCCAGGCCGCTAATCCCTCCCCTTCTAATAGTGAAACCCAAGCACTTCCTGTTGTTGTTTTCTACCTTGCTTTCCCCACCCACAGCAAATATTTTTTAAAATATATGTATGTTACAATAAATAATTAAAGAGTATGCTATAATAAATAATTAAAGAGCAAAGACATACTAGCACGAGCCGTGTCAAGAAGTGCCCTCCTTGCAATCTATGCTTCCCTATCGAGGTGACCCTCTTGCTCATAGTGGTGTGCTGTCCCTGCCCAGAGCCCATGGCTGTGACTCCACAGTTTCTTAGACAGTGGCTTAGTGTCTTAGTGTCCAGTGTGAAGTAAGGCCAACCTGCAGGAGATGGGACATTCTCGTCCCCACCACAGCCAGGGGTCTGCAGAGCACTGTGCACCTGGCTCCCAGCATTTCTGCTCCACACCAAGAACCTGCAGACCCGGTGGTCCCCGAAGCTTTATCTGTCCTCCAGGCCAGGCGTGTGTTCTTCCCGCCTTTGTGACCTAGGTACTCTGATGGCAGAAGATGTGGAGCTTACTGTGTGCCCTCTGCTACCTTGCGTTCCTCATGCTGACCTAACTCCCTGGTCAGAGTGGGCTCCAGCCCTGATGTCTTTCTAGTCCTGAGGACTCAGATGAACAGCTTGCATCTACTCCCTGGGCACATGCCTCCCTCCTCCCTGTATTCCCCCACTAGTGAGCCGTAAGCAGTGCTGTGCTTATAACTGCAGGGCAGCCCATAGAGTAGCCTGCACTGTGTCAGGCCCCTGCTCGGGCCACCACCACCTGGAGAAATAGGCCTCCTTAAGGACGCTGCTGTTTCTTCCTCACTCTTGCTGTGTATCCAAGGGCCCATGTGTCAGAGTTGAGGTCCAGCTGGGCGGTAGTAGCACACACCTTTAATCCCAGCACTTGGGAGGCAGAGGCAAGCGAATCTGTAAATTCAAGGCCAGCCCGGTCTACAAAGTGAGTCCAGGACAGCCAAGGCTACACAGAGAAACCCTATCTCAAAAAACAAAACAAAAAAAAAACCCAAAGCTGAGGTCCAAGGGGAAGAGTGAGTGAGGCATCACAGCTCCAGCTAAGTGTTCCTTTTGGCAGAGAACATATGGTCCCCAGATAGGGAATTTGTCCAGGTCAGTTTACTTCCTCATAATCTACAGCTGGCCCCATTGTGCCAGGTCTCAGAGCAAGGTCAGGGCACTCCCTTGAGTCCTGCATGTTTGGATTTCAGTTGCGTTTGGGTGCTTTGCCAGGCCCTAATGGATTCCTGGTATTCTGTGAGCTGGTCCCATCCACATCCACAGATAACTTATTCACCTAGCTCCTCCCCCTTCAGCCTTCCTCCTCCTGACAAGTGCCCATTGCCCTGAGTCCAACAAAACTGTTTCCTTGGGGCCTTTGGGTGCTTTCCCCAGCACTGGAAGAGGTGGATTTGGTCCATAGCTTGCTGGGACGGCAGTCTTTTTCTCTTCTCAGAAAGGACCCGTTGCACACAACGGCATACACAAGTCATGGGTTGGCTAACCCACTGGGGACCATGACTAAGGCCGTTGACTCATCTTCCTCCTTAGCTCACAGTAGGCGACCAGCCCCAGCCCCAGCCCCAACCCTGCCAAGACAAGGGAGGTGACCCACTGTCTAGACAGATAAACACATGGCATCTCCTGCATACCCACCTTTAGGGCAAGCCCACAGTATAATCTTTGTCAGGGAATTTTGCTTTGGGGGCTCCTCAGGGCTTTCCCTTTTAGCCCCCTGTCTCTCTTCTTTTTCTGGAAAGACTTAACTTTTTTCAACCTTAGTTTGAAAGTCAATCCATGCTTCCCCAGAGGTCTGGCGTTCAACTGACCTCCCACTCTGGACCTCTGTATCCCTGTGGCCTCTGTCAGGCAGCTGTATAGTTAGGCATCCTCCCTAATGCTGTGGGCAATCCTCACCCATATACTAAAGGCCCAGAAAGTATGCAGGCCTGCCCCTCATCCAGCAGCTCCGGAGCCCCATCCAGAGCCTGGCCTAGGCAGCACACAACTGTTACCCTAACTGAAGAAGGCATAGAACTCAGTGGTCTGGGATCCCAGGGTCCCAGGAAGACCTTCAGGGCCCTCTCTGCATGAGTCCTGTGTTCTTGCCTCCCCTGCCACAACGTCCCCCTTCTCTCTGGCTCTTGTTAAGTCTTTCTCTTTCCTCTTGGCAGGTCTATGGCTAGCCTCTCTGTCTTGTTTGGTCAGGTAAGCGACATTGTCCCAAGATGGGGTAACCTAGTCTGGTATAGAGTCCCATCCATCACTAGAGAGAAGGGTGTGTGTGCGTGCGTGCATGCATGCGTGCGTGTCGCTGCTGTGAATACTGCCTGTGTTTGGGGGTGGCCTGAGGAGGAACATAGAACAGGCACTTTGAACCAAAGCCTACAGTCTGGCTCCACTCTATGTTCTAACATGAAGGTTCTGGACACACTGTAGCCCTATCCGGTACCAGAAGCCCCCTTCCATGGAACCCCAGTTTTTTGTTTGTTGGTTGGTTGGTTGGTTTTGGTTTTTCAAGACAGGGTTCTCTGTGTAACTTTGGCTGTCCTGGACTGGGCAGACCAGGCTGGCCTCGAACTCACAGAGATCTGCCTACCTCTGCCTACCTAAATGCTGGGACTAAAGGCGTGCACCACCGAGATGGCTCTGGGCCCCGGTTTTTATCTCGACCACAAACTGGATTCCCTCTGCAGGTGGTGCGTGGGCTGAGTGCAGGTGCCCGTGTCTTTGAGTACATGGCCCTGAACCCCTGCATTTCATTGACGGGGGGCTGCTGTATCCCCAGCAAGGACCTCCGTGGCTCTGTGACCTTCCATAATGTCAGCTTCAGGTCAGCACTGGTGGGTAGGGGTCTTTGGGGCTGAGAATGGGGGGATGTCGGGTGGCATTTAACTAAATGCTCCTTGTGAACAAGCCCCTGTGAGGGTACTTAGGGGAGTCAGGGCCAGGAGGCTGGTCTGACTAGGGCTTTCTTGGCCACCCCCAGCTACCCCTGCCGCCCTGGCTTCGAGGTGCTCAAGGACTTCACCCTGACGCTGCCTCCCGGCAAGATCGTAGCTCTTGTGGGCCAGTCTGGCGGAGGTAAGAGGAACCTCACCACCTCCCATCTTCTGGGTCATTCTGTGGTAGCCACTTGGAGCAGGGATGGTAGCAAGCCCTCAGCAGTTCCTGCTCCTACATGGGATGGAGGGGTCTCTCTTTGCTGGGAGATTCTCCAAGACCCTCCTTCTTCTCCCCACAACTCCCCCTTCCCCTCCCCCCTCCAGGAAAGACCACAGTCGCTTCTTTGCTGGAGCGCTTCTATGACCCCACAGCTGGCATGGTGACACTGGATGGGCATGACCTGCGTACTCTGAACCCCTCCTGGCTCCGGGGCCAGGTCATAGGTTTCATCAGCCAGGTGAAGGGCTGGTGTTGGGCAGAGTCTGAACATGAAGACTGGGGCCCCTTTTCTTTCTCCCTGCTCCTGAGGATGTCCACGGCCTTCACGAGTCCTAGCCATCCTCTGGGTTCAGGAAGCCTCTCTCCCACACAGATGCAGCTCTGTCCTTGTACTCCAGGACACAGACGTTGCTTCTGTGGGCCTGCAGTCTTAGGATCCCAGAGCAGTGGTCCTAAGACTGCCAGTGGCCAGCACCCACCAAGCCCAGCAAGGGATAGTTTCTTTCTTTGTGGGCTTGAGGTAAAGCCAGCACACCTTGGTAGAAGGGACACACATGCAGGAAGAGACTAAAACTCAAATGGCTTCCTATCACTATAGGGCCTGTCCATCATCACCTATGGTGAGGTAGTCTTGGGTCCTCTGTGGGAGGGAGCCGCTGTTTCCCTTTAATGAGCCTTCCTGTCCTCATGTGATTGGCATCTGGCTTTGAACTTCAGACCCTCCCTGCAGTAAGGGGTCCTTGGTGCATATGGCAGTCCCCAAATCCTGAGGCTAACTCAAGAGTATAGCCTGAGGCCACCACCTCTGTGTGTCCCCACCACCCTCAACCTTGCAGGAGCCAGTCCTATTTGGAACAACCATCATGGAGAATATCCGCTTCGGGAAGGTGGAAGCTTCTGACGAGGAGGTGTACGCAGCTGCTCGGGAAGCCAATGCCCACGAGTTCATCAGCAGCTTCCCTGAGGGCTACAGCACCGTGGTCGGTAGGTCCCTTTGTGGGAAGCTGCTAGGTCCGCAGGGCAGTGGTACGGCCCAGGAGCCAAGGGCCTACAGGCAAGGAGCCACTCAGTGTGACTCTTAAGAGGGCCAGCTAGGAGACTGTCAAGCCAGGAAAGACCAGACCATCCATGGCTGAGGGGACAAAGATGGCTGTATGGAGACAGAAGAGCTCCAGCCCATGTGGCCCCAGGCATAACAGGGCTCTGAGAGGAGATGGGGGATAGAAGAAAGGTAAATGGGAGAGCCCTGGCCACAGACTTGTGCACTCTGGAGCCTACCACAGGCCAAGCCAGGCTCCTGGACTGTAGTTTTGTTCTTCGGTGGCATCCCTCAGCACAACAGGCAGGTGCCTTGCACACGCCTTTCCTGTCTTCATGGTACTGGACCATACAGTGGCACACTAGCTCATGCCTGTGACAGCCTAACTCTTAGGTGTTCATCCCCACAGCCCTCTGTCCGTCTCTGGGGCTGTATGTACCATATTACAGAGTATGTAGTGTCTGGGGGCTTGGCTGTGCCACAGATGTTCCAGCACTTCTCGAGCCCCTCAGCTGACTGACCTGGACCTTGTGGGCAGTGCTCAGAGCTAGCAGTCTCTCCAGGTTCTGACAGCTGTGCTCACATGTGCAGGGCTCTGTGCTGCCCTGGCGGGAGGCCCTCGTCATCTCTTCTGGTTGCCACTTCCTTGTACTTTTAGTTCCAGTGTGTATTTTTATTTTTATTTATTTTATTTTATTTGGTTTTCGAGACAGGGTTTCTCTGTGTAGCCTTGGCTGTCCTGGACTCACTGTGTAGATCAGGCTGGCCCCGAACTCACAGCGATCCACCTGCCTCTGCCTCCCAAGTGCTGGGATTAAAGGCGTGCGCCACCACGCCCAGCTCCAGTGTGTCTCTTGCTTGTTGGAGCTTCCCAGGCCTGCTCCCCTTACTGACCTGTGACTCTGACATCACTTCTCAGCCTCTTGAGGTTATTTGTGGCTCTCAGATTGTCACTTCTGTCTTCTATGGCTTCAAATCCCTCTGTGTTTAGCATATTTGTGCTGTATAGCCCATGCCTGGGTGCCACGTGGGCTCACTGCAGCCAAGGTCAGTATCCAGGAAGACAGCCATTGCTTTAGGCACCTGGTGAGAGCCACCCAGGAAGGGGCACTCATGCAAGACACTGGGGGTGCGGTATCATGCTGGAGCGCTCAGACTGCCAAGCAGGAACGCGGGGTGGAGGTGGGGTCTTTACAGGAGCCTGATGGACCTTTGTAAGTACCCAGTGCCATTTGCCTGCCACCTCAAGTGTGGAGCTAAGGATCACTTTAGACTCCTGTCCTGTCCCCTTTCCCTAGGTGAGCGGGGTACAACCCTGTCTGGTGGCCAGAAGCAACGCCTGGCCATCGCACGTGCCCTCATCAAGCAGCCCACCGTGCTGATCCTGGACGAGGCCACCAGTGCACTAGATGCAGAATCTGAGAGGGTAGTACAGGAGGCTCTGGACCGGGCCAGCGCTGGTCGTACCGTGTTAGTCATTGCCCACCGGCTCAGTACTGTCCGTGCAGCCCACTGCATTGTTGTCATGGCCAACGGCCAAGTCTATGAGGTCAGTCGGGTTGGGAACGGGCAGTGGCTCGGGTGGCGGAGCTCGGCTATATATATGAGCACCTGGCCTGGTTCCAGGTGCTTGAGGTCATGCTCTGGGAGCAACCCCCAACCCATCAAGGTCTTTCTCTCCTTGCATAAGCCCTGGCCTCTGGCCACTGGGGAAGCCGAGCTGCAGGCTTCCAGGACCAAAGGATATGTATATGGTACTGATGGGGAGACTGAGGTAGAGATAACCACCCAGGGGCTAAGATGCAGAAAGGCCCTGCCAGGGACTTAAGTGGCTATGAGCTCACAGATGGTGGAGGTCAGCCTTGCTGGCGCTCTAAGTTGAGCTCTGTTGAAATGACCCTCCCTGTGTCCAGGCTGGCACCCATGAAGAACTCCTTAAAAAAGGCGGGCTCTATGCAGAGCTTATCCGGAGACAAGCCCTGGATGCCCCACTGACCTCAGTCCCATCTGCAGAGAAGCCTCGAGAGCCCAGGAGTGGCCAGCGGAAAGCCTGAAAGGTCCCCTGAGGACAGGCCACTGCCAAGCATCCTCTGTGGCTGCAGCTCTGCCAGGGCAGAGCCCTTGAAGGGCCAGTGTGCTGGGGCGTGGCCTGCACTCCTGCTCCCTTGAAAGCACTTGGCCCGGCAGCTGGGGTGGGAGGGGGGCTTTCCTCCCCCTGCTTTGCCCATCCTGACTCGGCCCTGTGGTTACTGGGATGTGGTCAGTGAGGCAGAATCCCTGAGCACCTCTGCCTGACCCTCTCAGTCTGGCCCAGTTCTACCCATCACTCTGTTGCTCAGGCCCTCGCTCCTGGGGGCTGAAATTCATGGTCCAGCCAGGCCTGGTAGAATGGGCTGTGATTCCACTTGGGAGACAGAAGTAGGAGTATCAAGAGTTCAAGGTCATCCTGGGTTACATCGTGAAACTCTATCTCAGAAAAAGAAAAAAAAACATAAATAAATAAAATAAAATTTTAAAAGAGGCTGAGGCTGTAGCTTAGTAGCAGAGTGCTTGCCTACCATTTGTGAGGGGCCTATATTCCTTCCTTAGTACTGCAAATGAAAATAAAGCACAGGAGCCAGGCGTGGTGGCGCATGCCTTTAATCCCAGCACTCGGGAGGCAGAGGCAGGCGGATCGCTGTGAGTTTGAGGCCAGCCTGGTCTACAAAGTGAGTCCAGGACAGCCAAGGCTACACAGAGAAACCCTGTCTCGAAAAACCAAAAAAAAAAAAAAAAAAAAAGAAAGAAAGAAAGAAAAGAAAGCCCAGGGTTGGAGAGTCACCCAGGACCTGAGACCTAGGCTCTGCCTCACCCCAAGTAGGACCTTGCATCCCCAATGTGTGTCCTGACCCATCCTTCACACAGTCATAGTCCTGGTTTCTGGCAGCATGAACCAGTAGTGGTCCATTGTACAAAAAGCACCCAGCCTACCAGGCTGTACCCTGAGTGCCTCAGACCTGGTGAAATTACAGGGCCAAATAGGAGACACTGAAGGGGCTGAGACTGGGCCATGTGTACACCCTGAACACTCACACACAGGTGTAGAGCCAGCCGGTACAGACCAGACATGGTGGTGCACACCTGTAACCCCAGATGGGAGCTGGAGGCAGGGTGATCAGTTTGAGATCATCCTTGGCTACATAGAGAGTTTGAGGCTAGCCTGGCCTTTGTGAGAGCCTGTCCCAAGAGTGGAAGACACAGTTAATAAAAAACAAAAGCCTCCACTGGCTTCTTAGGTACCAAGGAAAACACGTGAAAGACCCTCTAGAATGTGGTGGTGCACATCTTTAATCCTAGCACTCAGGAGGCAGAGACAGGCGGGTCTCTAAGTTCAAGGCCAGCCTGGTCTACAAAGTGATTTCCAGGACAGCCAGGGCTGTTACACAGAAAAACCCTGTCTCAAAAAACAAAAACAAACGAAATGTTTAGTGTTTGTGAGGTTGGTGTGAGTAACCATAAAGATGAGGGAAGTGATGACATGGTGGCCTTACCCCTCACCTTTAAAGGGAGTGCCGTGAGCCTGTGGCCCCAAAGCTGCAAATGAAGCAGGCTGGGGCCTCCACTGGCTTCTTAGGTGTCAAGGAAAACACATGAAAGACTCTAGACTGCACTGCACTGATGTTCCTGGAGCATCAGGGCTTTGTCTTACACTGCTGCAGATACACTGGTCCACTCCACGTACTCTTAAAGTGACAGCCCCAAGCCTTGGTACTCCAGGTCACTTCCCAATGAGAAGCCCTCCCCGGCCAGCCACATCTGCGTTGTAGTGCAGGGCAGGGGAGAGGTGCTGTAACTTCATGGCCACACAAGCAGTCTATACTTGTCATGCGGCAAAGGGTAATGGTCTTTCAGGAGTGATGGGTGCTAAGTACAGAAAAAGCTGCTCTTGGGCGCTGGTGTAGGAAAGGTGGCTCCGGTGAGTGCAGAAGCTGAAGTCAGACTTGTGTTTAGGACAAGGAACCCAAGAACCCTACCTAGTCCATAGTGCTTTGGTTCAGTGTCTGTAGTGACAGCCCAGGAAGGCAAGTTCTGGGGTGGCTTCCATCGTCCAGCCACTGCCTCCACCCCACCCCACCCAACCTGGTCAAGTGTAGCTTAGAGCAAGGCCTTTGCTTTCCATAGAAATGCCCCCTCTGTGTGGCCCTACCCTCTGTCCATTTGGGACATAAACTCCCTCCCTCCTCCCCCCCCCCCCCCCCCCCAGTCACAGAGCACCCAGCCA
This sequence comes from Acomys russatus, assembly GCF_903995435.1. NCBI lineage: Eukaryota > Metazoa > Chordata > Mammalia > Rodentia > Muridae > Acomys > Acomys russatus. The sequence goes on from NC_067146.1 coordinate 52,731,310, forward strand.
AGTGGCCCCACATCATGCACACAATCATCAGGGTAGCAGTGCACAAGTCACTTGGTGACAGATTCTCAGTCCCCTGACAGCCACTGGATGACTGCCTACCAGGGAATGGGATCCTGTGCTCAATAGCTGGTGACCCCAGCCTTGTGGCTTTGTTTACCCTGTCACCCTGGCCTGGCTTTCCCGGTGCCTAGTAGAGAAAAGCAGCTTGTCTGTACTTGCTCTCGAGGAAGCCTCTTCCAGAAGTGAAGTGGGACATTTTGTAACGATGCCCTTAAAAACCACAGTGTAGTAACCCCAGAAAGTGGTCACATCTGTGCCACAAGCCATTTTAGTCACCCCTCTTTCCTAAGATGTTACTTGCCAAGCCTGTGCCACTAAGCCTGGGACAGTTTCTGAGACTGAGCCCTGAGTGCTTGCTAGAAGGACCAATGTGCAGTCAGTCAGAGGCCTTGCAGTGTGACTGGCTGGTTGGTGTAATTATGTCTCCACCACTCATGGCCAGAAGCCACCAGAATGAACCTGGCAGTCTCCAGTGCTTTTCAAAGACATGGAATATAAATATCCTGGGACCAGTGAGATTGCTTAATAAACAGAAACACCTGCTAACAAACCTAAGGCCCTGAGTTCAATCCCCTAAAACCCATGTAGTGCACAAGAAACTCCCAAAAGTTATCATCTGAACCTCCATACACATGACATGCATATGCAATAAGTAAACATTAGAGAAAATGTAAATAATGGAGGTGTCTGATTTTTGTTTATTTGTTTTTTTTTTTCTTCAAGACAGGGTCTTTCTGTGTAGCCTGTGCTGGACTCACTTTGTAGACCAGGCTGGCCTTGAACTCACAGAAATCCTCCTGCCTCTGCCTCCCCAAGTGCTGGAATTACAGGCATGTGCCACGGTGCCCAGCCATGTCTGATTGCTCTTGAGCATACAAGGTTCTGCCTAATTCCTAGATACATGAGGACAGATGAGAGTTTACCCAGTACAGACCATGACAGTGACAAGCAGCAGGCAGGCCCCTATGCCGATGCCCTTGGCCTGCTGGCCCCTCTTGTCTGAGTCCCTTGCACTCACTCTTCCAAGTCAGCTAACACTGAGCTCTGGAAGCACACACCCCACCCCGAAGCCCTCCCCTCATCTTCCTTTCAGAATTCCTGGAAGTGGCTCCATGCCTGGGTCACATGCTGCCTTTGCCCGATGGAGGACAAGGTGCAGGAAGCTGATGACTCAGTGGCCTGGAGTCCCCTCCAGGCATATTCCCTGGTCAAGACTAATGGGAGTGCAAAATGGTATAACTGCTATTGGGCTGGGGGTGGGGGATCTGGTGACATCCGCCAAATTAGCAAAGCAGTGCCCTCAACCCGGAAACTGTTCCAGGGAGTTTCTCTATGACATTGATAGCAAAGGTGGGGTTGAAAGGCTGGGAAACTCCAGGGGTTATCAGAGAAGACAGAAGACAGCACCTCCACATGATGGTCTAGGACCACCTCCAGTAATGACGGAGCTTTCCGGATGTGGAGGTCACGATCTTTGAATATGATAATTGAAGAGAGGAAGGTGGAAAGTCACGGGGTACCCTGGATACCTTGGGGGGAGCAGGAGAATCCATAGTTATTCTGAAGGAGGATAGCCTGACCAGCAGGAGGGCCTGAGAATGAGCTGGGCCTGGGTCTCCAGGCAGAGACAGCCACTCAGAGCACAGGAAGCCACTAAATATGGAACCCGAAAAGGGCCCTGCTCATGCAGTGTTACTAGGATGCTGGGGTCATAGGAAGAGAAGATCTGCCTGTGCCAAACCTCCCACCACTCTCTAACTTGGTCAAGAGCCAAGTCTGCTCTGCGAAAGAAGAAATGATGCCAGGTGGGTTCTCGGAAGGGCAGGAGAGGCAAAAGGAAAGAGGAGCCGAAGCAAACCTCAGCAGCTGACCCTCAGGTCTGGCATTCAGGGGCTGTGACTGGGTCCCAAAGGCATCCCCAACCCCAATGTCTATCTGGGTTTACTTCAAATCCTACCCTGGACTGCTGTGGTTTCCTCCTGGCGCCTCTGGTCTCTGACAGCAGTGACTCCCCCTCACGCTGCACTAATGGCTCAGCCTGGGGCCCCAGGGACCTTCTCTGGCCCCCCCCCAAGACTGCTCTGCTGCCCCCCCCAGTCCCCCTCATGCTGAAACCTAATCCTCTGCAGCAGCTTCAGATCAGTCTTGCTCTGCAGCCCCTGTCTGCCACTACCTCCTGCGCCCTACCTGGCCTTTACTGCAGAGCCCCAGCCCCACGGAGCCAACGCCTGTTCTGGGGAAGGCAGAGCTGGACCGAAGTTCACCTCGTCCAGTCCTACCAGGCCAGTACTTTTCGCCTCTCAATCTTGGCTCCTCCCTTCTCCTTTTCTCTCCTCTCTATTCCTTTCTGAGACACCTGAATCCCATCTCAATCTCCCCCACTTGCCCTACAAAACAGCCTTCCATCACCCCTTGGAAACCCGGTACCCAGTCAGCAGACCCCTCCCTGGGCTCCTGCCATGAAATCCCCCTCCAGACTGGAGCAGGCCCCGGAGCGACAGGCCTCGGACATCCGGGTGTTCGCCAGCAGCTGCACAATGCATGGTTTAGGCCACGTCTTTGGCCCTGGGGGCCTGACCCTGCGCCGTGGGCTGTGGGCCACAGCTGTGCTCCTGTCGCTGGCGGCCTTCCTCTACCAGGTGGCTGAGCGGGTGCGCTACTATGGGGAGTTCCACCATAAGACCACCCTAGATGAGCGTGAGAGCCACCAGCTTACCTTCCCAGCTGTCACTCTGTGCAATATCAATCCACTTCGCCGCTCACGCCTCACACCCAATGACTTGCACTGGGCTGGAACGGCGCTGCTGGGCTTGGACCCTGCTGAACACGCTGCCTACCTTCGCGCCCTGGGCCAGCCCCCTGCACCGCCTGGCTTCATGCCTAGTCCCACCTTTGACATGGCACAACTCTACGCCAGAGCCGGCCATTCTCTTGAGGACATGTTGATGGACTGCCGCTACCGTGGCCAGCCTTGTGGGCCCGAGAACTTCACAGTGGTGAGCCAGTTGCCCTAAGTCTCCTACTCAGGGACTACACTCTTTTTTTTGTTTTGTTTTGTTTTGGTTTGGTTTGGTTTTTCAAGACAGGGTTTCCCTGTGCAGCCTTGGCTGAATTGGACTCACTTTGTAGACCAGGCTGGCCTTGAACTCACAACAATCCACCTGCCTATACCTCCTGAGTGCTGGAATTAAAGGCGTGTGCCACCACTACCCAGCTAGGGACTACACTCTTAAGCCTTGTCAGCCCAAGTTTCCTCGACACCAGGAAGCCTTAACACCCCTGCCTGGGTATCCCCTGGTTCCTGCTGGCCACAGGTCCTCCATCTAGGTCATGCTGTCTAGTCCAGGAAGCTGCTTCTGGAGGCTCCCTTCTCCTCATTTAGCCCACTGTGCACCTGGCTATGCCTCTCAGCAAGGACACTGACACAAGCAAGCTGCAGAGCCAAGGGCTAGTCGGTGGAGACACTACTCCTAGGGTAGAATGTAAAACCTTGGGACTGCTCTAGACAGAGGCCCCTGTCTGCCACCAGAAGACGTACTTTCCTCTGCCTCATCAGAATCTTGCCACTCCAAAGAATAGAGCCATTTCCTTTTGTTTCAATTATCCCTGTAGGCTTCAGGCTTTGGCGAGGCAGAGGAATTGGTGTGAGGAGGGAGGCTTCCCCACTCCACACGCCTACATGTGAGGCTGAGGACACTGAGATGTGGGCTTTGGAGTTCCTTCGAGGAGGGTAGGAGAACCGGTTTGCTGCATGAGATCCAGTCTCAAAAAGTACAAAACATAAAACAAGCATGGTGGTGCATACCTTTAACCCCAGAACCTGGGCAACAGCTCAGGAGCAGGAGGATCACTGCGAGTTTGAGGCCAGTCTCCTCTACACAATATAGCAAGTTCCAAGACTACATAAAGAGACCCTGCCTCAAAAAGAAAATCTGAAGAAAAATAGAACAGGCTGGGTGGTGGTGGTGCACACCTTTAATCCCAGCACTTGGGAGGCAGAGGCAGGTGGATCACTGTGAGTTCGAGGCCAGCTTGGTCTACAAAGCGAGCCCAGGACAGCTAAGGAGATACAGAGAAACCCCGTCTTGAGAAAAAAAAAAAAGGAAAGAAAGAAAGAAAGATAAAAAGAAAAAAGGAAGGAAAAGAAAATTAGTTGGGACAGGGTGGAAATTCAACTAGGTCACCTAGACTTACTCACCTAGGCTCCCCCTAGGTACTTAGGTAACACATTCAAGATGTACTGAACTTGGACTTCTGCTTCCAGAACTGGGAGGATTTGTCACTGGGTACAGCAGGCAGGCAGCTCATCCCTGTAATCCCAGCAGCTGGTATTTGGAGGCAGGAGAGGCAGGAGTTTGAGGCCCTCTGAGTGACACAGCAAACAGCAGACAAGCCCAGGCTACAAAAGAACTTGCCTCAAACCCAGCCCCCCCTCCCTCCCAAAAAACCCAAGTGACCAAACAAAGAGAAAGGGCTCAAGGAGGGGAGCGGAGGTGCCTCCTACCCAAGGGCTTGTCTGAGAGAGGGCCCGTCCCTTTCTGCCCCCAGATCTTCACACGAATGGGGCAGTGCTACACCTTCAACTCCGGTGCCCACGGTGTACCCCTGCTCACCACTCCTAAGGGTGGCGCTGGCAATGGGCTGGAGGTTATGCTGGATGTACAGCAGGAGGAGTATCTGCCCATCTGGAAGGACATGGGTGAGGGGCTCAGGGTCATTTGCCTGTGAGGAGGGGTGAGGGTGGAGGCACGCATGGCACTAGAAGTCACAGAAACCACAGGAAGGAGAGCTGGTGCATAGAGAGGATGCCCGAAGCATGAGGAGAGGGGCTGTCAAGGGAGTCCCTCCTGGCAGTGGAGTGTCTGAGGCCTTAAAGGCCCCTCCCTGCAGAAGAGACCCCGTTTGAGGTGGGGATCCGAGTGCAGATCCACAGCCAGGAGGAGCCCCCTGCCATTGACCAGCTGGGCTTTGGGGCAGCCCCAGGCCACCAGACTTTTGTGTCCTGCCAGCAGCAGCAAGTATGTTGGTTCATCTGCCTGTACCTCCCACCCTCCCCCAAGCTCCTACCCTCCCCAGAAGACCCTCAGACCCCAAGCCATGGTCTTGTCCCTGGGGCCCTCACCCCCAGCAACTTCCATAACCCCAGAGTCTCCGTACCGTCGTCCCTCCACAGCTGACCTTCCTGCCACCGCCCTGGGGTGACTGCAATACTGCATCTGTGGATCCCGACTTTGATCCAGAGCCCTCTGATCCCTTGGGTTCCCCTAGCCCCAGCCCCAGCCCTCCTTACAGCTTAATAGGGTGTCGCCTGGCCTGTGAGACGCGCTATGTGGCTCGGAAGTGTGGATGTCGAATGATGCATATGCCCGGTAAGAGACTGGGGTCTGTTGGGAATAAGGGACTGGGGATTCCCTAGGGGGCGCTCTCAGGCTCCTGGACCGGTCTCACCTTCCTAACCTAGGAAACTCCCCAGTGTGCAGCCCCCAACAGTACAAGGACTGTGCCAGCCCAGCTCTGGGTAAGGCACATCTATTCAGCCCCCTTGTCCCCCATCCACTTGATCGTTGATCCCAACCTTCTGACCAAGTGGTCCTTATCCCTGCTTTGCGGCCTGCAGACGCCATGCTGCGAAAGGACACGTGTGTCTGTTCCAACCCGTGCGCCACCACGCGCTATGCCAAGGAGCTCTCCATGGTGCGGATTCCCAGCCGCGCTTCAGCTCGCTACCTGGCCCGGAAATACAACCGCAGCGAGACCTACATCACGTGAGCCAGGGACGGTAGCGAAGCCAGGGACTGTGCCTGAGTCGAGGGTCTCCTAGGAGGGTACTGGACTGCACACAGCCCAGGCTGGATTCATATTATAACGGGTTCTGGGACTCTGGGCAAACTCCTTAAACTTTCGGCCTTGGGGGATGGGAATAACGCAAAGATCTTGAAAGAGGCCAGAATGCCCACACCTACTTCCAGCTGAGGCGGTGTCCAGCAAGCACTTTGGGCTTCTTTTCCTCCAGGGAGAATGTACTGGTTCTGGATATCTTCTTTGAAGCCCTCAACTATGAGGCAGTTGAGCAAAAGGCAGCCTATGAAGTGTCGGAGCTGCTGGGTGTGTACGGAGTGCCTGGGGCTGCAGAGGTGTGGACAGGGCAAGTGACTGAGCTGAAGGCACTCTGCCTCCACAGGAGACATTGGGGGACAGATGGGGCTGTTTATTGGAGCCAGCCTGCTTTCCATCCTCGAGATCCTGGACTACCTCTGTGAGGTGGGACAGAATCCCAGACACGATGGGGGAAGAACCAGGCCACAAGTGTCCAGGGAGGTGGATGTTGACCACCTACTCCCGCCACTTGCCCCCAGGTTTTCCAAGACAGAGTCTTGGGGTATCTCTGGAACAGAAGGAGTTCTCAAAGGCGCTCTGGCAATGCTCTGGTAACAGTCCCTTTGCCCTCCCCGACCCGTAGCGTTGTAGGCCTCACCCCAAACCTTACACATCTGGTCCAGGAGCTACGTCCGGCAATATTGGCTGGTCTCCACCTGCCTCTCCCTTTCCCCACAGCTTCAGGAAGGGCTGAATGGCCATCGAGCACACGTTCCCCATCTCAGCCTGGGTCCCAGGTAATATGAAATATGCCCCAGAAAGTCAAAGGTCAGGGCAGGTTGAGAGGAGGAGGTTCAGATCCAGGGTAGACTAGGTGGAGGGGTCCTGCCCAGTGCTTGGCTTGTCCCACCAGGCCTCCTACCCCTCCCTGTGCTGTCACCAAGACACTCTCTGCCTCACATCGTACCTGTTACCTCGTCACAAGGCTCTAGACCTGCTGTGACCGCTTGGCTGCACCGTGACATCTTGGACATGTCCAGCCTGTACATCTTTGCTGTCTTCACCCTAATAAAACTCTAGTGCACATGCCTCGGGTGTTTGCCTTACAAGTCAGACACTAGCAGCCTTCCACCCCATCCACTGACAGCTGGGACCTGGGCCCCAGTTATGCCCTTGGGGTGGGCGAGGGAGGAGGATAATTTTAAGGGGAGAGCAATTGGGTGTACCCTTGTGTTCATGAACTTATCAAACCTATTTTCTTTTAATTTTGTTTTTCCTGAGCAATGGGGACTGAACCCAGGGTCTGGGGACAGCCGCTACGCCCATCACTTTGTCCTTCTGAGGCAGAGTCTCATACACTCCCAGCTGGCATTGAACTGTGCAGCCCAGGGTGACCTTGAACTCTTAATCTTCCTGCCTCCACCTCCCATGTGTTGAGACTATAGGCATATACCACCATGTCTGGCTTCCCAGCCCTTTTTATATCTTGTTTATTTGGAAACAAGAGTCTCACTATGTTGTCCAGATTGCCTCATCCTCACTCTGCAGCCCACAGTGGGCCTTGCAGCTCTCCTGCCTCGGGCTCCTTGGTAGTTCGGAACGCAGGCCTATACCACTATGTCCACCTCCTACCAACATCTAAAAAGGCAGTCTCTCCGTGCCCAGAGGCTAACTAGGTGTGATGGCCCACAGTGGGCAGAGTGAGTCGCTATTCCCTGCGCCAACAGTGTATAGCCGGTATGAGGCTCTAAGTAGGTGGGCAGGATTGTGGAAGTGGCAGACTTATAGCAAAGACTCTAGTCCATGTGCAAGAACACAAGATGGTGTCCTGCCTCTGAACTTCATGCTATGGCAACGTTCTTGCCTTGCCAACCTCTCCACAGGAGCTGACAGCCTGCTTGAGAGAGTAGGCCTGAGAGCCCTCCCTTCCCTTTCCTGTCAAGAGGGCACCCCTGGACCTCTGCCTCAGTTCCAGTTTCCTTCTTTCACTGCACCCCAAACACTGGGAAACTGGCAAACAGGAACTGGGAAGGGCTGTTCTTTGTTTTTTTGTTTGTTTGTTTGTTTGGTTTGGTTTTTGAGACAGGGTCTCTCTGTGTAGCCTTGGCTGTCCTAGACTCGCTCTGTAGACCAGGCTGGCCTCGAACTCACAGCAATCCGCCTGCCTCTGCCTCCCGAGTGCTGGGATTAAAGGTGTGCGCCACCACCGGCCAGCGGAAGGGCTGTTCTTATGGAAGAGACCCACACAGCTCTGGGTCTCTCCTGCCGCAGCCTACAACTCCAAGTGTGAGAAAACAGAGATGGGAGGCTCTGTACAGGACGCAGAGATACCCACACAGAGGCCTGGCTCAACTTGGCACCCAGGTCAGTGGCATCCTACTTTAGGACTGTATCTGGCCCTTCTAGGCATAGGAGAAAAGTATGCAGGAGTACAGAAGCCTGCATGTGGAGACAGGCCTGTCATGACACATCCAAAAGAGCAAGGATCATGGTCTCCTGTTCCTGGTCTCAGGGCACGTAAAGAGACAGAGCCGACAGTGAGCAGCTTGTAGGCCGAATCACAGAGCAGGGGTCCCCAGCCACCCTTCAGTGACACCCAACCACCATATCAGCAGACTGTGGGAAAGGAGCCAATTTATGAAATTAAATAAAGTCCATGGAGGAAGTGAAAACCGCGGGCCAGGGTAACTCGCCCCTGGCTGGGCCCAGCACAGCTGGTGCACAGCATCCCACAGCTGACTTTTCTACCCTCCTGGGAGGGAGGCTGCAATAGGCCAGGCCCCAGCCTGGCCACTAGGGGTCAGAGAGCCTATGGGGGACAGAAGTCAGAGAAGTAGGGGTGCTGCAAGGCCTCCTCGGCTGAGATGCGCTGCACAGGGTTACACTTCAATAGGTTCTGCAGGTGGGAAGAAAGGCAGAGGTGGACTCAGACCAGGACAGCCCACCGTCTTCTCCTCCCTCTGGGCAAGCACTACGATCCCCAGTTCCTAGGTCTAGGAAGGCGAATGCCCCCATCTGCTTCTACCCGCTAGGCACCTACCTGCAACAGGTCTCTCCCTGTGGCGTTGAGCTTGGGTACGACGTTCACCAAGGATGTCGTGGCTGGGTACATTGGGTAGGGCTGCAGAGGGCCAGGCAGAGTCAGGCCAGAGGTACCGACATAGGGTCAGAAAAGAAAAGGGGCTTCTACTGAACCAAGACCTCCCATAGCTGGTCACACCTTATAGTCTGGCAGCTTGGTCATGGCGGGCCACTGTTCTTCAGTCGGTGTCCCTAGTAGTGTGTCCACGTGGTCAAGGGCCACTTGTGGAGAGGGTTACACCTACACTTCAGGGGCAAGCGGGGGAGATTCCTCACTCCACTCCCACCTGCCCTTCTCTTACACCATCTTGCTCTAGCCCCCCAGCCCAGCCTGAGATGAACCCCATTTTATGGTGTTTACAGTGACCTGGGAAAATCCAACCCTTAATGCTTGTGGTCCTAACAGACAAGTCGGTTTTCTCCAAGAACCCCTGTTCCTTCATCTTAAGGCCTACTTCTAAGTGCCTCATCAGGTGTGTCATCCTTACCAATAGGCCGCATCTCTCCACAGTGACCCCATGCAAGAACAAGATGGAGGGCGAGCAATGGCTCTCACCCCGGCTCTAAGCCCCATGCCCACTCCCTTTCTACAAAGGGGTGAAGGAAGAGTGGGCTAAGGGCACTGGAAGGATATCGAAAGATCCTCTTCAGCTGGTCATCCACATCATTGCCAGGGAAGAGAGGCCGCCCTGCGTTAGCCAGCTCTGAAGGAAAAAACAAGGATAGAGCGGGCGCATGAAGGACCCGTCATTCTGAGGTGCCCCTGTGCCTTCCAGCCCCAGCCCCAAGAGCCCCTCTCCCTTCCCTCACAAGAGATCCTTCAGACCCTATTTGTTAACCCAATTGGGAAAGAAAGTGCCTCTGCAGAACCCCAATGTGTCACCTGCAAAGATGCAGCCGGCTGACCACATGTCGATGGACGTGGAGTACAGCTTGGCCCCAAAGAGGACATCCGGTGGGCGGTACCACAGCGTGACCACCTGAAGAAGACCCCACCCATAGGGAACCCCCCCTCCCACTTAGAGAGCTGGAAGGAGGTCCAGGAGGAGGCTCAGTGTGGTGTAGAGAAGCCACTGGGGGACTCCCTCCCTTCAACTCCATGTACCACTTTCCAGGCTCACCTCAGCAGAGTAACAGCGGACTGGGATACCAAAGGCTCGGGCCAGGCCAAAATCAGCCAATTTCAACTCCCCATTCTGAGGGGGAGATAACACAAAGAGCACATGGAGAAGGACTTTTAAATGGTTTAGGGCAGGCTCTGCTTCCTTCCCCTCCCCCTCCCCCCATTCCTGCTCCCTCAAGGATCCCCCACCCCTGGCTCCAGCTTCTGCATTCGTACTCCCTGATCCCACAGCAATACCCTGTTTATGAGCAGGTTCTGGGGCTTCAGGTCCCTATGCAGCACGTTGCGGCTGTGACAGAATCCCAGGCCTTTCAGTAGCTGGAAGAGGAATGACTGGGGGAAAGGTAGGGGAAGAGGGAGTCAGACACACTGTGCCCATGTGACTTGTAGCCAAGCGGAGAAATCTATTCAATTACCGTGTGTGTCTGTGTGTGTGTGTGTGTGTGTGTGTAGGGTCGGGTCCCCTGGAACTGGGTTTATAGGCAGTTGTGAGCCACCCACTGTGAATACTGGGAGGCAGAGTCCTCTGCGAGGACAGCAAGTGTTCCTAACAACAGAGCTATCTTTTCGGCTTCTTGTCTAGTTACTTTTGACTCTGCTTTGCAGTCAGTAGGTACTAGAGGTACAACACTAGCCAAGTTGTCCTTGCTCCTCACACCTTTCTGGATTGACAGGTTGGTGGGCCTTCCTGCATTCACAGTCCATGATGGTCTGCCCTGCCTGGCAATTCAGCACATGCACTGTGGCTATCGACACGAATACAAAAGCTACTGTATCACTCAGGGCTTGGTCTCCTAGAAGCCAGGCTAAGGCACTTGCGTGGTCTTGTGCTTAGAACAGTGACTGGTATACAGCAAAATCTTCAGCAAATATTTAATTTGTTGATTTCTCTCTCTCTCTTTTAAAGATTTACTACATCATCATCATCATCATCATTATTATTATGTGTTTTTTTCAAGACAAGGCTTCTCTGTGTAGCCTTGGACTTTATTTTTAAATTATGTGTGTATGTATGCATGTGTGTATGTATGCATGTGTGTATGTATGCATGTGTGTATGTATGCATGTGTGTATGTATGAGTCGGGGACTGGGGAGGTACTGGATCTTTTAGATCTGGAGTTATAGGTAGCTATGAGCCACCTTGGGTCGGGGCTGGGAACTGAACTCACATCATCTGTAAGAGTAATGTGTTAACTGCTGAGCCATCTCTCCAATCCCTTTTTGTTTTGCTTTTGCTTTGATGTTTGAGACAAGGCCCTGCTATATAGCTCAGGCTGGTCTTGAACTTGAGATCCTCCTGCCTCCACCTTCTGAGTGCTAAAGTTAGAAGTACAGGCCACTATGTAGGGCTGGTATTTGTTGAATCCAAGAGGTTATTTTCTCATGTGTCTCATCTCTGGAGTATAAAAGACATCAGTGGAATCAGATACTGTACAAGTCAAAGGAAACCACAGGAAAATGTTCACCAAGACTAGTAGTCCTTCAGGGCACAAACAGGGTTCCTCTGGTACCCCAGGACCCCAACCTGGCACTCATGGAGTGCTGATACTTTATATAGGTACGCCCAGGTTCCACGGATCCCTAGACACGCCTTCCCTCACCTTCACAATCTCAGGGTCCAGGTCACCATTACAGCTGTCAAAATATTTCTTCAGGTCCTAAAGAGAGATGGTGGTGAGGAGAAGAGGACAAAGTTCAACCTTCATCTGGACCCCGATTCCCTCCCATGACCACTACCCCCACAAGCCCCTTTCACCTGATCACAGAACTCAAAAACCAATGTCAGCTTCTTGTCACTATGTAGGACATCATGAAGCCTAGGGAGAATGAAAGGCTTAGCCAGATCCCCAAGTTGGCCTCTAACATTCCAACAGCAGCCCAGTCTGAGGAGGAGGTCCTACCTCCCCCACATACCTCACCTGACAATGTTTTTGTGTTTCAGTTCCTTGAGTAGGCAGATCTCCCGGAGGGCTGAACTTGGCACACCCTACGATATGTAAGGGGGTAGTAATCACAGACTGCCCAAGACGGCTTGATACCCACTCCTCACACCCCAGTCTTACCTCATCGTCATCATCCAGTCTGACACGCTTCAGAGCCACAATCTCATGGGTTTCCCGATTTTTGGCCTTGAATACAGTTCCATAGGTGCCTAGGGTGAGGTCGTGTGGGTGAGGGAGAGGATCCTTCTCAACATTTTTGAGTGTTAAGGGCAAGTTTTCAGGGTGAAGGCCAGATGTGGAGTAATTTTGTGAGTGAGGATGCCAAGGAGAAGGTGCCTAAAAAAGCTCAAGGTTTCAGCTGCAGGGAGAATCTGCCATAAGCTCGGGAGTGGGGTGGGGTGGGGTGGGGGTAGAGGTGGGGGGGTTGGAGAAGTAGCGAGGAGTCATCTAGGAGAGGAATGAAGGCCTACAAAAATGTTAAGGTTGGAGGTTCTGCAATGAGTCGAAGCAGGGGTTCCAAGTGAGGTTTGCAAGCGATGCCGAGGCTAGGGGCCAGAAATGCAGGAAGTATAGCGGTTAGGAAGACTGGTCCATAGACACTGCTAAGGCTAAGAGCAAGAGTTTGCCGCAGATGCTAACACAGGGAGAAGGGTGTCTGCAATGAGTGTAGGGCTCAGCGGCTAGGGCTTTGCCCGGTGCTGAGGTCGGAGCCTGCAGGTATAGCAGACGGTAAGGGAGCTGGGACTGCAAGCAGGGTCTTCAGACAACGACCTTGCAGGAACATCTCGTGGTTCCATTACCTTCCCCAATCTTCTCCAGTTTCTCGTATTTCTGCATCGCAGCGGCCGCGGGGACCCCTGCGGGCCCTGGGTTCTAAGACTCCCGGCCCCGGCGTTGCAGAGGAGGTGGTACCCACCGCTCCAGCCCCGCCCACCAGCTCCCCACGCACGGGCGTCTGGGACTTGTAGTCCCGGGGTGGCCATGTTTCTTAAGAATGCCCGTGGCGGAGGACACGAGGACTACAAAATCCAACATGCCGCGCTCGACTCTCTGCAGCGATCAACTCCCGGGACTCGTTTCCACCGCGGAGGCAAACCTTAAACTTCAACTCCCAGGAAGCAACGCGTGTCCGCTTTTCGGGCGTCTCCGCCAAGGCGCGGAGGCTCCCAGTGTGCCCCGCTCTTGTTATTATTCCTTTTCTGTGCTCACAGCCTTCCAGAAAAGGGCCGCTCCGGGACTACGCGTTCCAGAATACAGTGAGGGTGGGGGTGGGGTGCTCGCTGCTTGAAGTTTGCGTTTGACGGCCTAGATCCCGGGAGCTGTTGGCCGGGCTCTGACCTGGTTGGGTGTATTGAGTCGCCAGCGACCTCCTGACAGCTTCAGCACTAGTTTTCACCTCTCCCTAGGCCACCATGTGACCCCAGGTTTGATTGGGGGATGATTCTGAGCGATGTCTTACTGCTGATGACCTCACAGGGACCAGCTGACCACAGGGCTGGGCAGCGAGACAGGTGTGCCCCGTTAGAGGCTGGATTTGAGTGGAGGGACACACGCCAGAGACCCCTCTTTCTGTTGGGCCCATTTTATCGTCTTGAAACCCACCGGACTCCAGCGGCTCGATTTTGACATGCCGAGGCCAGCTGACTGGAGCCTGGGTGTCCCCCAGATCCCAGTCTTCAGAACAGGCCCACTGGAGTCAGCCAGGGTGTGGCCCACGAGGACTGGCAGGTCAGTTACTCCCCTCAACAGACAAGACCACAGACAGATGCTACACTTGCAGCAAGCAGCCTTTACCTACTCACCCTATAAAGGAGTTGATTATAGATTTTCTTGCACTGCTCTCTAATTGTCTCATGATTGCATTCTTGAGGGCTGTGAACCGGGCGAAAACGGCCCCAAACAGCATTCCTCAGCGCCGGGACCAGAGTAGGCGCTAACCATTTGTTAATTAACTCACTTAAATCTGAGTAGTTTTGCATAAACAATAGTGTGATTTGTCCACGTGACAGACTGAAGACGCAGAAACTGTATTCTTTATCTGAAATAATTGATAATTTAGTTGAGAAAACAAGATGACACGCAAAGGTCGGCTATGAATAGGGTTCCATTCAGCAGCGGAAGTAGTTCTAGGGAAAGTGAGACGTCCTCAACAAGTTGTCTTGTTTTCCATCAGTTCAGGGTCACGGCCACTCAACTCCAGAGTCATTACCCCTCACATTCGTGTGCAATTGTTTTCTCAGGCAGACACCGCCGCTTTCTTGGAGGCAGTGAGGTTATTTGGGCGGGGCCCCTGATAGACCCTTAACGCCAGAGAATCTGTAGTTCAACTCCCTTAGCCTCAATTTCCTGGCCACACTCCACGCCCTCGATCCTTAACGCGAAGCTGGCTTCTTTCCTCCCAGAGGTGACTAGGAGAAACCCCAAGAGAAGGCGTCCTCGGAGCCTCTCCGGGCGTGTGTGTGGGGGGAATAGCTGGGGGGCAGCGCCCGCCGTGTCGGGCAGTGCCTGGGAGCGCGCCCCCGCCGTGGAGTCTCAGCGCCCGCTCTCCGCCTCTCAGCAAGCCGCGCCGGGGGCGCGCACGGCGCGCTGCGGGGGGCGCGCACGCAGGAGGCTGGCCTGCCCGCAGCGCGGGGGAAAGTTGAGTTGGGAGAAGTTGGGAGCGGCGGGGGCGCGCCCCAGGGTGGGCACCGGGAAATCGTCGGGAGCGCGCGAGGGTTCCGGAGGATCAGGGGAGACCCGGAGACCCCCGGGACACGAAATCCAGAGCTAGCGGGTAAGCAGAAAGGTGGCGGAGGGGGAGGGTGAGGGCCGCGGAGGAGGGGGGGGACTGGAGAATCAGGCGCCGAGGGAGTGGAAGTGGAGGAAAGGGCGGGGACTGGGGCGCAGGGAGCGAGGTCTTAGGGAGAAAGATGGGGAGGCGAGTGGAAGTCCTGGTGCGAAGCGAGATTCCGGGGTCTGCCTCTTCAGAGTTACCTAAAGCCAAGGTGCCGCGCCCCCTGCCACCAGGAGGGGGTAGTCTCAGAGAGCTGCTGCCTTCAGCTCGCGCTCTCCCACTCCCGGGCGGGTTCCAGGCGACCCTCTGCTCCAGAAACTCTCCAGTTTGGCTATTTCCGGGGACCGCAACCCCCTGAATCTCGGGATTAGGAGGTGGAGCCGTGAAAGGGGGTTGGCGGGTCAGGTCAGGACAAGAGGTCAGACAGAAGGGGGAGCAGCTCGGTGAGGATAGGAAAGACAAGCGTGAAGTTTGAGACCTAGGGGGCTGCCTTCTCTGTGTAGGGAGCTCCTTGCTTGGTGTGGAGACAGTACTGCCTCAAATCTGGGTCCACTTTATCAAACTCTCTCCGCCCCCACCAGCCCCACAGCCAAGAGCTGTGGAATGTACGAATTCACTTGGAGAATGGTTAATGCCCAAGTGGGGGTCCGGAGTGCTAATCCCTTGGGCTGGGGGAGAGATGTTAATCCTTCGGGCCCGTCGGGGCTGGTCCGGGGAATGTGCCCCCACTAGGATTATCGGCACCCATGCCCTGGACAGAGGCTGCTTTGTATTCTACGACAACAGGGGAGGGGTGGGGGCGCCTGGGAGGAGGACTTGGTGGAGGAGCACACAGAGAGCAAAGCCTGGAGGTGGGAGTGAGCACCTGCAGGTGGTGAGGACAGATTTATATACCCCTCCCAGACCTGGTCCCCTCCCTGGCACCTCTCCCCCACACTGATGGGCCCTGGCTGAAAGCCTCCTGAGGGGGGTGGTGGGGGTGGAAAAAAGTCAGCTGAGTTGGTGTTCTTGCCAGGAATGTGTGGCCCAGACTCCCCACCCTGGGCTGATGCCCCCCAGACCTCTATTATTTGACCCCATACTAGCCCATCTCATTGCCAAGGTAAGTCAGACAACCCCACCTCCCCAGCAGCACTTAGCAGCTTAGTATTGTTGCCCTTAGAGAGCCTTGGGTGGTGCCCTCACTATGAATGGGTACCCCCGGTTGCACTGATTTTGTTTCCTCCACCCCCATCACAGAGCTAATAATCTACAGTCACCCTCAGGAGGGCTGCCCTGTCACTCAGATTTTCCTGGCCCGGGGCAAGGGACGGGAGGAATAGAGACTGCCCCTCGGGGTTTCTGTGCCCACCCCCTTGACGGTGTCACGTGCCCCTCCCCCATTATAAGCCTGCCCTCCAGCTCATTCGTTCCTCCTACTGAGTGAGTGGAGCTGGGTTCCTGTTCTGCACTGGGGAGCCTGCTTCTGACTTGTGCCTAGGGGTGGTAGTGCTGTTGGCCTGCCTGCCTGCCTTGTTGGGGCACCCCCCTCTGTACTTGCAGGCCCCCTGCTTTTCCCTCTTGGGGTCTCTCCAAAGTTCTTTCTGGTCTCCTTTATGTTTGGGAAGCCAGCTGCCCTGGCCTCCACACCCCTCTTGCTCTGCGGGGTGTCTCACTCCCTACCACACCCCTTTCTGGTCTCAGGCTCACCTCCAGGGGCCCTTCGCTCCCGACCCTTCTGTTCTCTGTCATTCTGTCCCTTGCCTCTTCTGCTTTCATTCCAGGGCTGGGCCTTGACTCCTTCCTGTCTCGTCTTTTTTGTTGCCTCTTCCCTTTCTGCCTCTGTTCTCTCAGCTGTCTTGGGGCCAGCCCCCTTTCCGCAATCCAGCTCTTTGGTCTTCTCTTCCTACACGTGCACTCCTCTTTGCTCTTGCCACCTCTAAGGGCCAGTATGAGGCCCTTCATAGTCTAGAAGAGTCTTGTGCAGTCGGAGACACTGGAGTGCCAGACAACCGAGGCTCCTCTCCTTCCCTGAACTGGGCTGGGGGCCCGGCCTCCTCGTCACCAATGGTGACTGGCCTTTTTCCCCACTCAGGTTATGCCTCCACCTTGTCGCCCTGAAAGCCGAAGCGACAGTGAAAAGGGCTAAGATTCGGCCATGAGCAGCGCCCCCAGGCGCCCCGCCTCGGGCGCAGATTCTTTGCACACGGTAAGCACTACCTGCAGGTGAGCGGGCTCAGAGGCAGAGAAGCTGTGGCCTGGGCTCCAATGGGGTATGGGTGGGGTACAGAAACTACAAAAAAGAGGCTGGGTTGGATTGGGAGGCAGAACCATCCACCCCAGACTTTGCCTAGTGTATTGGGATGCTGAAACAGAGAAGGGGAGGGACAGGTGGCCTCCGTTTTTTTGAGAAGTTGAGGCCAGTTTAGCTGCAGTTGGACAGGAGTTTGAGGGTCCTGGATCTTAAATCCTGTTACCCTCTCTGATTGGGTCTTAACACTCCCCCCCCCCCCACTAGGATCTACACACCAAGATTCTAGTTAGAGCTTGCCGGCAGTGACTGGCCCCGCCCCTGGCCCCACGTGCCATCCAGGCCCGCCCTCCCCCCTCCCCAAGGTGGCCACTACCCCACATGGCCCTCTTCTGATTTCCCTAAGAAGTCTAATGATTAACTCTGGTGGCACAATCAGCCGCATTATATTGGTCACTTTGGCCCATCGGGGCACGTGACTGGGAAGGGACATAGGCGGGTGCCCTCCCCCTTCTTCTAGGTTCACCCCTGCCGCCATGGACTTCCTCCTGCGGCCTCAGGTTCGAGGAGATGACCCTGTTCCCTCTACCCACGATGCCTTGCTAGCTCCCCAGCTGCTCCCTCACTCGCACCTCACCTCCTGCCCCTGCTTCTGGTGGAAATGAGGCAAGCCCTTGGGATAGTCGGCCGGCCGGAGCTGCAGAGAGATGGGCTGGGCGGGACCTCCCTTCTCCAGTCTCCTATCCGCGCCCGCCCTAGATTTTTTTCCCCTGTGTTCCCCACTTCTACCCCTGCATGTCTCCCCAAGAAAATCCTCCTCCCTGCCTCTTCCTTGCGGTGCTGGCACTGCCATGGAAGGGGTGGCATACCCTGGCTTTTGGAGGTCCTGATGCCCTTCAGGTCCTGAAGCTCTTGAGCAAATATTTGGTGGTGGCGCCTGGAGCTGAGACCTGCTGGGGGTGGGGTGGGTAGGGGGCTGGACCAATGCTGCTGGGCCTGCTGGGCCGGGCTGCTGGTCCTTCAGCCAGGCTGAGCTTTCCTGCAGTTCTAGCCTGCGCTGGCCCCGACGCCAGTGCTGTCAGCTGCTGCACTCCCGCAGGATGACTCAGGTGGGGGGGAGTGGGGGGGGGGTGAGGGGGGGGGCTGGCCAAGCGGCTGTGAGGGGAGGGTAGTGCCGCCTACCTGGGTGGGCATGTGTTCTGCTATGAAGGGGATGGGGGCTCTCTGGCCAAGCAAGAGCATGCATTCCTGTCCAGGCAGGGATAGATTCGACTCAGAACTTCTCTGGGGCAGTTAGCTTAGAGATGCCTTCAGAAGTTACTTTTAAGCAATCACACTTAGCAATTGTCCTCTAGCCAAAGGAATTTCTTCTGCCACAGTAACAGAGGAGTTCACATTCTGCCTGGTTACAGATGGGCTAGACCAGGAGTTCTGTGGAATCTTCTAGTGTGGGTCTGCCCTGGGTTGATTGGGCCTGACTACATAGACCGGGGGGGGGGGGGGCAGCTGCTGGCGAGCTAGGTCCCTGGCATTGGAAGGTCCCTGTATTTGAATGTATAGGTTGCCACGTGTGGAGGTTCAGTTTGTGCGTTGGAGAAGGCAGGTCACTGGCGCCATGCATCTCTTGTCCTGGTCAGGCTAGGGCCTTCGGATACAATCCCCAGTAAACCTTGTGTGTTCTCTCACAGCCAGAGCCAGAGAGCCTGGGCCCTGGAACACCTGGGTTCCCCGAGCAAGAGGAAGATGAACTTCGGACCCTAGGTGTCGAGCGGTTCGAGGAGATCCTTCAGGAGGCCGGATCCCGAGGAGGAGAAGAGCCGGGCCGCAGCTATGGGGAGGAAGACTTTGAATGTGAGTGGGCACCCAGGGGGAGGGAGGCTGAGGCCTCAAGTTAGACTGTCCGACAGAGAACAGAATCGTGGGAGAGGCCAGGACAGGAGAGCAGCGGGAGGATGCCGGGCCTGCCTGCAGCCACGCCTCTCCTCTTGCAGACCATCGCCAGTCCTCCCACCACATCCACCATCCACTCTCCACCCACCTGCCTCCTGATGCCCGACGGCGCAAGACTCTCCAGGGCCCAGGACGGAAACCTCGGAGGCGCCCTGGAGCCTCTCCCACTGGGGAGACCCCCACCATTGAGGAAGGGGAGGAAGATGAGGATGAAGCCAGTGAAGCTGAAGGGCCCAGGGCTCCCCCACAGCAGCCATCCCCTCCTACTACCCCGTCTTCAGTGCAGGTGAGTGGTACCTAGGCCTCTGGGTGCTGCCTGCAGGGTCCTGGCCTTGCCTTACCCTTCCACATGGCTTCCTGTTGCAGTTCTTTCTCCAGGAGGATGAAGGTACAGAACGGAAGACAGAGAGAACCAGCCCATCCCCCCCTACACAGATGCCCCACCATGAGGTGGCTCCCCGGGCCACCAAGGGAGCACAGACAGGGTAAGTCACTGTACTCAGCAGTGTCCCAAGTACACACTCCTCTTCCTAGAGCAGGGAAGAGGTCTGAAAGAAACCACAAGTCCTGAACTAACCAGGCTGTGGTTCAGGTCCCAGGCCTGCCTCTCATCAGCTACCTGGGGGAGGTGACAGCATGACAAGACAGGGCTCACTGGCTGGGCGCCTTGCTCCCACCTCCCACCTACCCCCACCACCCCACCACCCTACCCCCATCCCCAGCACCGGCTTGGGCGTTAGACCCAGTGATGGAGTACCTGCTGGAAAGCAAATGTTGCCACATGAAGTGGCAGCAGAATGTCCCCAGGTCTGGTGATCCGGCTCAGGCAGCATCAGTACTGGTAGCTGATAGGAGTTTGGGGGCCCCGAGCCAGAGAAGGTATCTAGGAGGAAATGACTTTGAATGAAATCTCAAGGTTATGACTATCGCAGAGCTGCTGTTTTCTGGGTACCAGGCAGTGTGGCATGCTGTGGGAAATAAAGGGCATGATGTCCCTCTAGAGAGTGAGTGCATAGGCTCCCTGGGTGTCAGGCTGGCAGGGGAGCAGGCGGGAGCCGCAGGCAAAGCCTGGCACTGAGGAAGGAAAGGAGAAGCAGGCAAGATTGGCACAGCGAGGTCATGGGCTGAGTGTATGTTGGCATTGGCAGAGGGTAGGAGGAGGGGCAGGAACAGGTGTCTCTGAAGGACAGGAGCTGGTGTCTCTGAGGGGCAGGAGCTGGTGTCTCTGAGGGGCAGGAACTGGTGTCTCTGAGGGGCAAGGCTCAGTCCTTCAACAAGCATAGGCCTCTGCTACATCAAAGCCCATTTCTAGGTGAGAGAAGCAAGGAGATGGATGAATACTGATGAGTGCTAGGTTCTGAAGGTCGCTTTCCCAAAACCTTGCTTTCTGAAACACTGAGGAATGTTGGCCTTTGCTCACACTCTGAGGAAGATTTCTGTCCAGATGAGCCTTTCAGGGACTGCCAGGACTGCACAGCTGTAAAAGGCTAGTGCTGAACTTCAGATGCTGGCTGCTGGCTGCTGGCTGCTGGCTGCTGGCTGCTGGCTGCTGGCTGCTGGCTGGCGGAACCCTCGGTCTTCCCACATGCCCACTTTCTAAGCGTGGAAGCCAGGAGTGCCAAGGTACATGTGGTTTTCTGCCTAGGAAGGAGGCTGGCTGTTTGGGCTCATGGCTCTTCTGTCTGTAGGACCCTGGTGGAGGAGATGGTAACAGTGGCCAGTGGCACTGCTGGAGGTGACGACGGAGGTGCTGCAGGGCGTCCCTTGACCAAAGCCCAGCTTGGACATCGAAGTTACAATCTTCAGGAGAGAAGACGAATCGGCAGTATGACGGGGGTGGAGCAGGCACTGTTGCCCAGGGTCCCTACGGATGAGAGTGAGGCCCAGACACTGGCCACAGCTGACCTTGACCTCATGAAAAGTGAGTGCCGCTGGGGCCTGCAGCAGTCTCATTGCTGGTGGGCTGTAGGATAAGAAAAGGAGGGCACTGACCCTGGCCCTTTACATGCCCCAGGTCATCGGTTTGAAGATGTTCCTGGGGTACGCCGACACTTGGTGAGGAAGAATGCCAAAGGGTCTACACAGGCTGCCCGGGAAGGTCGAGAGCCTGGCCCCACACCTCGGGCAAGACCACGGGCCCCCCATAAGCCGCATGAGGTACATCTGTCTACTTCAAATCTTCTATTACCTCCCCTTCCATCAGGCAGGCCGGTAGTGACATGGAGCCCTGGAGGTTCCTCTGTAGTAAGAAAGGTTGTCCACCCAGCATCCTCAGGGCAGTATGATCTCATGTATGGTACTGCGGTTCCCGGCCGAGCCTTCAGGGAGGAGTGTACTATGGCCATCTGCTGGTAGGCTGCAGTAAGTGGTCTGCAGGAGGAAATACAGAACCCTCAGGCGACCTCCATGCAGTGCTTGTTTCCAAAGCCCAACCTCCCTGCTCAGCTGACCCTTCCAACAGCTGGTGAAGGTGATAACACAGGTGGTGTCAGCCATAAACCGGCTCGGTTCCTTGGCCAAGGCTACCTAGTTATTTAGAGACACTGCCCATCTTAGACTGTGGGGCCCTGAACTTTGACATAGTGTGTTTTTATTGAGGTATAATGGCACTGTAGTAAATGGCACCTGTGCCAAGTGTCCAGTCCAGAGGCATGTTGCACCCACGGTACCCAGGGTGGCCGCTGCCCAGCTAGAGACTGGTTCCACCCTCAGCAAGCCCTTTTCCTGCCACCGCCCTGGCAGTATCCTATTGAGGTGGCCGTGCCCTGTCATTTTCATTTGCAGTTTTTCAGGGAAAGAGGTCAGCAGAGGTGGCGGGGATTGGGGGTGGGGGTGTAGTCTAGGCTGTCTTAGAATTCACTATGAAGCCCAGAGTGGCCACACAGTCAAGGCGGTTTCTCTGCCTCGGCACCCTGAGGGCTGGTACTACTACAGGAATAACCCACCACCCAGTTGCTGTCCCTTTTGTCAGTCCTGTGTTGGTCTCCAGAGGCCCGTGGCTTCCTTCCATGGTGATTCCATCCGGCTCTCTGAGTTCTGTTCACTGTCTTGACTCACTGCTCTAACTGCCACGGAGGTGGGCATCATCGACACTTTAAGGAAGAGGGAAACCACGTCTGATGAGTCAGTCACGCGTGCCTGTGTACCATTCACCGGGGCCCAGGGTCACCTTCCCCTTCTGATGTGTCTCCTCCTGATATCCTGAGGTGGATCCCCCACATCCTCCGACTCCGTTCCCTGCAGCGTTTTCTCGTCTCACCCCTAGGTGTTTGTGGAGCTGAATGAGTTGCTGTTGGACAAAAACCAGGAGCCTCAGTGGCGGGAGACAGCCCGCTGGATAAAATTTGAGGAGGATGTGGAGGAGGAGACTGAGCGCTGGGGGAAGCCTCACGTGGCCTCACTGTCCTTCCGCAGCCTCCTGGAGCTCCGCAGGACACTGGCCCATGGTACACCTCCGTTTACCTGCTCCAAGAACCCTTGGCTTCTAGCTCTGTAACCAAATCTTTTGCTTTTAGGTGCTAAAATGACCTGAAAGCTAAACTTTGGATGGAAAATGACTGAAATTGCTGGTGTGCCATGTTAGCATGTTTTGTTTCAGAGCCATGTCTCAAGTAGCCCTGGCTAGCCTTGAACTCACTGTGTAGTTGATACGTGCCTTTCACTCCTTCCCCTTCTGCCTTTACCTCCTGCGAGCTGGAATTACCGGCATGTACTACCACACCCAGCCTCCTTGTTAACATCTTAGAGGATCTGGGAATATTACCTAACCGGCAGGGCTGTCTAAACTTCACCCGATAACCACAGGCACAGGGTTCCAGTGGACTCGCTTCCTCCTTCCTGTTGGGTAATCGCTCCAGTTATTCTTTGAAAGGCTGTTTCTAAGCAGCTAAGGACTGAGAGCTCCGCTGTCGGAATTGTTTCCAAACTAAGAGCAAATAGGCTGCAAGTGAGGTTTCTGGGCTTCGGGTAAACCGCCAGAGGGAGAGCTTTATCTCTCGGCTGTTTTGGCTGCTCAGAAGCATTTGAGTCTGTTTATTCCTTGGTTCTTTGTTCTGGAAAGTTGACCTTGCCAGATAAGTGTCTGGTAGCTTGTGAAGAAGGTTCAGAGTGACATTTCTATATATGTCTTTGAGCTACCAGGAAGCACCTTACTGGGCTTGCAGACATGAATAAGGCCACAGGCCAACTGGACCATGAGGGAGATCTAGGACCCCAGGAACACCATGGAGAGGCAGCATTGTGGGTTCATACCAGGAATAACTTTCTAACATAAAGAGGACTTAGCTAGAGTGGTGCCCTGGGTAACCTAAGCTGCGTGCTCCTTGAGTCGGGCGTCAGGTACCTAGATCTTGGTATAACCTCATATAGTATTCCTGGGAGGCGAGAAGGACAGGAACAAAGAGGTCAGAAAGGCACATTGGTAGAGGCTTCAGGGGCCGCGGTGGCACTGACCTATAGTACCTGGCTGCCCAACCAGTCCCCACCCACTCTCCCTCCCATCTGCCCCCCACGGTTGTGACTGGCTCTGGGGTGACAAGCTCTCCCTGCCACCTTACTTCAGGAGCTGTGCTCCTGGACCTCGACCAGCAGACCCTGCCTGGGGTGGCCCACCAGGTGGTAGAGCAGATGGTCATCTCTGACCAGATCAAGGCAGAGGACCGAGCCAACGTCCTGCGGGCTCTTCTGCTGAAACACAGGTATGGCCTGCAGGGCAGGGGACCGAGTCACCTCCTGCCTACCTGGCCCTAGCTCCTCTGTTGCCTTTCCTGACCCTCCCTGTCCTCTGTCCACCAGCCATCCAAGTGACGAGAAAGAGTTCTCCTTCCCCCGAAACATCTCAGCAGGCTCCCTCGGCTCTCTGCTGGGGCATCACCATGCCCAGGGGACTGAGAGCGATCCTCATGTCACTGAGCCTCTCATTGGTGGCGTTCCTGAGACCCGACTGGAAGTGGATAGAGAGGTGAAGGGGAGTAGACCTTGCCTAGGGGCTGGCAGTAGACTATGAGCAAACACAGTGTGGCAATGCAGCTGGGGCATGTGGGAGATGTCACCGGTGGGACTGAGTTCTGTCCTATTCCTCCTACCCCAAACCCCAGCGTGAGCTACCTCCCCCAGCCCCGCCTGCAGGTATCACCCGCTCCAAGTCCAAGCACGAGCTGAAGCTGCTGGAGAAGATCCCTGAGAACGCCGAGGCGACAGTGGTCCTTGTAGGTATGTTGAGGAAAAGCTAGGGGATATTAGCGGCTGGGCTTTGGGGCCATCCGGGACTTAGAAACTGGGGAGGGGGTCCTCCCACCTGCTTAGAAACTGGGTAGGGGTCTTCCCACCTGTTTAGAAACTGGGGGGGTGTCCTCTCACCTGTTTAGAGACTGGGGAGGGGGTCCTCCCACCTGCTTAGAAATTGGGGGGCTCTTCCCACCTGCTTAGAAACTGGGGGTGGGGGCGGTCCTCCCACCTGCTCTTGCCCATGGTAGCTCCACGTCCCTAGGCTGTGTGGAGTTCCTCTCCCGCCCTACCATGGCCTTCGTGCGTCTGCGGGAAGCTGTGGAGCTGGATGCAGTGCTAGAGGTGCCTGTACCTGTGCGTTTCCTCTTCCTGCTGCTGGGCCCTAGCAGTGCCAACATGGACTACCATGAGATCGGCCGCTCCATCTCCACCCTCATGTCTGACAAGGTCAGCTGCTTCTCCATCTGACTCCAAGCCACTAACCTGGTGCAGCCCCAGGTCCCAGCCTCTGGCCCCTTCCTAGTGCACTCCCTGATCCCTCTTTGCTTGGGCAGCAATTCCACGAGGCAGCCTACATGGCAGATGAACGGGACGACTTGTTGACCGCTATCAATGCCTTCCTGGACTGCAGTGTTGTGCTGCCACCTTCAGAAGTGCAGGGCGAGGAACTGCTGCGCTCTGTCGCCCATTTCCAGCGGCAGATGCTAAAGAAGCGAGAGGAGCAGGGCCGCCTGCTGCCCCCTGGGGCTGGGCTCGAGCCCAAGTCAGCACAAGATAAGGGTACGCCCATGTAGGCCTGGGCCAGGTGATGCTAGCTTAAGGAGGGGGCTCTTGGGCAGTAGGCGGCGGGTGGGCCCCTGCCAGAGGAGGCCAACTACATCGATCTTGTCTGTAGCTGATACGGCCTGTGTTCATGGAGGAGGATCTGATGGGGTGGGTGGGAGGGTGCCACAGGCGCCCTGATGGAGGCCTGGGTTGCAGCGCTCCTGCAGATGGTAGAGGTGGCAGGTGCAGCTGAAGATGATCCCCTTCGGAGGACGGGCCGGCCCTTTGGGGGGCTGATCCGTGATGTGCGGCGCCGCTACCCCCACTACCTGAGTGACTTCCGCGATGCCCTGGATCCCCAGTGCCTGGCTGCAGTCATCTTCATCTACTTTGCTGCCTTGTCTCCTGCCATCACTTTTGGGGGGCTACTGGGTAAGGAGAGGTTTTAGCAGGGGTGGCAGAGGTGCACAAGGCCTAGCCGTCAAGTGCTGAGGTTACTCCCTTTCTTCTCCAGGAGAGAAGACACAGGACCTGATCGGGGTGTCGGAGCTGATCATGTCCACAGCACTCCAGGGTGTGATCTTCTGTCTGCTGGGGGCTCAGCCGCTCCTGGTGATTGGTTTCTCTGGGCCTCTGCTGGTCTTTGAGGAGGCCTTCTTCTCGGTAAGAGCTTTCTCTGTCCCGCTTGACTGCCCTTCCTGGACCCAGCTCCTGTCACGCCTAAGGGTTCCCTACCTTTCCCACTCAGTTCTGCAGCAGCAACCAGTTGGAGTACTTGGTGGGCCGTGTCTGGATCGGCTTCTGGTTGGTGCTCCTGGCTCTACTCATGGTGGCTCTGGAGGGGAGCTTCCTGGTCCGCTTCGTCTCCCGCTTCACCCAGGAGATCTTTGCCTTCCTCATATCCCTCATCTTCATCTATGAGACCTTCTACAAGCTGATCAAGGTGGGCATGTGTGGGGTACAAAGGACCCCAGGGGCATCCTGTCTTGTCCTTAGGAAAAAATGTTTTAACTCAGTTCTATTTATTCTGTGTGTATATGCAGTGTGTCATGGTGCCTGTTGGAGGGCAGAGCATAATCTGAGGGAGTTGGTTCACTCTCTCACCTTTTGTTTGTTTGTTTGTTTGTTTTGTTTTTTGAGACAGGGTTTCTCTGTGTAGCCTTGGCCATCCTGGACTCACTTTGTAGACTAGGCTGGCCTCGAACTCACAGCAATCCCCGAGTGCTGGGATTAAAGGCGTGCGCCACCACGCCCGGCTTTTTTTTTTTAAGATTTTTTTATTTATTTATTTTTTTAATGTATATGAGTGCTCGGCCTGCTTGTATACCTGCAGGCCAGAAGAGGGCATCAGATCACATTATAGTTGTTTGTGAGCCACCATGTGGTTGCTGGGAATTGAACTCAGGACCTTTGGAAGAACAATCAGTGCTCTTAACCTCTGAGCCATCTCTCCAGCCCAACTTCTCTCACCTCTTGATAGGGTTCAGATTGTCAGGCTGAGCATCAAGCACCTTTACCCACTGAGCCATTTTTCTGGCTTCCATCCTTCCTGGCTTTTTTCATTTTGTCTTGTGCCTTAGTTCTTCTGGACTACAGGCCAGGCTAGTTCTGCCGTCCCCTGGGGGACTGTTAGGAGCACAGAGTAACATGGAGTCAAGAGGAGCTGGTAAAGCGGGAAGGCCATTGGCGGAGCTGAGATACAGGGCTCCAGTCGGCCGCTCACCCGCCCCACCCCCACCCTTCCCATGGCCTCCTTGTCATCATTACCCGGCCTCAGATCAGTCTTTCAAAAATTCGCATACTTTTAATAGCAAGGATAACATAGACTTTGATTAGAATCCAGGAATGTGAAAATGAGGGCCCAAGGGTGACACCCACACAGTCACAGTCTGGATCTCCAGCCCTCGAGTCTCAGGAGTTACTATCCCTGATCTTCTGTGCTCGCAGCCTCCTCCTCTTTCCTCAGCTTTCGGAGCCCACCCTTGGCTCTCTCTCCTCCACTCTGTGCCCCTGCTCTATCCCGTGGAGCCTTACGCTTACACCAGACTCTCTGGTTGTGACTACGTCCTTTGCTTTTGCTCCATTTTCAGTCTCGAATTCTTTATTATATGGCATGCTTGCTCAACATGAGGCTGAACAGTTGGTTTCCAAAGTCTCTGAATGTTTTCTAGATTTCTACATGCAAGAGGCTATGGGAATATTTAGCATTTTTTTTTTTTTTAAATCTGGAATTCTGAACAGGCACCTACGTAAAGAGAAACATTGCCATCCATAGATACTGACATTTTAAAAGTTGCTCCAGGACATGGTCCATGCAACCTTCAGCTGGTGCAGAAGTTGGTTCCTGATCATTTTCTCAGAATGCCATAATAAGGGCTAGGGGTTTGACTCAGTGGTGAGGTGCTATTTAGCAAGTGTTTGGTCCTCAGCTCCAGGAAAAAAAAAAATTTTTTTTTAAACTAGAGTAAAAATGCCTAATAGTAAAATAAGTTTAAAGAAATGTAATTTTTTTGGGGTGGGGAGACTCATAAAGTAAGTGACAAAACTTGCATTGAAGTCTATCAAGAAATACTGTAGTGGCACACCTTTGATCCCAGCACTCCAGAGGAGGAGGCAGAGGCTGGTGGATCTCTGTGAGTTTGGTAAAGGGCCAGCAAGATGCCTTAGTGGGTAAAGGTACCTGCTACCAAGCCTGATGACTTGAGTTTGATCCTTGGGACCCACCTAATGGTAGAAGAGAACTGACGACCCAAAGTCATTCCAGTCTTCACAGGAGTGCCACATGCGTGCACGCACACACACACCCCAACCCTACATTTATATGTGCATGTGGGCATGCATGCATGCTACACTCACATACTAAATAATAAAGAGAAAAGTAATGGTGCAAAAATCAATGAACTAAGTTAAGTGAAAGTAGTTTCTACACATACATCTCATACTTTATATGTCTGTGGTCACACCCTGTGTATGTGAATTTGTGATTGTAACTTTTTTTTTTTTTTTTTTTTTTTTGAGATACTGAATGAATGATTTAGTGTTAAAATAGACTGGGTTAAGGTTTTTAAAATACGGAGCACTGCAGCATTGCATATCATCCTTACCCAGGGCCGTGCTGATCTTCTCTGTATCCAATTTTAGTATATGTGCTGCTGAGGCAAGCACTAAGTCACTTTCTTAACCTGGTAAGACACGCTTCTAGAAGGCAGGCTGGCCTTTGCCAAACTCCCACTCTAGCCCGCCAGCATGCAGCCTGGCCCCAGCTCAGCCCATGGTCCTTTGTGGCTTTTCCGCAGATCTTCCAGGAGCACCCCCTCCATGGCTGCTCAGTCTCCAACAACTCAGAGGCAGACAGCAGCAATGACAATATGACTTGGGCAGCAACCACGCTGGTGCCAGACAACAGCAGTACAGCCAGGCAGCCTGGGCAGGAGAGGCCCCGGGGCCAGCCCAACACAGCCTTGCTGTCGCTGGTGCTGATGGCTGGCACCTTCTTCATCGCCTTCTTCCTGCGCAAATTCAAGAACAGCCGGTTCTTCCCTGGCCGGGTATGTGGGCTTGCTGAATGCAGAGCTGAGGACAGGAAGGGACGACTTGGAAGTATGGGGGTGTTGTGTGGGATGGGAGGCCTCTGAGCGTGGACAGGAAGGGAGTGACTAGGAAGTATGGGGGAGTTGCATGAGATGGGAGGCCTCTGAGCGTGGTGCTTGCCCTCTTAGATCCGGCGGGTAATTGGCGACTTCGGGGTACCCATTGCGATCCTCATCATGGTGCTTGTGGACTACAGTATTGAGGACACCTACACCCAGGTAAGGCATTGCACAAGTGGCAGAGATGCTGCTGGCCCTGGGCTGTTCCCACCACCCTGGGTACCCTCCATATAAGAGTATGCTGTCTCTGCCTTGCAGAAGCTAAGCGTGCCCAGTGGATTCTCAGTGACAGCTCCAGACAAGCGGGGCTGGGTCATCAACCCCCTTGGAGAAAAGACCCCCTTTCCCGTGTGGATGATGGTGGCCAGTCTGCTGCCTGCTGTTCTGGTGTTCATCCTCATCTTCATGGAGACCCAGATCACCACGTGAGCCATCCTAGCCAAGGGGCCAGAGTCCTCAGCCAGGCTCAGGGATACAAAATCTGTCACCATTGGGCAAAGACCTCAGGGGACCCTGAATGCCAGGCTAAGACCGGCTTCTTTTGCAGGCAACAGAAATGTCACTGATGTTAGCTGGGATGGGACAGGGCACAGGCATTGCAGGCAAGCCTATCAATGCTTGCCAGGAGGAAGCCTGCAAGACACAGGCTGAGGAGAATTTCAGTCTGTGATGGCAGTCCAGTCCCAATGGGCTGGACAGAGACCACCAGAACCAGCTGAGCCATGCTAGAATGCTATAATCTCCCATGCTGTGGGTAGCCTGGGCCTCACGGTATTTCCTCCTCCCAGGCTGATCATCTCCAAGAAAGAGCGGATGCTGCAGAAAGGCTCTGGCTTCCACTTGGACCTGCTGCTCATTGTAGCCATGGGTGGCATTTGTGCCCTCTTTGGCCTGCCTTGGTTGGCTGCTGCCACTGTCCGCTCTGTCACTCATGCCAACGCACTTACTGTCATGAGCAAGGCTGTGGCACCTGGAGACAAACCCAAGATTCAGGAGGTCAAGGAACAGCGGGTGACAGGGCTGCTGGTAGCCCTGCTTGTAGGTATGCTGCCCTTACTATGAACCTCACCTTTCATGTAGGTCCTCCCAGGTTCACTGTAGGGAACCAACTGTTTCTTCCCCTTTCCCAGGCCTCTCCATGGTCATTGGGGACCTGCTACGGCAGATCCCCCTGGCTGTGCTCTTTGGCATTTTCTTATACATGGGGGTTACTTCCCTTAATGGAATTCAGTTCTACGAGCGGTTGCACCTGCTACTCATGCCACCGAAACACCACCCAGATGTTACCTATGTCAAGAAGGTAAGTCCCTGCATTGAACAGCAGCAGCCTTGGCCAGTCCCTGTACAGAAGAGCTCTAGAAATCCCAGTGGTACCTCATCTCTTCAGGAAGAGGAAGGAGGCTCGTTGTCCTCCCAGCTGGCTAACCTCATCTCTGCCTCCAGGTTCGGACCATGCGGATGCACCTGTTCACTGCTTTACAGTTGCTCTGCTTGGCCCTGCTCTGGGCGGTCATGTCCACAGCCGCCTCCCTGGCCTTCCCCTTCATCCTCATCCTCACAGTGCCGTTGCGCATGGTGGTACTTACCCGCATCTTCACTGAGCGAGAAATGAAATGTGTAAGCACCCCTCCCCCTGTCTCCCCCCTCAGTCCTCTCTCCCATGGTTCTATCAAGGCCAACGCTTCCATTCTCCTCACAGCTGGATGCTAATGAGGCGGAGCCAGTGTTTGATGAGCGTGAAGGCGTGGACGAGTACAACGAGATGCCCATGCCGGTGTAGCCATGCTGTCCAGAGGCATAGCAGAGGGACTAATGGGCAGGGGGCAGGGGCCGGGGCTCCCCTTCTCCTGCCCCTCCTCATTTTTATTTAAATGAATAATTTAAAGTCCCATTCTCCCCATCTTGCAGTAAAGTGCTTCAACCCCAACCTAGGCTTGGTCTTCTGTCTGTTGGTTGGGTCATGAATGGAAGAGGTGGGACCCAACTCTGTTCCCTGTCCCAGAGATGAGACTCACCATGGGGAAGGAAAGGGATTTTAATGGAAAACAAAAGTCAAAAAAAAAAACCAACAACAGGGAACCAAAGTGCAAATTGTCCATCCACCCTCCTCCCCATAGAGGAGCCGTCCTGAGCCCCATGTATACTCCCTCACCCACCCTCAGGTCCCCAGTGGAGACCTAAGGCCTGAAGCTTCTGCCTCAGGTAGCTCTTGAGTTGGGGCAGGCCTCTCTGAGACTCTAGTTCTTCAAATGGCAGCTGTGGAGAGAAGACAGGTTAC
This sequence comes from Acomys russatus, assembly GCF_903995435.1. Lineage (NCBI taxonomy): Eukaryota > Metazoa > Chordata > Mammalia > Rodentia > Muridae > Acomys > Acomys russatus. Next base: position 52,762,207 of record NC_067146.1, read on the forward strand.
AGTGGGTTGGCTAGAAGAACACACATCGGTGGGGTGGGACAGGACTCCTCACCGGCAGTAGTTGGTAGCCCATCAGGCCCAGGTGCCGCTCCCTCAGAGCCCGAGAGCCCAACAGCACCCTGCCATCACGGCAGAAATGCCAGCGTTCACGAAGCATCAGCACCACCCTGGAGAGGAGTACCTTGGCTCAGGTTGCTGTTGGACCAGCAGCCAAGGCTCCCCATCCCTGTTTCATTTTCCTTACCTCTGAGTAGGGCCTTGGGTTGTGGGGTTAGAGTTAGCCTGGTCCTCTTGGCAGGACCGTGGTGGGTAAGGAAGGAAGGGGTCTTGGGTCCTCACAGGCAGCACAGCACCAGAACTACCCACACAGAGCAGAAAGTCTGCAGGACAGAAACGCCTCAGCCTTGCTCTAGCTCTGGGCTGTTGACCACCCATACCATCCACACCTCACCTGTGCAGTAGCCTGGAGGTACGGTCAGGTCCTGCCGGTATTTTTCCTCCCCTAGCAGCTGGCGCAGCCCCTCAGCCACTATGTCCTTGTGACTAAGGGGAAAGGACAGTGGTAGAGGGAAGGCCCCTGAATCTGCTGAGCACTGCCACCCTGCAAAGCCCCTTGACTGCCTCAAGGCTATTTTTCTGTTAGCAAACACTGGCTCTGGCTTTCCTACTCTGGCTTCCTGTGGCTGCCATTCCCCTGGCCCACCTGTATTTGCAGCGGGCACGGTCAGTGATGAGGGGCTGTGGAAAGATGGGCACTCGTTGCCTTTGGGGAAGGCGGGGGCCTTGGTACCCTGGGAGTTCAAGCTCCACGGCCGTGTCAAGTAGAGAGAGGTAGCGTCGCACAATCAAAGAAGGAGGGGTGCCTGTGGGGAAGCAGAGACTGGGGGACACTGGGCATGGCCCTGCCCTACAGCCCTTGGCCCCACCAGCCCTTGCGTCTGCATACCATTGATGTGGTTGATGAAACTGGGGGAGAAGACAAACTGCAGGGCTCTAAAGGGCAAGCACTGCAGCTGGCACAGTGACATCAAAATGTTGACTGTGGCCAAGGGTGCCACCCCTGCTTCCCGAGCCAGGATCCTCTCAAGACAGGGTATAAACTGCTGCTCCAGGGGCAAGTAGTTCAACCTCCCAAAGGGCAGGACCAACTTCTGTACCACCTGCAGAAAAAGGCAGCATCATCCAGCAGGAAACACTCTAATGGTTATCTCCCCCCCCCCCTCCCCATTTGAGACAGGGTCTCTGTGTCTCTCAGGCTGTCCTGGGACTCACTGTGCAGACCAGGCTGGCCTCAAACTCAAACCCACCTGCTACTGCCTCTACCAGGATTATAGACACATGCCACACTTTCTGGCATGTTTGACAGGCACAACCTCAGGGAGGACTGGTTCATTTGCTTTCAAGGCAGAATGTCCTCTATATCAGCAGCACCACCACCACCCCAAGTTCAGCAACGTAAACACTGTCTTGAGCTACATGGCTCAACACCACAGAAGGGACATAACTATGGGGGGTATGGCTTGCAGATCTGTAGGAATTGGGCTGCTACGGGGGAGCTTTGGAAAGCTTCAGCGCTCTAGACAAACTACTCTACTGATTATGGGATTTGGACAGCCAGTCAGTGAGCAAAGACAGATGTCCTGGGGCACAGAACGCAGCCTAGCTGGAATGCTTGTTCCAGAAGCTAAACAAGCTAGCCAAGTCGCTGAGGACAGCTCAGAGAAGCATGGGAAGTGGGAGGCCAGCCCACCTTGCTGTTGAGCTGGGCTTCCTGAACCACCAGGAAGTGAGCAATGGCTTCCAGAAGTTGGGGTTCCCGCAACCGGTGCCGGGCCAGGTGCTGAGCCAGAAGCACCATTACATGGGGGGTCAATTCTTCTGGCCTTGCCTCTGTGAAGAATAAGCCTGTCATACTGTGCCTTCAAGAAGACTCCTGTGGGCCACACTGCACTCCAGCCCAGGTGGGTTATCCCAGTGGCCCCATTTCATCCTTTTCCTCCCTTCTGCTTTTAACCCTCGGCACCTGCCAGGCTTCTGATCAGATGCTGACGAGGATACCGCAGGAGACCAGGGCAGCTCAGGGTAGCTTCCAACCTTTGCCCACCATAGATAGCAGGCTGGCGTGGGGAGGATTGTTTTGGAGGGAGACGGGACCTCTGCTCCTGCTCCAGGGCACACAGGAGTGGTCCATCTGATGGAAAGCCTGGGAGGGAGAGGGACAAAGACCATCCTGGTAAGAGAGCTGGGGTGTGCTATCTTGCTGAGTGGAGTGAACAAGTCCCCAACTTCCTCTTCGTTTCTTGAGTGGGAACATATACTTATTTCAGTGGAGAGACAGGGTATCATGTGAGCATGATGTATCAACACTGTGTGGGGGAAGCCTTACACAAAAGTCATCTTGTGCCAAATATAACAACCTGTGGCTCTGTGACTTCCTAGAGCGTTGTTATTACAAGAAACCTAGTACCCTGCAGAGTTAGAATGGCGCCATTTGACCTGGACATCCACCATGGATACAAGAGAGAAATAGCAGCAAGTGTGCTGGGGAGGTGCCATTACTGGGTGGCAATCTAAGGGTTATCGATGGCTTGAGTCCTCTACTATTCTCTCTTCCTCTACTCTTCCCTAAACACCCATACATTCCGACACCCTCCTCACCAAGTAAGACTGCAAGGTGTAGACACACATGGATGGTGTGAACGTCAAAAGAGGGGCAGTTTCGGATGATGAGCTGACTCAAGTCCTGCAGTGTGGCCTGCTCCACAGGAGAGGGCCTAGGCTGAGACGCCAAGAGCTGGCCCAGACGACGAAGTGCCACAGGGTAGTGGTGAGCTCGCACCTTGGTGGGGTTCTGGCTTAACCATCGCAGCAGCTCCCCAGGGCTGCGTGCCTGTTCCAGAAGCCGTTGAAGGCCTTGCACAGGGCCTCCTCCAAACGGCCGGTCCCCCGACTTGCTGGGTCCCAAATAACAGGGCTGTATTGGTGGGATGAGCAGCAGACCAGACAGCCGAGCGGGTAAAGTCTGGGCAGAGAGCAGGATTCGAAGCATGGAGCTGGGTGGTGGAGACCCTGAGGGGTGGCCCAGAAAACCGGGTAAGGTTTCCTCCAAGGGGAAATATGCTGCTACCCAGTCCTTACCTAACTCCCCAACCAAAACAACCCCATGTGACTTCTCTGGTATTTTCCTCCACCCTGCCCCTCTTCCCCTACCCCTTGCCACAGAACCGCTAATTCTTTTAAGTGTGTTCAGTGCAGCTCTATTCACATTTCACATGCATATCTCCTTCGATGCTCCGTGCACGCTGAAGAGGAGTCGCAGGGCTGGCGTTACCTCATTTCACAGGTGGAGAAACAAGGCCCAGAGCGGCGAAGAGGGTAAGCCCGAGGTCATTCACAGGGTTGGTGGTTGCACCCAGCCTGGGGCCCCGGTGGTCCGGGCGATGCGCCCTGCCGACCACCTCCCCCTCCCGCAGGAGGCGGCGGCGGGGTGGGCGGAACGCGGGCTCTGCAGCCGGACGGTGCTGGGTCCCATGCTGGACGCTCCCACTTACCAGCTGCGTGACCTTGGACAAGTGTCTTCGCCTCTCTGCCTAAGCCTCCTCACCAGTGAAATGAGAACACAGCGCGTAACCTCGAAGGGCACGCGCTGGGCCCTAGTGCGCCGTCTGCCAAGGCGCGGGGTCGGTGCCGTCCGCGGGAGGGCCCCCACACCCTGTCCAGGCCCCGGGAGGCTAGCAGCCCGTGGCCACCGCCACCAACTCCAGCTCCCGCCGCCCTCCCGAGGCCCGCCCCGCAGGCGCCACCCTACATGACTCCCCGGACCCCGCGTAGGTCACTCTCTCAGTTGGTCTCGGGGCCCGGGAGCCCGGCTCCCCCCGCGGCCTCCTCATCAGCGGGCCACTGAGTCCGCCATCTTCCCAGCAGCCCCGAGATCGCCCCCAGACGCCAATCGCAGCCCCGCGCCAGGCCAGCGAAGACGTGGCTCCCGGCAGGCGCTGCGAGCTCAGAAGTCGCGGAGCCACCCCCTGCTTCCGGGAAGTGCGCGCATGCCGAGGGGGGCGGGGCCAAAGAGCCTATCCCGAGGCCGGCCGGAAAGATGCAGAGCGAAGGTTCGCTGTCCAGCTCTGGATAGCTTCCGCACACCTAGGGCAGGTCTCATTCTCTTGCGCCAAGGGCTCCCTACCCGCAAGGCCCACACAGACACACTGGGAGTGAAAACTTCACAAGTTTCTTTAATCTGCACAAATTCCAGCAAACAACTCCGCCCTTCTCAGCTTTCCTTCACCAGCCTCCCAGTCCATCGGTTCCCAAATCAGCGACAGCGGCTCTTTGGAACTAGACGTTATCTAGGTCCTCTGGCAGCACATTAAGATGGGCCCAGTGGGGTGGCCCGGCTCTGCGCCGGGCCAAGGCAGCGACAGCAAGTGCCTGATCCAGAAGAGGCCACTGTCAGCGAAGGCTGAGGGCCAGCAGCCCCAGGAGATGGCCCAGAGCTATGAAGATCACAGGGAGAAGCCTCCGCTAACCCCTGGAGTCCTCTGCGGCGCAAGGCTGGGCTCCAGGGCAGTGGGAAAAGGCAGGCAGCGGGTGAGGTGGGCCTGGGCAGACAGCAGCTCCCTTTGCTCCTCGGGGAGTGAGGTCCAGAGGGGCCGGCTACACTGCCAAAAGCCCGTGGAGGCACTACGGGCGATACATGGCAAACGCCAGGAGACTGAGGAGCAGGGTGAAGCCGGCCAGTCCCAGGGTGGCGGTCAGGGGAAAGAAGGGCCGGTACTGGATCTGGCAGTACCAGAGCAGGAGCAGCAACAGAAGCAGCAGGGGCAGCAGAAGGCTGCCGATTTCCAGCCCGGAGGGGCCGGGCTCTGACCCCGGTGGGCAGGGGGCATGTGGGGGACCGACTCTCGTGGACACGTGGCAGTGGAGAACGCAGTTGGGGGGTAGGTGGAGGCTGCCCAGTGTTTGGGTGTCGTCTCCTAGCAGTTGGCCTTGGTAGATGAGTCGAACCTGCTGTTCCCGGCCCGGAAATTGGGTCCTGAGGAGAAAGGGACCTGAGTAAGAGAGCAGGCCTCAGGCAGTCCTGGTCCTTTGCTCAGAGGACCAATCCCAACCTGCCCTCCACAGACTACCCAGACCTTGGCCCCTGCGGGGTGGGGGGAGGTTGGAACAGGTTAACAGGTATAGTGTGTAATGCGAGGAAGACAGTTTTATCAAATGGAAAATATGGGAGCGCTTCAAATCTCTCTAGTGGCCCTTCTATAGTCACCCGTCCTGTTTTTAGCATTTTGTCTTACCCCCTTCCCAGCTTACCTTTTCAGGGAGCCAATGGTGTCCTGAGGCCAGGCCCTGGCCACCTGCTCTGAGTCATTGAGAAATTTCAACCGCAGCACTAGGGGTTCCTGCGGAGAGTCCGGGGGTCTTGTTGCTGTGGCCCCTGTGTCCGGCTCTGGCTGTGCAGCTGGACCTCTGTGCCTCAGGCTGGGGCTCTCAGCTTCTGGGGCCTCTTCTCTGATGCCGTCCATGGCCGCCATGGCTTCGCTTGGCTGTGCTGGTGTTGTGGTCCCTGATGCCTGTGGCAGGGTGTCTGTACTCTCAGTGGTATGTGTCGAGACCCAGGCGAGGGCTAGCACCAGAAGGCAGGCAAGCACCGCAAAAAGGACAGTCACTTCATCACCTACCCCTTCGATCAAGGCCATGGCACCTGTGTTGGCAGAGGTGCTACCGAGCTAGAGAGGCACAGAGGATTGGTGAGGGGCTGCCGTCTGTCCAGGAGTCATCCCAACGTCAAGTGTCCCAGCTATTTTGTCTTCTTACCCATTCCAGGATACAGACTGCTCTCGCATCCTGTAGTCCCAAAGTTACCTTATTTATTTATTTGTTTTTATGAGACAGGGTTTCTCTGTGTAGCCTTGGCTATCCTGGACTCACTTTGTAGACCAGGCTGGCCTCGAACTCACAGCGATCAGTCTGCCTCTGCCTCCCCAAATTTGCCTTTTTGTTATGTCCCTTTCCATCACCAGATTCCAAGTCCCAGCTTTGTCATCTGAGTTCTAGCTCCCCGTTTCACCCAAACCCTATATAAATCAAAGTGAGGACCATGCTCTTCCTAGCAACCTTCTCCTAATTTTAACCTCCATCAAACTTTACCCAAAAGCTTACCTATTCTTTGGTCCACTTCATCCCAAAGTTCGCTATTCGCCTATTCACAGCAAAGCTCACCTAATGCCCCGTTGCTTAAGTTTCTCTGACAGAAGGGTCTTTGCATAGCCTTGTACCATCTACCTAAATCCCACCCACAACACAGACAGCTTCCCAAAGCTTCCCAGACAACGCCAAACGTCAAACTCCGTACTTGGCCAATCTGGAGCCTAGAGGCTCAACTGTACCCAGCTCAAGCCCCTTCTTGGGTCCACCCAAACCCCACCCCGCAGCAGCCGCACTCAGCGCCTCCAGGGACAACTTCGCCAAACCCACAAGCCTCCAGACCCTTGAGCCCTCGAGGAAAACCTAGACTTAGCCCTCCCCACCCCCACTGCTCCATCACTCCTCCCATCTGCCCGCCCCCCAGAGCTGCAGGAGGGCACCAGCGGTCTCGGGGCGGGGCAAGCAGGCCCCAGCTGTGGCCTGGGGCGACTGGGTGGGCGCGGCCACGCACAGCGACTCACCGCCTAGCTCCACCAGCTCCATTTCGGCCCCTCGGGTACTTCCGGGCCGGAGGCACCGAGGTCGGCGACACTTGAGGTCCCTCTCCTTCTCCGCTGCTGACGGCCGGGAGCATTGTGGGAATTGTAGTCCGCTCTGTTTAGTTCCGGCCCTCCTCCCTAGGGACCCACGTGCCGGGCTGAACCAGCTGTTCCCGGTGCCCGCAGATCGTCGATGGGTGCACGGGAACGACCCTAGGGGTTCTGCTTGTCCAAAGAAGGTTGGTCAGCACCAAGAACCTCCCACTCTGCCACAAGCTGCCCGAGCATCTGTCACACCCCGCACCAACGTCAGCCTGCTGCACGTCAGAGCACCCGCGTTGGTGATGCAGTGATGAAGGCTCAGGGGAGCTCAGGTGGTCACTACCCCAGCTTAGCCTTCTGTCACAGTAGACGTCAGAAAGCAGCTTGGTTTTCTAAATTGACTCTGTAGCCGAGAAGGCGTGGGTTGCCTGCCTCACTTGCTGAGGAGAGTGTCTGACCCTTGCTGTCTGCATTCCTGGCCGCTCCTCCACCTTGCTCCTATGGGATTGTAAAGACAGCATAGACGTTAGAAAAGAGCACACTCCTGAGGTCTCACGTAGGTTCATCAATGCATAATCTCGTGGGTTATTAAACCCCTGAACAAGTATAATTCTTCTAGGTCAGTTTTAAAGAAAAAATATTTTATTAAATAAGTATGACAACCCTGTAAAATATATGTCACAGTTTTTTGCTCACCTAGTATTAGCATGTTCACTTCTAAACTGAGAAATTGCCTGAGCATGGTGGTATATCCTTGCAATCCCAGTACTAGTAGGTTGAGGTGAGAAGATTAGGAATTTAAGACTACCTTTGACCACCTAGAAAGACCCTGAATTATCCCCCCCCCCAACCCTCGGGGGAAAAAAAGTGTTTCTGCATAGAGGATGTTGTAATTGAAGTTTTGGTTTCTTAGTAAACTCAGTTATATTATGTAAATATGTTTTTGTTTTAATTTTAGTTTGGGCTTTAGTTTGTCCACAGCAGATAATTGTCTTGTGCGGGGCATAATCTTTGCTAGCTGGTAATGGCCTGCTTTGTCGGCATGGAGAAGGGCATGGTCTAGGACTCTGAGCATGATAAAGAGCCAGGAGAGAAAAAGTTCAGTGTATTGTGTGGCATGTGATGTGTAACAGTTTGGAGAGACCAGAGATTAACGGTGTGGCAGACAGAAACAGCAGTTTTAACACAGCAGTTCGAAGGAGACTGCTTGCTGTGTTTGCTGTTGACAGAGGTTGGTATTGCCCCAAAAGAACCCAACTGACCCCAAACAGCCAGGAGAAGTAAAGGGGTCTTCCCCACTGTCCCACTATAACATTCTTTCTCTCTTATCCAGGATTAAGGGCTTGGTGGGAGGGAGGTAGAGGCTTCAATAACTCCAATAAAATAGACTTTAAGAAAAGAATGTCCCAAGAAGAGACTTGATACCCTATGAGCATATACAGGGGGAGGAGGTCCCCCTCAGTCACAGTCATAGGGGAGGGGAGTAAGGGGAAAGTAGGAGGGAGGGAGGAAAGGGCGGATAGAAGGGATGGGATAACAATTGAGATGTAGACAAGAAGACATTGTCAACCAATCCCGACAAGGGAATGAGGACATGTAAAAAAAAACAAAAAACAAAACAAAAAAACAATTGAGATGTAATATAAATAAATTCATAATATATATATACATATATATATAAAAGACTATCAACAAGGTGTCGAGATGTATCTGTGACAGCTAATATTCCTGTAGGTTTTTCCTTATTCCTCTGATCTTGCAGGATGTTTGATCCCATGGTGATCCCTGAGATTGTGAACTGTGAAAACCTGTCTTTTGGGGCTGGAGTGATGGTTCAGTGGTTAAGAGCAGTGCCTGCTCTTCCAAAGGACCTGGGTTTAATTCCTAGGACCCACATGGCAGCTTACAACTATCTGTAACTCCAAGATCTGACACCCTGACACCAATGCACACAGATTCAAATTAAGTAAGATTTTTTTTTTAAGATTTATTTATTTATTTATTATGTATACAATGCTCTGCCGGCATGTACACCTGCAGGCCAGAAGAGGGCATCAGATCACAGCATAGATGGTTCTGAGTCACCATGTGGTTGCTGGGAATTGAACTAAGGACCTCTAGAAGAGCAGTCAGTGCGCTTAACTGCTGAGCCATCTCTCCAGCCCTTAAATAAAAAAAAATTTTAAAACCTGTCTTTTGTTTAGTGTTGAGCCCTTACACACACCTTTAATACAAGAGCACTCTGACAGAATTTGATAAAGTTAACCCTAGGTCAAGAGGCAGAGCAAGAATCCAGCTGACAGGGATTAAAGAATAGGAGGGACTTTGAGTTGAGGGGTATTGAAGACATCAACAGAAGTAGAAGGGGCTTTTAGTTTTTTAGCTGTTGAGCTCCTCAGCTTCTCGGCCTTTGGCATTATGGCCTTTGAGCTAACAAGCTTTCAGCTTTGGCTTTTTTGTTTTTGTTTGTTTGTTTGTTTTGTCTTTTCCTCCTGGGCTGTCAGCTGAGCTAGTGAGCCTTTTGGACCTTTTCCATGAGGATGTGAGCTGAGTAGGAAAGACTCTCTGAGTTAACAGGTTTTCACCCCAGCATCTGGCTCTTGCTCTTGGTAAAATTGAACAATTGGGATTTTCATTTAAAACAACACTCTGATTCCAATAGCCACAGAAATCTTGAATCCTGGATTTCACAGACTAGTTTTTACTTGGGAGTTTGCACATGCATGTGTGTGATGCAAACGTGTGAGTGTACACACATACAGGATTTATTTGTTTCTCCTCCCCTATGCTAGGGTTACAGGCATAGGCTGCTATGCCTGGCTTTTGACATGAATGCTGGGGAGTCAAATCGAGGTCCTCATGCTTACAAAGCAAATCCTTATTTTAAAAAAAAAGACTTTTGTATTATATTTGTATGAATGTTTGTCTGAATAAATGTAAGTGCCTGGTGCTTCTAGAGGCCAGAAGAAGGCATTCCTATTGGAGTTACAGGCAGCTTTTAGGAGCCATGTAGGTGTTGGGAACTGAACCAGGGTCCTCTGCAAGACCAGCAATCGCACAAAGTACAGTAAGAGCTCTTAACTCCTGAGCCGTCTCCATTCAGGCCAGTCCTAATTAAAAACAATCTACTCTGCTCTTTTATGATGGTGCTTATTTGTGAGATCAAATACTGCCTTGGGGCTGGGCGTGGTGGCGCACGCCTTTAATCCCAGCACTCGGGAGGCAGAGGCAGGTGGATCCCTGTGAGTTCGAAGCCAGCCTGGTCTACAAAGTAAGCCTAGGTCAGCCAAGGCTACATAGAGAAACCCGGTCTCAAAAAACAAAAAACGAAACAAAACAAAAGGAAAATAGTTTGAGAGGTCCTTATGTTGGGTAGTCTTTACTTGGGCCTTTAGAAAATAAGAAAAACGTAGGAAGGGGCAGAGATGTGTTAAAAAAAAAAAAAAAAGTCAAATAATAGGTTATTTTATTTTGGGAAAAAGTCCAGGATGGCCTAAGAAGTGGAAATGAATGTTTAAAAAAAAAAAAAAATGACATGTAGGCTGGAAAGATAGCTCATCGGTTACAAGTAGTGACTGTTCCTTGAGAGGGCTTAGACTCATTTCTCAGCACCCACATGGCAACTCAAAACTATCTGTAATTCTAGTTTCAGAAGATCCTGACATCCACAGGCATCAGGTACTTGCCTGTGTACAATATACATATATACACACAGGCAAAACATCCATACACATATGTAAAAAAAATTTTTTTTTCAGAGACAGGGTTTCTCTGCATAGCCCTGGCTGTTGGACTTGCTTTTGTAGACCAGGTTGGCCTCGAACTCACAGAGATCTGCCTGCCTCTGCCTCCTGAATCCTGGAATTACAGGCGTGCGCCACCACCACACCTGGCTCAAGTTTAAGATTTTTGTTGTTGTTGTTGTTTTGGTTTTTCGAGACAGGGTCTCTCTGTGTTAGCCTTGGCTGTCCTGGACTTGCTTTGTAGACCAGGCTGGCCTCGAACTCATAGCGATCCGCCCGCCTCTGCTTCCTGAGTGCTGGGATTAAAGGCTTGCGCCACCAAGCCCGGCAAGTATAAGGTTTTTTTAAGCTGACAGGTGTAGGTGTGTATGTGGAGTTCATTGGTAGAGCAGTTGCCTAGCATGCTTAATAAGGCCTTGCAGTCCCACCCTAGGATGGGGGGCTGAGAAGGTGGGCATAGGTGGGCATATATCAATGGTGAAATGATCCACTTGAGATAGTATTGACAACCATGTTGATTACGTTAATTAAAAATTTTAACTTTTTATTAATGGTCAGACCAAGGGCAGGCTCGTGTCTCTGAAGTCACTTGGGTTTTCAAGCTTAGGAGTACAGAGTTAAAAAGGCAAACCCCACAAAAATCATAATTTACATCAAAGTTAGGTGAGGATCATAGTAGCCTTTAAACATTTATTCCTGGTACAGCATAGTAATTATTTCAGACATAATTTTTTTTTTTTCAGGACAGAGTTTTTTTTATGTGTAGCTCTGGCTGCCCTGGAACTCACTCTGTAGACCAGGCTGGCTTTGAACTCATTGATCTGCTGCCTCTGCCTCTGCTGGGATTAAAGGCACGTACCTTACCACCGCCCCCCACTGCTTTTCTTTTTTGAGACAGGGATGTCAGTCTGCTAGGCTGGGCCTTCCTAACACTGGGATTTTAGACATGTACTCATATTCAGCTGGTTTGGTTTTTTGTTTGTTTGTTTGTTTGTTTGTTTTTCGAGACAGGGTTTCTCTGTTTGTTTGTTTGTTTGTTTTTCGAGACAGGGTTTCTCTGTGTAGCCTTGGCCATCCTGGACTCACTTTGTAGACCAGGCTGGCCTCGAACGCACAGCGATCCGCCTGCCTCTGCCTGTACTGGGATTAAGGGCTTGCGCCACCACGCCCGGCTATGCCGGGATTCTTTTCCCTGCCTCTCCGCTTGAGTCTCCACTGGGAAGGGTTCCCGGCTCCTATTTCCAGTTCTCCCCGTTTCACCTGAGGGCCCCTGCAAATGACGCTAGAAACAACGGTGTCCCAATTCTTATCTCCCAGTGACAACCCCTCCCCCCAAAGACTCTTCCTGCCATACTAGGAGGGTTCATTAGAGAAACTCACCAGAAGCCATATGGGTCTCGTAGTTTTTCTTGTCCTTGTCTATCTTGTCCCCTCCTGGGACCAGAGAGTACCCTTCAAGGTCCCCGTTCTCCAGCTGTGTTAACACACCTCCCCGACATACATGTTCAGATCTCCAGGAGATGTCATGCTAGAGGATACAAGGTGTCATGATGTACACATGCTGTCCCAGCACAGGGGCGGTGGAATAGGAGGATTAGGAGTTCAAGGACAGCCTGGGCTATATAGGGATTTCAAAGCTAGCCTGGGCTATATGAGACTGTCTCAAAAAACCAAATTAGCAGCCGGGCGTGGTGGCGCACGCCTTTAATCCCAGCACTTGGGAAGACAGCTTGGTCTACAAAGCGAGTCCAGGACAGCCAAGGCTACACAGAGAAACCCTCTGTCAAAAAACAAAAACAAAACAAAACAAACAAACAAAAAAAGAATCCCGGCATGATTCCTAGGGCTGACCTCGAGGCCTGGGGACACAGGAATGGGTGCAGCACTAAGAGGTAGCACCGTTGGGCCCCGGCAAGCTTCTCGGCCAATGAGCCCCATTTATCAGCACCCTCCGGCGCAGGGAACAGTTTGGAGTGACCTAAGGATTCAAGCCCGGCCTAGAGCAGGGTAGAGAGGTGAAAACGACAGCTGGCCCGACGTTGGCACAGCCCGCTCGTGTCCTCCGGGCGGGAGGCCCTCCAGGCGCCGAGGGTGGGTGCGGGCGAGCGGGCGGAAGAGCCTAGGCGGGTGGGTGGGGCCGCGCGTTGGTCGCGGACAACGCGTGGCTTCCAGAGGGTGGAGGCTGCGGCGCCTGCAAGCGAGAGAGGGGCGGGGGCGCAGGCCGACGCGCCCGAGGGGCGGGGGCGGCTGGGAGGGGGGCTCGGATGCGTGTGCCGGAGCCGGCGGGGGCGGCGGTGCGTGCGCATGACGCGGGGGGAGGGCCCGGGCCGCGCGCTCCCGGTCCCGTTGTTGTTGCCGCTGGAGGCTTCTCGGAGGCGCCAGCATCTCTGCGCCGCGAAACGCCGGGCGGCGGCCCCAGCGCGCGCGGCCGCGCCTTCTGGCCTGGGCTCCGAGCCTCATGCGCTAGCCCAGTGCCGCCGCGCGCTTCCTAGTTTGGGTCCCGCCAGCCCCGCGCGCCTGCTCGCCGCCGCGCCGCCCCGGGCCCTGGCTGGGCCCGCTTCGGGCCCCGCGCCTCCGGAGCCATGAACTTCCAGGCGGGCGGGGGCCAGAGTCCTCAGCAGCAGCAGAGCCTGGCGGCTCCGGGGGGCGGTGGCGGCGGCGGCGCGGGGGGCGGCGGGCAGTTCGGCGGTGCGGGGCCGGGAGCCGGGGGTGGCGGCCCCTCGCAGCAGCTGGCCGGCGGGCCCCCCCAGCAGTTCGCGCTCTCCAACTCGGCCGCTATCCGGGCCGAGATCCAGCGCTTCGAGTCGGTACACCCCAACATCTACGCCATCTACGACTTGATCGAACGAATCGAGGATTTGGCACTGCAGAACCAGATCCGGGAGCACGTCATCTCCATCGAGGGTGAGCGGAGCCGGGGGCTGCGGGAGCTGGGGCGCGGTGGCCTTTGCAGCGATGGACGCGGGGTTGGGGAGGTTCTCTACAGCCCCGGCCCGGCCCCTCTCTGTCGCTCAGGGGTCTTAGGGAGCTGAGGTTCGCGGTTTGCTAATGCGTGCTGCAGAGCCCTGGTCCAGGTTTTTCCATGTCTCTTACAGGAACACTTTTCTTTTCAGGGGCGGCGGGGGAGGGGTGTCGATCCTGTGCCATTGGGCACGGTTTTTTTTCCCCCCTCTTCGTGAATCGGGAGGTGAAGGTAGTTGTAGCTCCAAGGACTGATGCGCTGAGTCGCCAAGGACCGGAGGGCCTGGGCCACATCTGGCCACACAAGATCCAGCCTGGTGGGCTCAAGGGAAGACCTTAGTGGGGCGTGAAGGTGGTGCCGATGCTTGAGTGTAATCTTGGATGTTGCCCTGGCCCAGCCTGGTAGTAGGGGTGGAGGATCAGAGCCTCGGGTTAGTGGATGGCAGCCTTCCTGGGCCTCTCCCGCAGGCTTCGGAGGGTGGCGCTCCCCGCCGCTCAATCTTCCGACGCACACCCACCCCCACGCTTCTGCGGCCAGGCGGGCTCCGGCCTGGCCTGGCGCAGGGCTGGGCAGCTGTGGCCGCGTGGGAGACTCCGGATGGCCCCTCTGAGCGCTGTGTCCTTTAGCCCCCACCCCCACCCCGACCCAGGACGGTCATGCCTACTTAGCACGAGTCATACATCGGGCTGCCGGATGCTGACTGACCTCCAGGGAGGTCGGGCCTGCATCTATAGGGGGACTGTAACCCCTAGGCCATGCGCTGCCCCCAGCAATGCTCCTTCTTGTGGGCACTTGGGCCCTGAACTGTGGCCGCTGAAGGGCACATTAATTGGGGACACACTGCTGACAGGAAGCCCTACGACCTCTGGTGTAGTGGAGGCCGCCTGGCAGTAGCAACAGGCACCCCGGTGGCAGTGTTGACCTTCTAGCAAGCTTGGACAGATGGGCCTCGCCCTGGTCCATCTGCTTCCTCTTCCAACTCTGCTTGAAGGGGGCCGCCCACCAGCAGGTGGTGGGTTCTGCCTTAGTGGCAGTGCAGGGAGAGCCAAGGCTAGTTGCTGCTGACATGGAGTTCGATAGGGCATGCCCCTTATTTGGGCCCTACAGTTTAGATCCTGTTCCCCTCTTCCTCTTGTCTGAGACTTTGGAGTGGACTTGAACAGCCCTGTTTTGGTTTTTGAGGTACCCATAGCTGATGACTCTTCTGTGATCTTTTGTGAGTTGTCAACTCCCCCCCCCCCCTTTAGATCTAGGCCCCTTTGTTGTAACGTTCCCAGCTGACTTTCCTTTTGATCTTTTCCCAGCCTGGTTTCTTCTCTTTCCTCCCAAGGTAGAGTTCACTGTGAACTAATTAGGTGACAGAAAAAACTCATTAACATGAATTTGAGTAAATGTCCTGGATCACTGCAGTGGCTGGAGATTGGGAGGTGGTATTTGTGTGAGCTCAGGGTCTTCAGGAGAAATGAATTTAGAGATAAAAAATGTTTTTTTCAGAAGACATTCCGTTTTTTTGTTTGTTTTTTTTTCCCCCCTTAGATTCAGAGAGGGTGAGGTCAGAAATGACTGTTCCCTGAGCTTGCCTATTTCTGGAGGGAGTGTGGAGTGACCTACCTCCTGCAGGCACCCTCAACTCTCGAGATGATTTCTCCTGCATTTTTGGGAGGATGAAGCAACTTACTGGACAGCCACCAGTGAGACAGACGGACAGACAGACACACACACACACACACACACACACACAGAGGTGGGGGATCAGCTGTCTCAGACTTTCAGAGTTAGGAGAAGACAGATGGAGCCAGCTGGGCTCCACATCTACTTCCTGTTTATTAGTGTTGTTAGTGACCCAAGTCATCCCTGCTCCCACACCTGACTGGGCATCTTCTGTGGGAGCCATGGTCCCTGGAGGTACTTGGCTTGGTTTCCATCTCTGTCTTAACATGATAGGTGACGTTTCCCTTCTAGAGCCCGGCCCCAAGCAACTTCCCCTTTGTGGCGTGGAAGCTCCCCACCATTCCATCTGCTTAGTCTAGAAGCTTTTTTTCCTCACCATCATGCAATCCTGAGACCTGATGATACTTGTCACCAGACTGACCTAGCTGCTTGCCGTATACCACCCTTGGTTCTGGTGTCCCTGCCCTGTCCCTGCTACCTTTCTGTCTGGGAGAGCCTCCAAGCTCCTTCTTCCACCTTCCCCTTCTAGGCCTTTCCTGGGATTCCATCCTTCGCCCCCCCCCCCCCCCGTTTTTTTTTTACCCCTACCCCATTGGCTTTCCCACTTTTCTCAACCCAGCTTTTCTGCTGTAGGCAGGCTTTAAAAAAAGAAAAGCTCAAACCCAACCAGCCAGCCTCCTTCTCCAGTGTTCAGCCTTGTATGCTTCCTGCAGGAGACTTCTCCCATCTGCTTAACCATATTGATGTGTTCTATAAGGCACTGTCCCTACCTTGCCCAGAGTAGGGAGATAGTAGCATCTTGGGTATATCTTGCTCTTTCTGTTTAGACTGAACCCCCTAAACCCAGCAGACTTAGGCTATTACATAAACACAGAGCTGCCAAGAGCCTGTGTTCAAAGCACTGAGCTTTTTTGTACAAAGGGCTGACTTTTCACCTTGCTTCTGTTAATCTTCAGTGAAGGGCTTGTCTTATCAGAAGGTGACTGCCAGAACTATTTAGAACCAGGGGTCAGCAGGCCTCACCAGCGAGAAATGAAGGCTCAGAGAAGGGGGAGACCAATGCGAACCCAGCCTGATAGGACACAGGCTTGCAGTTAGCCTGCTCTCCCTCCCAGGGAAAAGTGAGTCTCCTGGCCACTGGAGAAGGAGCTCCTCCATGAGGAAGGTGTGTGTCTGTGGGGGATGGGACAGCGGCGGGGGCCTGCAGCTCAGCTCCGTTTCCGGTTTGGGCTCTAGGCCTGGAAGTGGACAGTGCCTGTGTGTGCATGCCATGTGGCTATTATTGTATGTGCAGGCGCCTCTTTGTTTTTCTCTGGGGTTTGTATTTCTTAAGAGAAGGAGAAGCTCCTTTGAGCATCCCTGCCATCTCGCTGGATCCTTCTCAGCCTCACTCACGCAGTCCCCACTGTCCCTGCCTTCCTACCCAGGCTATGGGTTAAGTGATATCCCAAAGCAACTGGAAGGAAGAGATACAGGCTTCTTCCTGTTTGGTTCACGCCTCTGCTAGACCGAGAGGGGGCCAGGTGCACTGGGAAAGCCCAGAGGGAGCAGCAGGAAGAGGGTTCTAGCCGCGGTCTCTGCCTGGCCAGCTTTGGCTGTTATTTTCCCATTGTTCCGGAGTTTCCCTAACCATATCCCTGCTGTAAGGAAAAGACAGGGAAGCATGCTCCTGGGCGCCGAGCTTTGCCGACTGTTCAGAGCAGTCTGCACTCTGGCCAGGATTCTCACCACAGGATCTGCTGTCCTGCGTAGTGGCCAAGCTTTACTCAGCGGCCCCAGCTTGTAGGTCAGGAATGGGCTGCAACCCACATCTATCACTCTGTGACTCCTACAGTTAGCTATTTTAGTGGAGAGGGCTTATTGGGGGCACGGCTGCTTATGGAGGACTTGGCACACAAGGGTTCTAGGGATTCTGAAAAAGAGGATGCCTATGTGGGGTGCTGGTAGGCAGCAAAGTGTGTTTGTTCCCATTCCATCTCTTTAACTCCTGCTAGGTGGCCCAGTTGCATCTGGGACCTCAGAACACAGGAGAACAAAGCGAAGAAGGGGAGAAGAGAGACCATAAGGGCTGGGCCCAGCTGCCCTCGAGGGATGGCTCAGCAGGCAAGAGGTATCAGAGTGCACTGGGAGTGGTAGCAATGAAGCTGGGTTTTCTGAAACCAGGGCAAAGCTGGGAGGCCAAGTGGAGGCCAGGCTTTCAGACTCTGACCTCAGGAAAACCGCCCTCATTCCACGGGCTCCAGGGTGCACAATTTTCCGCACCTCCCTCATCAGGGAAGCAGTACCACCTGCTGTCATCCCTCCTGCTGTCTCACATCTCTCCTCAAGTGTGAGCTGGGCATGGTGATTGGGAAGGTTTCCCACCCATAGGAGACAGGACTGTGTTTGGAATGTTTCTGAAAACATGTATGTGGTGGTATTCAGGGCATATAGCAGTTTGGGCCTCTGTGGCTAAACTCTGTGTTCATAAGGGACAGATAGGTGAAATGGGCAGACCCTGTGGAAGGGTATTTTCTTGAATTGGAAAAAAAAAAACCTTTTTCTTTTTTTCTTTTTTTTTTTTTAAAGATCTATTTATTTATTATTATGTATACAGTGGTCTGCCTGCATGTACACCTGCACGCCAGAAGAAGGCACCAGATCACATTATAGATGGTTGTGAGCCACCATGTGGTTGCTGGGAATTGAACTCAGGACTCTGGAAGAGCAGCCAGTGCACTTAACCTCTGAGCCATCTCTCCAGCACCCCCTCTCCCACAAATTTTTTTTCATACAGTATATTTTGATTATGTTTTACCTGCTTCTCCAATTTCTCCCAGGCCCTCCCCACCTCGTACCCACTCAACTTTATGTTCTTTTTCTCTCCTCTTTAAAAAAATAAAGAAATGGGCTGGACGTAGTGGTGGTACACATTGTTAATCCCAGCACTCGGGAGGCAGGTGTGATGGCGCATGCTTTTAATCCCAGTGTTTGGGAGGCAGAGGCAGGTGGATCACTGTGAGTTCGAGGCCAGTCTGGTCTACAAAGTGAGTCCAGGACAGCCAAGGTTATACAGAGAAACCTTTTCTCCAAAAAAAAAAAAAAAAAAAAATCTCATTTGAGGGCTGGAGAGATGGCTCAGCAGTTAAGAGCATTGGCTGTTCTTCCAGAGGACCCAGGTTCAATTCCCAGCACCCCACATGGCAGCTCAGGACTGTCTGTAACTATAGTCCCAGGTGATCTGATGCCTTCACACAGAAATGTATGTAGACAACACTCTAATGTACATAAAAATAATAAAAAAATATTTTTTTAAATCTCATTTGAGCCACCATAGTGGCACTTTTAATTTCAACAGTTGGAGGCAGGTGGATTTAATGTGCCTTTGAGGCCAGCTTGGTGTGTGTAGGGAGTTCAGCCAGCCAAACCTTTATAGTGGGGCCCTATTTGAAAGTGAATAAATAATAAACCTAATTTGAAGGGCTGAAGAAATGGCTCAGTAGTTAAGACCACTTAGTGCTCTTGTAGAGGACCTGGCTTAGTTTCCAGTGTCTGCAGTGCAGTTCACAACCATCTGTAACTATAGTTCCAGGGGATCCGATACCCTTGCAGGCCTCAGACATACGCGTGGCACACATACACATGCAGGTTGTTTCAGTTGGGTGTTTGTTGCTGTGACAAACACCCTAACCAAAAGCAACTTGGGGAGGGGAGGGTTTATTTCATCGTTCAGCCTATATCCCGTCTGGAAGGGAGGTCAGAGCAGGTACTAAAGGCAGGAATCGGGAAGCAGGAACAGAAGCAGTGGCTGGGGAAAGACAAATGCTGTTTACAGGCTTGCCCTGCGGGCTTACCGTCAGCTTCCTTTCCTACGATTTTTCCTTTCTTGCTTGTGTTTTCATGACAGGGTATCTCTGTGCAGCCTTGGCTGTCCTGGAATTTGCTCTGTGGACCTGACTGGCCTTGAACTCATAGAGATCCGCCTGCCTCTGCCTCCTGAGTGATGGGATCAAAGGTGTGTGCTGCCATCGCTACCGCCAAGGCTTCAGCTGCCTTTCTTACACCTCCCAGGGCCATGCCCGGTTGATTGATGAATCAAGAAAAGGTGCCACATGCTTGCCCCCAGGCCACTCTGATGGGACATTTTATCAGTTGAGGTTCCTGATGTTCAAGTGACTTTAGGTTGCTCAGGAGAACTATCTAGCACACAGATAAATTACAGACACGTAAATCTTTTTTTTTTTTTTTAAACAATCTTGGTTTGTTTGATTTTGGTTTTTCAAGACAGGGTTTCTCTGTGTAGCCTTGGCTGTCCTGGACTCACTTTGTAGACCAGGCTGGCCTTGAACTCCACAGAGATCCACCTGCCTCTGCCTCCCTAGTACTGGCAACACAGGTGTGTGCCACCACACCTGGCTTTAAAAATCTTGTTTTAATAATACATGGTGATGTGCTGAAAATAAGTATGTGTGTGTTATAGCTCACATAAAACAGGAAGTTTAGCCATGACTTGTTCTGCCTTCCTACCTGGAAGTGGCTGTCAGGAGCATCTCTTAGGCTCTTTTCCCTCCGGCTTTTTGGTGGGTTTTTGTACTGCTGGTTCTTAGAACAAGGACAGGGGTTTTTTTTTTTTTGTTTGTTTGTTTGTTTGTTTGGTTTTGTGGCCTGCATGCATGCATGCGTTTGTGTACTCATGAAGGAAGGACGTCAGCACTGCGTGTCTTCCTCAGGGGTTCTCTGACATTTTTTGAGTCAAGGTCTGTCACTGACTCAGCGATTACCAGGGCTTCTGCTGCCTGTGTCACTCCCTAGTGCTGTGCTTCCTGGCCCATGGTCCCACGCTCAGCTTCTCTGTGTGGTGCCAGGGAGTGACTTCAGGCCCTTTGGGACTCACTGTGGTCCCAGCTGGCCCGGAGCTTGCTATGTGATCGAGGATGACCTTGAACTGCTGCTTCTCCTGCTTTTCCTTCCCAGTGGGATTATAGGTGTGCGACATTATGTTGACTTTACACTTAAAAAAATACTTTTTCACATGCATGATGAATGGTTTGCCTGCATGTATAAATGTGCACAATGTGTGCATACCTGGTGCCAGAGGGGCTGGAGTTAGGACAGCTATGAACCCCAGTCCTCTGCCAAAGCAACGAGTGTTTTGAACCACTGAGCATCTCTCTAGTACCCCTCACCCCAACTCCTGTTCGTGGCTTTTGTTCTGTTTTGTGGCAGATGCTGCAGTGGGAGAAGAGGAGCCAGAGGCTCAGATACTTAACGGCAAGATACTTAAGCCAGTTTGTTCATCAGCATGCCCTGGGCAGGAAGTGAGGAGCCTAGGTTCTTGTCCCGCCTCTGTTCTGCCTGGCTAAGACAGTTTAGGCGCTCCACTCCGTGGTCCTGCCGTAGTTAAGTTGTGTGCACCCAACAACTGTGCATTACAGCATTTGGAACCATCTCAGGCTTGGCTCTCGGGACAGGGGTTCCAGCTGCCAAGTAGGGGACCAGGGAGGACTCCATGCTCAGTATGGAGCCTTCTCTCTCATGGCCTCTAAGATGTCTCACCTTAGAGCCCACAGGGAGCTTACCAATGGAATAGAGCCTGTGGGATGAAGGAGAGCTTCTGTGCCTCAGTTTACACACTTGACGTGTCTTAGTCTTGGTGTGCTGAGGACAGCAGGACCATCCATGAGTTAGGCTAGTGTCTGGTCTGTAGCCAGCCCGTGTGTTGATGGTAGTCTTATCCAGAAGGCTGTGCCGAATCCTATTTATGGTGAGGGCACACTGTTTATTACCTAGCTGTACATTTGTCTGATCATTTCCTTTGGACGATTTCCCAGATAAAGATGGTGAGATACAGAGTGTGCACATTTTTAGGACTTCTGCCACCGTCTGACTCCCAGGGGTAGAGATAGCCTTTTCCCTGCCCACTTCCCTGGCAGATGAGAAAAGAGCCAAAAAGAAAAAGACGAAAGGGCTTTCCCTGTTCCCACCTATATTTCTGTGATTACAGCTTGGTTTGCCACTTGATTGGCTTTAGTAGAAAGAGTCATTAAAGGTTTGTTGGGCTGAGAATAGAATACTTGCTTATTAAATAGAGTCTTGGCTTCTGTTTCTGGCATCTCTCTCTCTCTCTCTCTCTCTCTCTCTCTCTCTCTCTCTCTCTCTCTCTCTCTCTCACACACACACACACACACACACACACACCATTTATTCTCGTTTGATTTAATCTGCTCCTTGTGCAGGTTCCTATGGTTCGTTACTCCTGGATCTGTTCAGGCTTAAAATAAGTTTAAGCTCTCTTGGTATTGATTTTTCTTAATGGTTAGTTTTTGTTTTCTGGGAGTTAGTCCCTCCACCCCGCACTGTGCTTTCTTGTCAGCACTTTGGCACACAGTGCTCTAAGTAGGCCTGACAGAGCTGGGTCCCTGATGTATGTGCGGTCCAGTTCCTGACCATGATGGTATCTGATGCTTCATTTGACACTGCTATTTTCCTTTTTCTTTTGTTCAAATTTATTTAATTTTATTTTATGTGCATTGGTGTAGGGGTGTCAGATCCCTTGGAACTAGAATTACAGAGCTGCCATGTGGGTCCTGGGAATCACACCTGGGTCCTTCGGAAGAACAGACAGTGCTTTTAACTACTGAGCCATCTTTCCAGCCCCTGCTACTTTTCTCCCCAGCTCCCCTACTTGGCACCTTTGGGGTACCATCCATATCCCTGTCTCTTGCTTTTTAATTTGATGTTGCAGTGGCTTGTATATCCAAACCCGACTCAGGAGTGCGATCAAAGCCCACCCCTGAGACTAGGAGCCAAGATGGAGGGTGAAGGGGACTCTAGACCCCTCAGGTCTTCTTGTCTGGTAATGCCTCAAAGGCACAGCAGTTCTGTATAGCAAGTGTTCCTCTTGTTGGAGGATAGTCCTGTCAGAAACACCCTGAGTACTCTACAGTCCTTATTCTGAGGAGACGTTTGAAGATTTGTCTGCTTTCCGTGACTCGGAGCCCTGCCGCTTGGCTCCCAAGATTATTCTCAACTTTCTACTTTGGAAGAAGTAGTCAAAGCTGGTAAGGCATGGGCTTAAGAGCCGTGTCCCAGGGCTGGTGAGGTGGCTCAGGGTTTGAAAGCACTTGTTGCACAGGCCTGAAGGACCTGAGTTCGATCCTTAGAACCCACAGTAGAAGCCAACTCCTTAAAGTTGACCTCCCCCACCCCCGGAGGATACACCTGTGCGCATGCGAGAGAGAGACACACACACACACACACACACACACACACACACACACACACACACACACACACACACACACACACACGCTCGTGTTCATGAGATGGCTCAGCCAAGCCTGACAACCCAAGTTTAATCTCTAGGAACTACATGGTAGAACCAACTTTTGCAAGCTGCCCTCTGACCTTTACCTGTGTGCTGTGACTTGCATGTGCATGCATGCATGTACACAAAATAAATAAATGCTTGTAAAATAATGAACAAGTAAATAGGACTGTGTTCTGGAACCAGGCTGAATGCATCTGAGTGTGCTACTCTTCTGCTTTGCAGCCATGTGACCTTGGGTGGCTCCTGCAGCCTTTCTGTGTTGGATTCATTGTTGAGCGATGTGGGTAACTGGCATCTGGTTCATAGCGTAGGTTGTGAGTCTTAAGTGAAACAGGTGAAGCTGGGGAAAAGCAGGAGCCAGGAGGGCCTTTGTGACAACACAGGCGGGCGGCGGGGGGGCGGGGGGGGCATCACTCGTTTTAGCAAGGTTGCCAAGAGATAAGGACCAAATGAGATTCCCAGGGTAAATGCTCCCCATGCTGCCGGGCAGTTTAGGGTGTTCAGGGGGAGCCTGGGTGGGACAAGGTTCCCCTGCAGGTGCAGACTCAGGAGCTCGGGGCTCTGCGTGTGCCTGCAGCACTTGCTTTTCTGGCTTTGCCTCTCGATGGAAGCCTCTTTAACCCAGTACTGCTAGTGAGGCCTCTGAGGGTGACCTTGATGTCATCTCCTCCTGCCTCTACCTCCCAGGTGCTGAGATCACACATGTGCACCCCATGCCTGTTTATGTGGTGCTAGGGATTGAATCCAAGACTGCGATCACACGTGTGCACCCCATGCCTGTTTATGTGGTGCTAGGGATTGAATCCAAGACTGTGCTGCTAAGCAAGTATACTGTCTAATGGGCTACATCTCTAGTCCTCAGTGCTCAGGACCCTGTGGCTGGTTTTCATGGTACAAGAAAGTACTTTTCTACTGCTATGATAGAACACCACACCCAAGGCAGCTTCCGGGTGATAAAGGTTATTTGGGCTTATCCAGAGAATCCGAGTCCATCATGGTGGGGAGCATGGATGGCAGCAGGAAGCTGAGAGCACAGAAACAGGGTACTAAAGAGAGACTGTATGATCTCAGAGCCCCTCCCCCCAATGGCACGCTTTCTCCATGGACACTGGGTTAGAACCTGGCCCTGCTCAGCATCAGTGTCCATTATCCACCCAGATCCACCTTCAGTCTGTGCATCCAGTCAGGTGCGGCCTGCCTTGCCCATCACTCTGACCTGAAGTGGCCATCAATTAAAAGCCTTTCTAATTGGGGCTTGGAGAAATGGCTCAGTGGTTAAGATCCATGGCTGCAGCCGGGTGTGGTGGCACACACCTTTAATCCCAGCACTCAGGAGGCAGAGGCAGGTGGGTCATGTGAGTTCAATGCCAGCTGGGTCTACAAAGTGAGTCCAGGACAGGCAAGGATACGCAGAGAGACCCTGTCTCGAAAAACAAAAACAACAACAACAAAAAAATCCCTGGCTGCGCTTCCAAAGAATCTGGGTTCAATTCCCAGTACCCACATGGCAGTTCACAACTGTCTATAACTCCAGTTCTAGGATGTCTGATGTCCTTACACGGCCATACATGTACGCAGAACACCAATGTACATAAAATAAAAATAAATAAATGATAAAACTTGAGAAAAAAAAGAAAATGAGTCAAGCTAGGCACGGTGGTGTATGCCTTTAATCCCAGCACTCGGGAGGCAGGGGCAGGAGGATCTCAGTGAGCTCGAGGCCAGCCTGGTGTACACAGTGAGTCCAGGACAGTCAGAGCACTGTTACACAGAGAAACCTGACTCAAAAAACCAACCAAACCAAGAAGCTGTTCTTCTCAGCGGTGTAACAGTTTTGGGGAGATGTCATCCTGGACCCAAATTAACACATTGCCTTAGCACGTCTTGCTTACTGCAGGTCTCACACATTTTCCCTCCTGGTAGCCTCCCACCCAGCCAGCTTCACTTTGCCCACTTGTAGCACCTCTCTCCTCAAGTGCATAGGCTTCTTTACCATGACCTGGAGCAGCTGTTGCCATCCCTACCTGCCATGTGTCACATGCTTTACCTCTACTTCCTGATAGAGCCTTAGCCCTGTGCCTGTGGCAGAGCTGCCCAGGCCATTCCAGGTTCCCTAACCTGCCTGGTATGCTGGGTGCTTGAACCTCCAAGGAGCCTCCCTGGTTCCCTGGGTTAGAAAAGCATGCTCCTGGCACAGCTGAGGAGAGGCCTTCCAGATCAAGGGTCAGGACTGCTCTTTAGTCATGGCTGTCCTGGGCCAGCTGCTGCTAGGGCAGTGAGCATGGGTTTCCCAGGCAACCAGGTCAAGGGCCTATACAGCACTCTTCTCTAAGGGCTGGGGCCAGAGAGGGCCATTTATGGTGGCCGATGTGCTCTTCTGACTCATGTCACAGCAGCCAGGCATAGTAAGAGTGCCATAACAGGCATCCATAAGTTGAGGGTGTTTTGTTGTTTGTTTGTTTTGGAGACAGGGTCTCTACAGAGGTCTGGCTATCCTGGAACTCACTATGTAGACCAGGCTGGCCTTGAACTCACAGAGATCTGCCTGCCCCTGCCTCCTGAGTGCTGGGATTAAAGGCGTGCCACCACACCCATTCATTAGTTTTTGACTAGCCCAGTAGCTGAGGTCCATTTTAGGTAGGTCCAGATGGTGAAGGAAAAGAGTGGTACTAAAGGAGTGCCCTTCAAGGGCGCAGAGGGGGCTTGAAAATCACAAGAGCCCTGCTTTTGAGCTCATGTTCCTGTCAGGACACCCCAGGCCTCAAGGTGGTACTGGGAGGAAAGCCTGTAGGAAGCAGAGCACTTGTTTGGTCCCTAGCCATGTGGAGATGGGTAAGAAGCTAGGAGCTTCATTGATAGGGTCAGAGGATTCAGGTGACAGTGAGAAAGGAGGAGGCTCACAGAGTGGTGGTCATCTTTCTGTGTGGGGACACAGTGAGCCGCACAAAGACCCTCTAAGGATGAGTAACAGATAGAGAGGGTCCGTAAAGCCGTGGCATCCCTCCAGGGAAGGGTAGGTGAGCCCTCATAGCCCTGAGGACAGCATGGCCATCTCAGGTATATGTTGCCATCTTCCTTTCTTTGAGCTGGGAGCCCTCCTTCCCAGCGTCTTAGCCCTGCTGACATGGATACATTCCATGGGCCTTGTTAAGCTGAGGACCTTGGTGGTGTTTGGGGTAAGGTAGGAAGAAAGACTGGCTTTTTCCTTATAGGAAGCCTGGAATAGGCCAATTCAGGATTAGGGCTGGGAGTAGGTGCTTCCTAGTGGCCCTGGGGGCAGGGTGTATGCAGATGCTGCTGGAGGCTGCAGCACCTGCCTGCTGTTTTGACAAGCACAGCCAGACACAGTTTTACTGAAGTATTGATTTTTATTGTGCAAATTGCTGCTGTAATGTATTTTAAAACCACACAAACATGCCACCCCTCACTCTAGCACTTTTTGTGTATGTACTGCAGTGTCACAGGCTCTTGGTGTGAGTGATGAGGAGATGCAGGATTCTGAGCTGGGCCTTCAAGACCAGCTCTGCCATCTCAGGTGGAAAAGTAATGAGAGAGGGATGTTGGTCTGGTACTTGTGGTGGCCCAGATAGTACCCCATACACTCATCCTTTTGGATCATTTTTCCAACTTCAACTTCACTTTGCAGACAGGGAAACTGAGGTATGGAGAAGTTGTTGTTGTTGTTTAATGATGTAAACTGCTTGATCATCAGTAGAGCGTTTGAGACAGTAGGATAGTAGCACCCAGGTTTCCGTGCCTAGAGCTCATCTCCTGTCCTGTGTTAGTAAGCAAGGTTGTAGGGGGTACCCCCACATCCTGGAAATAAAGTGTATACAGCCCTTCTTCCATGGCATTAGTGTGCCTTGATGGTCCTTCCCTGTGTCTGTAGTCCTGCTGGGTGTCAGTGGACAGAATGCCCTTCCCTTCCCTGGACAAACACAAACATCGCTCTTGTCTAGCGGATGGCTGGTGGTAGTGTTCACGTGTTGTAATCCATTGCAAGCCTACCAGTGTAATTACATCGCTCATCACACGATGTACGTGTACCGGCTAAGCAGCTAGCGTGCTCCCTTCTGCAGAGAGCTTCTGCAAGGTGCTAAGAAACAAGTTTGAAAAACCCAAGAGAAAAGGAGACGAAGAATAGGGCGAGAGAGAGGTGAAAATGAAACTCAAGTAGTCAGTCACCATGAAAAGATGCTCTCCTAGCAACCAAACACACACACACACACACACACACACACACACACACACACACACACACACATCCAGGCACACAGGAGCTACTGCCTGCCCTGTCCACAGAGCAGAACTGGGACATTCTGGTGCGCTCACACATGCGTGCACATGTGCATGCGCTCTTGTGTAGCAGGGGTGCATGCAACACTGCTGATGGGTGACTGGGATATTGGATGAGTCCCATAATATTTATGTAGTAGGGATGACCTTGACATCTCCCAAATGTTATGATTTTAAGTATATCTACCATGGAGAGTTTATGGGGTCCTAGGGATTGCACCTGGGCTTTTGCTTATCTAGACAAAATTCTGCCAACTAAGCTCTACCTTCACCTGCCAACCGTCCTTCATTACATAGCCCTGGCTGGCCTGAGACTTGTTACTCTGTTTCAAAAATAAGCCCATTCAGCTAAGTGAAGCAGAATTTTAATTCATGGAACTTCAGTGCTCTGTTTGTTTGTTTGCCTTGTTTTGTTTTTTCCAAGGTTTCTCTGTGTCGCTTTGGCTGTCCTGGATCAGGACAGGTTGGCCTTGAACTCACAGAAATCTGCCAGCCTCTGTCTCCCCAAATCCAGGGATTACAAGCTTGTGCCACTGCCTCTGGCATTTGTTTGCCTTTTTAAAAAGACACTTTCACTCTAGTTGCCTGGCTCCAGATTCACGGCAGTCTTACATCAACCTAGGATCCTCCGTGTTAGGACTACAACTCTGAGGCCTCACACCTGGCTGTTGTGTGTTGTTCAGTTTTGAAGGAAGAGACCATTAACACATGCATGCATGCACACAAGTATGCACTCCCAGGAACTTAAAAGTGCAGGTAGAAGTTCCCACCTACCCTATCTGGAGGTGCCACAGCTGGCTCTAAGAAGTCATGGGTCTCATTTAACCGGTGATGGTGATGACAGTGGTGGCGCATGCGTGCATGCGTGTGTGTGTGTGTGTGTGTGTTTATTTGGAGGCCTGACACAGCCATGGTATTGGACAGCACACTTCCTTCTCTGAGCATCACAGTTATCACCTCCCGAAGACTAGCCTGTGGCTTCTGACCTGAAATCCTGGCAGGCTGCAGGGCACTGAGAACCTCCTAAAAACCACGGCAGCACAGTTTTTTCCTATAGGGTCCTTTTGTAGTTTCCTTGGGCAAAGAATTATAACAAATTACCATGAGCTAGATAGCAGTTTATTGTCTCATTTCAGGGACACAAAACTGATGAGATGAAAGTGCCAGCAGGGCCGTACTGCTTCTGATGGTGCTAGGAGCAGATCTGTCACAGGTTCTCCTTGCTGTACAGATGGCCATCTTCTCCCTGTGTCTGTGTGCTTTCACAGACAGGGTCTCTCGTGGCCCAGGCTGGCCTAACTCACTGTGAGGCTGAGAATGATCTTGAACTTCTGACCCTTCTGCCTTCTGAGCACTGGGGTGACGGTGCTCCAAGTGGCTGCTTTATGCTATGCTGGGGGTCAATCCCAGGGCCGTGTGCATGCTAAACAAATACTTTATCAGAGCTGAACTACATCTCCAGCCCCCATGAACAGATTTACATTCGCGTGGCTAGGCCAAATGTCCTCTTTTGACATGGCCAGGGTCAGGTGCCCGCTCCACTCCAGTCTGACCTCAGCGTCTTCAGTAAGTACATGTACAACAGTGCTGTTTTCACATGTTCTGGCTGAGATCTAGGTGTAGGGCCTCCAATCTCCAGAACCCCCAGCTCGGAAGGCTAGAGCAAAGGTAGAGGAGACCAGCCTAGGCTTGGCTGCCCTGGCAGATGTGAAACTACAGGCCTTGGGCTGAGATTCTACCTAGCCTATTAGGCATCTAGCACTGGTGTTAGTCACTCATGTCTACATGACCTTTCTTACCCAGTAGGTCCTGCCCCTTACAATGCTCAGCTGCTCCCCACCAGCCCCAGGATCTTACCATTGGCTCTGTGTACAGTTTCAACTGGGAAGGTGGGGTTTTTTTCTGTTTTATATATCAAATCTGAAGTTCAGTAAGGTTGTGATGAGTGTAGGCGGTCACACAGCTAGTCGGTGCCTATATTAGCTGCTTTTTGTGTTGCAAATGCCTGGGGGAAAGCAGCTTCAGGTTTATCTTGGTTGGCATTGGAGTGTTCCTGTCCATCTCCTAGTGGGGAAAAGCAGGCAGCAGCAATGTGGGGCAGCCAGCCACATTGCATCTCAAGTCAGCAATCAAGGTGACTGCTGGTGCCTGACCCAGCGTGTAGAAAGGTGGCACTCACATTGAGGGCATGCCTTACCATCTGAGCTAACCCAACCTAGGAACTTCCTCATAGACGTGCTCAGAAGTTGGACTTGTGGGTGACTTTAGGTCCTGCCAAGTTGACAGTGAGCATTGATCCATTGCAGTGCTGGGAGGTGAGTTTGAGCCCAGCTGTGCTCTTCTAATTTGGGCTTGTGTGGATTGTGCCATTGTGACGTACTGTCAACAGACTGCTCCTTAAGGAGAGCCCTGGTACATAACTCACGTGTTGCTAAAACTCTAGTGGGCTCCGCTGGGAAGCCAGACACACATGAGGAACACACCTCAGAGTGGAGAGCTAGGTGATGTTGGCAGGGATCACTGAGACCCTGTGGTCTTCCACAGGAGGGACAGTTCCACTGAGATCTGAGTGACCAAAAGGACCAACAACAGGTGGAGGTTGTATAGTGAGGTAGAGGTAAGTGGGGGTGATAGGTGAGATCAAGCAGAGTCAGGGGCACAAAGACAGGGATGCAGTTCAGAGTGTCGTGGGCTGCAGGGCTTTGCTGTCAGGGACAAGGTCATAGTCTAAAAGGTCATGAATACCCCCACGGGCACGAATATAGATGTCAGTGTGGCAGCAGATGAGTGTAAGGAGATCATTAGGAGGTTGATATGGTGGCATAGGTGGGCTGTCGGACAAAGGAACCCCTTTTTGGAGGAAGTGCAAGAATGGCTGGGACCCATTGGGAAGTGGTGGGAACAGGCTTCTTTGGCTTGAGCACCTAGGGGCAGATCTCTGCTATTTGCCTGGGCAGAACAATTTGGAAGTAGAACTTCAAGGTGAATTGTTATGTTGGTTTTTTTGTTTGTTTGGTTGGTTGGTTGGTTTTGGTTTTGGCTTTTTGAGACAGGGTTTCTCTGTGTATCCTTGGCTGTCCTGGACTAACTTTGTAGGCCAGGTTGGCCTTGAACTCATAGCTATCCACCTGCCTCTGCCTCTCGAGTGCTGGGATTAAAGGCGTGTGCCACCACCGCCTGCTCGAGGTGAATTGTTAATGTAGCTTGTTTGTTTGTTTTTCAGGACAGAATTTCTCTGTGTAGTCTTGGCTTTTCTGGATCACACTGGCCCTAAGTTTACAGAGATCTTCCTGCCTCCCCCTCCCTGAGTGCTGGGATTACAGGCGTGTGCTACCACTGCTCGCAGAGTTGTTACTGCAGTTTTTAAGAAGGCAGGGTCCCCTACCCAAGGATTCTTTTTCTTGACTCCCTGACATCTGACCTGGATACCTGTGTTGAGGGAAGAGCCTCTCAGACACTTCAGTCCCACGGACTGTGTGTGGTGGTGCACTGTATGCCTTTTACGATTTAAGAGCCAGCCCTAGGGCCCTGCCATGCTAGCATGCTGCTGCAGGGAGATGCTCTGCTGCCACCTTGTGGCCAGCAAGAGCCTGGCTGGTCTTAGAGGCTCTTGAGTCCTAGGTTGAACAGGGATGCCCATCCATCCATTCCTTGGCAAGCAAGGTGAATGCAAGCTTTGATGTCTAGGCAAAAGCTGTTCCTTCCTCTGTTTGTAGAGTGGCAGCCACCAGTTTCTTGTGGCTGTGGAAGTCTCGGTGCTTATCATTAGCAAGCACTAGGTGATTGCAAACCAGGTGGGAGCCCGTGGGAGTTAGGCATAGCTGCTTCTTTCTGCCGAGGAGCCAATGTTCTCTTCCCAAGTGTGTCTCACATCTCATCCCGGCCCATGGGGCCCTTCTCTTTCTGCTGAGGGACTTCTCTGTCCCTAGACACCCCTGTGCAGGGGACTTGAGTCCCAGGCTGAACAGGGGGTGTGCTTGCTTTCTGTACACTCTGGCCAAGGAAGAAGTTGCTCACCGTGGTCTGGAATGCACAACCAGGGTCTGTGAGAGATTTATCACTAATCCTTCAGAAACTTCCAGCCTCTGTAGAGCAGATACACCCTGGCACTTAAGAGAGCCGTAAGAAATAGCTGCTGTGGGAGGGCTGGTTTGTGGGGTTGATCCTGTTGAACAGTTCCAGCACACAGCTTTCAAGGCCGACCTCACTGCTCTTTGTAGGTAATGGCTATGTAGATCAGAGCTGTGGTGGTCACGAGCACTTAGAGCAGGTGTGTGCGGGTGTGTACACGGCTAGAACCTGTCCCACTGCTAAAGTAACTACTGCCCTGTGCTTGCATTCTCACTGGGATGTAACGGCAGTCTTATTCTGTGGGAGAACAGTTCCTGTGCTTGATGGCTAGCTAAAGGCGGGGGAGTGTCTCAGGTAGGGTTTCTATTGCTGTAGTAAACGCCATGACCTGACCGTAAAGGACTTGGGAAGGAAGGAAAAGGCTTACTTTGCTTACACAACACAGTCCATCAGTGAAGGAAGTCTGGGTAGGAACTACAGTACAGCATATGGAGGAACGATGTTTACTTACTGCTTGCTCAGCCCACTTAAAAAAACAAACAAACTTAATTTTCTCATACATCTCTACCAGTTCCTCCCCTCATCTCCCCTCTCACCCTGATCAAAAAACAGAGCAGGCCTCCCAGGGATATCCACAGAACAAGCCATAACAAGTTATAACGAGGCACTAACCCTCATGTCGAGGCTGGTCACAGCAATCCAGTAGGAAGAAAAGGGTCTCAAGAGCAGGCAAAAGTCAGAGACACTCCCCGTTCCCACTGTTGAGAGTCCCACAAGAACACCAAGCTACACAACAGTAATGTTGTACATGCAGAGGACCTGGCTTAGACCCATACAGGGTCTGTGCTTGTCACGTCAGTCTCTGAGCCCCTATGATCCCTGCTTAGTTTATTCTGTGGGCTGTGCTCCTGTGGTGTCTGCGACCCCTCTGTCAGCCAGTCCACTTTCTCATAGCACTCAGGACCAGCTGCCCAGCGTGGCACCACTCACAGTACACGGAGCTCTTCTACATCAGTCATGAGTCAAGACAACAAGACAGTATCCCCACAGGCCTGGGCAGTCTTCGTCTTTTAAATTTACTTTTATCTTACGTGCACTGGTGTTTTGCCTGCACCTATGTCTGTTCGAGAGTACGATAGTTGTGAGCTGTCATGTGGGTGCTAGGAGTTGAACCTGGGTCCTCTGGAAGAGCATTCAGTGTTCTTTTTTTTTTTTTTTTTAATATTTTATTTAACTTTAATCTATGTACATTGGTGTGAGGGTGTCAGATCTTGAAGTTACAGACAGTTGTGAGTTGCCATGTGGGTGCTGGGAATTGAACCCGGGTCCTTCGGAAGAGCAGGCAGTGCTCTTAACCGCTAAGCCATCTCTCCAGTCCCAACTTTGGAGTTTTCTCTCCCGCCCCCTCCTAGACAGGGTTTCTCTTGTGTAGCCCTGACTGTCCTGGAACTCACTTTGTAGACCAGGTTGGCCTTGAACTCACAGCGACCCACCTGCCTCTGCCTCCTGAGTGCTGGGATTAAAGGTGTGCACTACCACTGCTTAGCTTGGCAGTCTTAAGGATATATTTCTCTCATTTAAGATTTCCTCTTTCCAAATATGTCTAGGTTTGTGTCAAGTTGACAAAACCAGTCAGCACAGGAAGTCAAAATAAACTACATCCTTCTGAAGGGCTCAGGAAGGCTGGCCTACTTACGTTAGCCGGGTGCACGCCTTTTATCCCAGCACTTGCGAGGCAGAGGCAGGTGGATCTTGGTGAGTTCAAGGCCAGCGTGGTCTACAAAGTGAGTCCAGGACAGCCAAGGCTACACAGAGAAACCCTGTCTTGAAAAACCAAAAAAAGAAAAAAGAAATTGTGAGTCAAGAGCTCTGGGGTTGTGACTGTTCTGGGCCTGCCTGGGATCCCGGGAAAGGCTGCTCTGTGGAACCACCTATTACATCTACTGCTAGGGGCAGGGAAGCTACCACCCTCTCCACTCTTATTAACTAGTCCCAGGAGGATGCAGATACGCCCAAGATCCAGCCCAGGACTTGAAAGTTTCCAGTTCTCCTTTCTAGGAGCACCTTGATTGGCGAGGCTCTGCCTTCCCAGGCATTCCCCCTAACCCCAGCCCCTCAGGAATGTGCTGCTTTCTTTCATCTGCCAGTTCTTACAGGGACTGTGGCGGGATTCTGAGGCTGAAGGGGCCTAGGAGGAGGCAACCTAGGAGGATGGTCAGTTTCCTGGGTCACTCAAGCGCTGCCCTAACTGGTCTCCTCCCATCTGTTCCTGTGCCAGTGGTTGCTGGAAGCCAGGAGAGGAGTAACATGGATAGTGTGCATCATAGCATGGAGCACTTGCCCCATCCTGGGGTGAACTTGAAGTTTCTGGGGACTGTGTGCAGCCCACACACCTGATGCCAAAAAGACACTGGAATTGGGGGTGCTTTCATTTACAGTGTCAGCTAAGGCAGGTGAGGGCCTGACTGGGTAGCAGGGGGTTCAGGAATCTCTCTTGGGCACTGAGGTTTTGTGTTTTCTGCTGCCCTCTGGTCTAGTCTAAGCAAAATAGTGTCTTCAGAGTTTTATAATCTAGAAAGAAAAAGGCTGCCTCAGTCATCAACAGCAGCCACTGTAGCCTCAAGTACCTCTTAGCCTTAAGAACATCAGAGCCAGCCCAGCGCATGCGTTGGGAGGCACATGGATCTCCGAGTGAGCCTGGTCTACACAGGGAGTTCCAGGACAGCCCAAGGCTACACAGAGAAACCTTGTCTCGAAAAACAAAACAAAACAAAAAGAAC
Source organism: Acomys russatus (assembly GCF_903995435.1). Classification (NCBI taxonomy): domain Eukaryota; kingdom Metazoa; phylum Chordata; class Mammalia; order Rodentia; family Muridae; genus Acomys; species Acomys russatus. The sequence continues at coordinate 52,795,761 of NC_067146.1, forward strand.
ATCAAAGCCAAAACCAGATAGGGTCACTTCATTAGAATTTCCAGTTTACAGACAGAAGGCTGAACCTCAGAGATGGCATAAGATTGCCTGTCTCCTAGCTCAGAGTTTGGGCTTCCAACGAATCGGACTGTCCCTGGAGCCCTTGGTCTTGGTCCATCCTCTTTAGAGAAAAAGAGAATGGTTCACTTTTCTACAAAAGTGCCTCGTGCTTTTGGACTGTTATTTATTTGGCCTGCTCTTAATGACACTCCTCACCTACCTGCCCAGTCTTAGGAGGAGCCCTGGCTGGAATTTCCTGTTTTCTGAGGGTTCCCAGGGGCTGCCCCAGCAGGCTGGCTGCCCTGCCGTTCCTGGGTGTTCCAGGCCAGACTTGCCGCCTCTCCTGGTTAGGCTGGCTCCAGGCCCTTCCAGGTCTGGGCTTGCAGGCTCTAGGTGGAATTGTTAAGGGACTTTATCGGCCCGCACCAAGGTGCCCAGAGGCCGGAGGTCCGTGCGCCCCGGCCGCGGCCCCGGCCCGGGCCCAGCCCCGCGTCCCTCGCCATGGGCCTGGCCTTTGCCTGTGGGCCCTGAGCATGGAGCGGGGCTGGCCGCCGGGGGAGAGCTGCAGCGGGGAGCGGCCCGCCGTCTGCCGCCGCGCCCTCAGCGTCTGCGACTCGCTGGACCTGCACAGCTCCCCGGCCGACCGGACCGCCGCCGCCCTGCAGGCCGCCTTGTGCGCCGCACGCGAACAGCCTGCGCGCCCACGGAGCGTGTGCTCCGGGACTCCGGGGTCTGCGCCCTCCGGCGCGCGCGGCCTGCTGCTCGGCCTCCTGCGCCCGCGCCACGGCCGTCGGGGCCCTGCGCCCTCGGAACGGCCGGGCTCGCCGCCGCCCAGCCCTGAGCTCAGCCCCGCGCCTACCCGGCGCAGCCGCGGTCCTGGGGCTCGGGCGTCTAGACCGCGGCCCACCAGCATGACGTTCCTGGAGGTGAACCGTCTAGAGCTGGCGGCGACGGAGGCGCCGGGAGCGGGGCTTGGCCGCACCGGGAGCTCGGGCTTCCTGCGGGGCGCGTCGCTGTGGAGTAGCCAGCGCTGGCAGGTGTTCCGTAGTGGCGGCGGGCGCGGCGGTGAGAGTCCCCGGAGGGGCCTGTCTGCGCTCAGGAAGAGCTTTAGCTTCCGTCTGCGCCGCGGCCAGGAGATCCGGCGCTCAGAGTCGGGGCTGCTTGCCCGGCCACCTCGTGCGCGCACCCGCAGCGACGGCGACGCTAGCTCCCTGGGTACTTTCCCCAGCCGCCGAGACCTGCTGGGCGCTGACGCCCCGTGCTCGCCACCGGAGCCCGGCCGCCCCCGCGCCGCAGCTAGCCTCTGGAAGCTGCTCACCAGCCGCTTCCGCCGGAGGGAGCCCGCGCCCGCGGCGCCGCTGTGGAGCCGCCGGGCAGCCGGGACCCCAGGACTCCTGGGTGGGCTGAGCGGTAAGGGGGGATCGCTGTGCGCCATAGTGGCCTCTGGTTGGAGTCTGGCAGTAAAGTTTGTGTGAGAAACAGTAGGAACCTACCTGATAGAGGCGGGTGGGTGGGCATTGCCTGCAATAGCTGGGTCTGGTCCAAGTGCCTTCTTTGGCCAGTCGGTATGTCTAGGGTCCGTGGAATTGCCCAGAGGAGATAGCAGTTGTGAGAGTTCCAGTCAGTGGCTCTGCCCATAGCATCCTGGCATGGCATCCTAAGAGACCTGAAGGGCCTGGGTTCCATTGTCATCCTCTTTCTATACTGGTTGCTTAGGGAAAAGGCTCTCGAATGGACTAGAGAGTTCCTAGCTGGGGACTGACATCTCCAGCAGCTGAGGTCAGGGACTGATTGTGGACTTCAGTGAGATAATGTTGTGAAGCATCTGTGGGCCGGGCCAGTGAGTGGGAGCTGGGCAGGACAGCAAGTACTGCCCAGACAAAGGCCAGGCCATCTAGAACTTGCTGGGGTGTAGGAGATGAGTGCTGGCTGTCAGGTCTGGGGCACCTAGTAGCGGGAGGCTTCCCTTCATAGGAATTTTGAGTCTAGGGGGCCAGTGGTTCTGAGGCTGGTCTCCTGCAGAGGTGCTGGGGTGAAGGCCTAGCAGGGCACGCTGGATGTGCCTCATTGGACCTGCCTTTACAGAACAGGGCCAGGTGAGGCTCCTCCCTCTTCGCTCTGACTCAGGAATGTGGTAGGTGGCCCCACCCTGCTAAGGGTGAGCTGTTCCTACTCGCAGGAAGGAGACTGGTCCCCCTTGCCAGGGCCCTGCCCATTTTGGGTCTGGTCTGAGACCTGCTGAGGTAGCCTCTCACCTGTGTGAGAGGCATCTAGGCACCAGGCCAGGTGAGCTCATGTGGAAGCTACGCCCCTTATGGACCATAAGAAGAGAACAAGCAGGGGCAACAGGCCCAGTACAGGCAGGATGAGCCTCAGCCTGCAGTCCTGCCCAGTTCCCTGGGGAGGAGCTAGAGGGGAGGGTCAAGGCCTTGTGGTGGACAGTAGTGTCTGGCCTTGACTGAAAGGAGTGTTAGAGGTGGTATTTGTAAAGGTTAGGGCAGGTGTGTGTGCGCGCACCACCGTGGCCCTGATGGAATGGCTCTGTCTTTGCAGACTCATTTGTGAACAGCCAGGAGTGGACCCTGAGCCGCTCGGTGCCAGAGCTTAAAGTGGTGAGTGGGCCCATGGGAGGTCCAGAGGCCCTGTGGCTGGGAGGGCCAGGCGTTAGGTTGTGGGCCTGGGTACTGCTTCTCCTCTTTCCTCTGTTGCCTTGCTCCTTCCCCCTGGCTTTTTCTGGGCCTCTCTACTTTCCAACCTGCATGTGTCCTTCCTTACTCTTAAGGCCCAGCTTCACTTTTTCCTCATGCCTTCTGACAACTGCTTTACTCATTCCTCTTCTGCAGGGCATAGTGGGGAACCTGTCTAGTGGGAAGTCAGCCTTGGTGCACCGGTATCTGACAGGGACCTACGTCCAGGAAGAGTCCCCTGAAGGTGAGCATCACAGGCGAGGCTGCCCTGGAGGCTGGCTAGCTTGCTTCTTCCTCCACCATGTGTCTACGCATGCGCGCGCACAAACACACACACACCACCATGTTCTTCTTTCTCTACATTTGGTCCTGACCTTTACTCTGTCCTAGGGGGTCGGTTTAAAAAGGAGATTGTGGTGGATGGCCAGAGTTACCTGCTGCTGATCCGGGATGAAGGAGGCCCCCCTGAGCTCCAGGTGATGAGCCTGCTGACTTGCCTGCCCAGTGTCCAACTTCACAAGGGCCAGTGGGTGCTGACTTTGCTTATCCCCCCAGTTTGCTGCCTGGGTGGATGCGGTGGTGTTTGTGTTCAGCCTGGAGGACGAAATCAGCTTCCAGACAGTGTACAACTACTTCCTGCGCCTTTGCAGCTTCCGAAATGCCAGCGAGGTGCCCATGGTGCTGGTGGGCACACAGGGTGAGGCAGGGCATGGTGTTGGGTGGGGTATGGTGGTGGACCAGTAAAGTCTTCATAAGCAGGTCCTGAGACCCCAGCTCCCACTCCCTGCCCAGCAGTGACAGGCTCTTAACTACCATGGGGCCTTAAACCCTCGGTCTTTAATTTACTTTTCTGTGGATGATTCTCAAAATCTCTGTGATTATTGTGTCCACAGTTGTTTTTGTTGTTGTTGTTACTGAAACAAGGTGTCTCACTCTGTAGCCCAGGCTGACCTCGAATTTGCAGTTTTCTTGTCTTAGCCTTCCAAATCTAGGATTATAGGCATATGCCGCAACACTGGGCTCTGTCCACATGTATTTTCAGTGCATGAGTGAGGACTCATGAAGTCATTGGTTTGTTTTCACTTAAAAGAGGCAATAATAGAGTGAAAACAATGTCCGGGCACCTGAGTTCTCCGTGCTCTGTGCAGCCTACTTGGGCCTCTGCCGGCCCACCAGTGCGTAGCCCTCCATTGCTCTCAGCCAGCTGAGTGCTTCCGTCTTCCACCAGATGCCATCAGTGCGGCCAATCCCCGGGTCATTGACGACAGCAGGGCCCGCAAGCTGTCCACAGACCTGAAGCGCTGCACCTATTACGAAACGTGCGCAACCTATGGGCTCAATGTGGAACGAGTCTTCCAGGATGGTAACTCAGGACCCCAGAGCTGGGTGTAGGGTGGCTCTGAGGCACGCACTTGGTGCTCTGTGTATCCTGGGAGCTGCCAAGCTGGGCTTTCAACCTCTTTCTCCAGCAAGTAAAATTGACTTTGCTATTCCCTGCAGTGGCCCAGAAAGTGGTAGCCTTGCGGAAGAAGCAGCAGCTGGCTATCGGGCCCTGCAAGTCCCTGCCCAACTCACCCAGCCACTCGGCCGTGTCTGCTGCCTCCATCCCAGCTGTACACATTAATCAGGTGCGGTTGCCTGCCTGTCCTCCCTGGTCGTGTGTGTGTGTGTGTGTGTGTGTGTGTGTGTGTGTGTGTGTGTGCGCGCGCGCGCGCGCGCGCGCGCGCGTGCGTCCCCGTCCGTCCGTCCCAGCATCTCGGCTCATCCTCACCCTTGCTCATCTCTCGCCTCCTAGCCTTGCTGTGGCTCCAGGTCTGTTTACCCTGCATGGTTGCCCTTGGTCTGGCCTTTTCCTCATCCCAGTTTCTATCCCATTCACTCCACTGTCTTCCCTCTCAACTGCTCTAGCTAAGACATCAAAACATGTGTTCTTGTGAACTCCATTCCATGGTCTTCTGAGCTACTGCTTAGGAAAGAACGCCTTACTTAGCAGGCACGGAGAGAAAAGAAAGTTCTTTCTGGTGTGCTCACCCCTGCCTGCCCCTTCTTCTCTAATGGACAAACACTTCCACTTGGTTGCAGATGCAGTGCCTTCTTCCCAGAGAGGAGGGAGTCGCTCACATCTCTAAGCCAGCTAAGCACCCAGGCTGGCTCTCTGCCCAGTGGCAATCTCTTTATGTTAGAAGGGGAGCACGGCCTCATGAGGGTGCTTGCCTTCAGCTCCCATTTGGAGTATGCAGATTCTGAGCCAGTCCCTGCCATTGCATGTTCCATCATACCACTTGTCGATACCTTGTCTATCTGGGCCTACCTATTCCTGGGTTAGTTTTTTGACCCTTGACATGTGGCCCAGTGCTTGGTTCCATAGCTGCACACCCTTCCTGCTCTGCTTCACTGCCCTTTGCTGCAAGCCGAGTCAACCACTAAGCTTTCAAATGACAGCTTGGCTACAGTGCCAGGACTCTTCCTCTTAGGAGTTGTGGGAAGGTACAAGGATCCTTACACTGTCCCTCCCTGAAAAGAGGAGGACGGTGGGGGGCGGGAGGCGGCAGACAGTGGTACATCCACCTCTACCAACAGGCCCCTTTGCGGTGGGCCTGATCTTGAGAGGCTGAAGAGAGCAGGGTGCATTGCAGTCCCTTGGCCAGTTTAGTGTTAGAGATGGGGCCTGGCACTCTAGCGAGGCCTGATTTCCATGCACCATCTCTCTGGTCCTGGGAAAACACTTCTGTGTACTGTTTTCCATCCTATAAGCTTTTTTTCCCCCCTGCTTTCTCTTTCTTCTTTTCCATTTCCCATCTGCAGCTCATTGTGCCCAGCAGCCTTTGCTCTGCTCTGCACTACACCTCAGGCTGTTGCTGATGCCTTCTATGCCCTACACTTTGTCAAAGCAGATCTCAGACTGTCCAGCACCCTGAGCCCAGCCCCAGCTCATGGAACCCATTTGTTCCCAGCCTTCTGCCCCTGACCCACCTGCAGACCATGATGCCACTGTTTGCTCACTTGCCGGCTATGCCCCTGGTTTTGTAATGTTTTGTAATGTTCACTTGTGCCCCTGATTTAGCTCTCAGGTTGGCACAGAAGCATCCCCATCCAGTCCCTTCCAGAGCCCCAGGACAAAGATGCAGAGTTCCTCCTGGTGACAGTTGGATTCTGTTGGCCTCCAGGACATGCCAGCTCCTCATAATACCACCTTTAGGAGCCAGTGGCTCCTCTGCTGCCTCTAGTGCTCTATGCCGCTCCCCTCCCCCCAGGGTCCCTCTCAGCAGCCCTCTCTATTCTTAGGCCACGAATGGCGGCAGCAGCGCCTTCAGCGACTACTCGTCCTCAGTCCCCTCCACCCCCAGCATCAGCCAGCGGGAGCTGCGCATCGAGACCATCGCTGCCTCCTCCACCCCCACGCCCATCCGCAAGCAGTCCAAGCGGCGGTCCAACATCTTCACGGTACGTGCCCCGTCCTCCTTCCTGCCCAGCTGCCAACACTGCACAGGCAGGGCTGCGCCGAGCTCCCGAGCAGGAGGGCAGGCAGCCCCAGGTCAAGAGGATGCAGTCTCTCTCACACTTAGACACACAGGGCTCCTAGAGGTTCCTCATGGGACCCACAGCATCTTCCAAGACATACCTCTGAGCCCAGAGGGGGCTCTCCTCAGACCTTCCCCTGGGCACATGCTCACCCCTTGAAGCCTCCCTCCCTCCCAAACCCTAGAGTTTTTGTATCAGCTTGGAGGGATCTCTGGATTCGTGGCCTAACTTCCCTGACCCCCTTTGATTCAACAGCTAATGAACCGGAGGCCGGAAGGCTGTTTGCCCAAGGCGACACAGAGGGTTAGCTGGCCGAGCTAGAGTCCCAGCCAGGCCTCCCAGTCCGCCTTCCGGCTCTTTTTCCGTTACCCCACTGCCGAGGGGAACATTCATGCCTCCCACCCACCGCTGTGATTGGTTTAACAAAGGCTTAGCCATCTTTTCCTGGGCTTCACCACGCTGCCTCGTGCCTCCCGCTCAGGTTTGTCCTGTCTCCTTGTGAGCTCCTTGCCCTTCCCTACCGACCTCATGCCCCCTACCCGGGGTCCGCCGAACCCTGCTCAGAGTCAACCCCTCAGCTCTTGGCCCCTGAGCTTGCCGCTCCCATCCCGTTTTTACATACCACGTCCCTCCCTGCCCGGCTGTGGCCCTTCTGTGGGGCTCTGGCTGGACTGTTCCAGGAGCTGTGGGCAGACAAAAGGTGGGTGAGCAGCCTGTCCCTCTCTTCACTCCACACCTCTCTCTGAGAGCCAGGGCTTGGCTCTTGGCCTGGGCCTGTATCCAGCTGGCCAGGCAAGACTTTCTGGACCCTGCCCAGACAGAGCCAGTGCCCCTGGGCCTCTGTCCTCCATCCTTACATCTGCCCTGCTTGACATACATACCTCTGCCTTGCATCCCTGTCTGCTGGCTCCTGGGGTGTGCGCTCACTGGCCTCTTAGCTGCTGGCTGCTGCTGCTGCTACTGGGGCGCACTATGCTTATGCAGCTCCAACCCTCCCAGACCCACAGCTTCTCCTTTCTGTTCTGTTCCATCCATTGAGATATGCAGAGCCTTGGTGGCTTCCTGGTCATGCCCACACCTGCTGCTGCTGCTACTGCTGCTGTAAAGCCCTTGGGTGCCTATGTCACAGTGACCGCCATCAGCACCCTCCACAGCCTATTCCCCAACATCAGCATCATGTCTCAGTCATCTACCGCCTTGATTGCATTCTTAACATCCTCCCATCTTCCCCCACTGGCTGGTTCAACATCAGGGCATCCCTGCCTCCCTGCTTGGCCCGCCATGCCCGACTCCATGGCCTCCTCGCCACAGGACCTTCGGGCTCCCTCCATGTGTACTCTGCTGCCTGCCTGCTCAGCTGTGCTGCCTTGCCCCACCACACCCCTGCTGCTTCACACGGTCTTCCCTCCAGGCTCTTCCATTTTCTCCATCTTCACAGTGGCGACCTTATTTTGTTCTTTTCATCATTTCCATGGTGAGCTAGCTTGTGCCATTGTCCCTGAGGCAGCCTCAGGGCATGGTCAGCTCTATGAGTGTGTATCTTGGGAATTCACCCCATCATTGCTGTTGGGGCCACCCTTCCTTCATCCCTCCTAGGATCCCACCTGCTCCAGGGGATCCTGTTTTGTGCTGCCTGTTCGTGACTGGTGACTCCTTGCTGGGCATGGTTGTAATGTTTCCAGTCTCCCCTTCATGACCCCATGTGTTTATTTGTTGCCACTCTTGCCCTGGTTCCAGTTCCCACCCTTCATGGGGAGGTGCCGCTGGTCTCCCGGGGTTTTCTCGTAGTTGCCAGCCCCTTGGCTTAACCAGCCTGGCTGGGGTAGGCCTTATGACGCTCATCCTGACCGACAGTTCAGTCTGGAGACCAGTGACAGCAGTCCACCCTCTCTCCTCCGGGGCCATAGGGGCAGAGGGCTTAAGGCTTGGGCTTTATTTAGCCGCAAGCGGTCTGGAGGCCAGTGGTGCCTGTGGAGCTGCTGGGCAGCAGTTTAATCTTCAGCAGTTTTGCCCAGTTCTTTCTGCTCCCCCTGCTGGGCTTTCTCCCACATTGCAGTTGGCAGTCTTTTGTCCCAACCCTGTGCCCTAGGCTCCTCCTGGCAGCCTGGGAAAACAGGAGGGATGGGGCCCGGGCAGCAGAGTGGCATTCCCTGCTGACATGGACTGCTGGGCCACAAATGCCCAGCAGTTGGCGGCCTCCTCCTCCTTTCCTTTTCCTGTCCTCCTCCTCACATCCTCCTCCTCTTCATCCCGCTGCTGCCTCTCCCCAGGCGCCTGGGTCTCTGCCCTCACCAGTGCTGACCGACTTTTGCGGAGCTTAAGTATAACTTGCCAAAATCTTTATTCTTTCGATATTTGCAGATATGTGCCACTGTTTCCAACTTTTCATCAACAAAAAGGCCTTTCCAACTCCTTCCAAATTAGAAGACCAGGTGGTGACACACAGCACCTCTGGACATTACCCCTGTGCGGGGCCGGAGGCGGGCCGGGCCCTGGGACTGCTCTCAGATGAGAAGCGGCCGCCGAGCTCCCCGCTCCAGAGACCCACAGGAACCTTTGTAACTAACCCTACCCCCAGGGAAGGCTAGGAACGCCGGAGCCCGCGCTGGGGGGTGCCGGGGGACCAGGCCCGGCTGGATGCTGCGCCAGGCTCGCTGAATGGAGAAGAAGGGAGCTCGGCCCACGCCGGCCAAAGCGACGAGGCCCAGAGGGGCTGGGGCACTCAAGCCCGCTGGCCCAGCTGCTCCTGGGGGGAGCTTTCCTGCCCCTCCCCTCCTCTGCTCCTTCCTGCATGGACTTCTGCCGTTCCTGCTCCTGCTCCGGAAGCCGCCGCCACCGCGCTTGCCTTGCCCCCTCTTTTTGGCCCCTCCCCCTGTTTCCTAGGATCCGCATTTGGGTGGACTCTGCCCCAGGAGCTTGGCAGGGTGCAGGGCCTCTTCTGGCCTCTCTCCTCTCTCTCTCCATCCACTGTGCCCCTTGGGCCACACCGACGCGCTCGGTGCCATGTGGTGTCTGTGCCGCAAATGAGCACCTGCCCGCTCACTTCCGAACTTTGCTGCCCCTGGTTGTCGTGCCCTGTGCTCCTGGCCAGCCCTCAGCCCCACCGGGCCACCTCTCCTCGCCCCTCCCTTCACTTAACAAACTCCAGACCCTGGGCTGCGTGCTCATCGCGCCCTTCGTATTTCATGTCCTTGCTCTTTGTGAGGGGCGGGCCCGGCTCAGTGACCTGTGCTGCTCTGTATGGTGCCGTGTGTAAGAATAAACCCATTGGAATACTCGTGTCTCCGTTCCTTCCCGACCCGCCGCCCAGGCCCAACCCAGCGCTAGGGCTGCCCAGAAGAGGGAGGAATAGGGGAGGGTGGGGAACTGCAGGCGGGCAGTTCTCCCCAAAAGGCCCCAGACCTCTAACACTTGCCTTATTTTCTCTTTCAGTCTCGAAAAGGTGCTGACCTGGACCGGGAGAAGAAGGCTGCTGAGTGCAAAGTGGACAGCATTGGGAGCGGCCGGGCCATCCCCATCAAGCAGGTCAGCGCCTGGGCTCCCCAGGGCCTCCCAGGGACAGGTGATCCTGGTCTGAAGATTGAGGCTCAGCAACCTGGTCCCTAGGCAGCTGCCTTCCCTCCTCATTACCACTGGAGAGCAGCAGAGAGCCACCTGCCGCCCACAGTTGGCTTCCAGACCAGGTGCAATCAGGAGAGGGGAGTCTCCTGGACTCTGGGCTAAGGAAAGGGGCTGGGCTTGGTGGCACACGTCTGTAACCCGAGGGCTTGAGAGGCAGAGGCAGGAGTATCTACAGTTTGAGCCAGCTTGGGGTATATAAGGTATCTCGAGTCAGGATCCACCCACCGCATAGCAAGACCCTGTCTCAAAAACACAAACAAGAAAAAAAAAAAAAAAGCCTGAGTAAGAGGCAGTACTGAGGGATGATCCTGTGTGGGATTTACTGATGAAGGTTTACCATTGTGAGCATCTCTGGTTTGTTTTGTTTTCTCCTCCTCTTCCTCCTCCTTCTTCTCTGATTCCAATTACTGTTGCCTATATGTCTGGGTTCAAAGCTCACTGCTTAGGCTTAGGCAGCCTGTCTGGGTTATTCCCTGAAGAAAACTGGCTCTCTTTCCTCAGCAGCATCCCTGTCATGTCCAGAAGACACCCTTGGTCTTCTGGCTCCTTCAATCTTTCTGCCCCTTCTGTTCTGTTCTCTAAGTCTCAAGTATAGGGCTTGTATTACTGATGTTCCATTTAGGGCTGGGCATTCCATGTCATTTAAATATTTATTTATCTATTTTTATGTGCATTGGAGTTTTGGCTGCATGTATGTCTGTGAGAAGGTGTTGGGTTCTCTGGAACTGGAGTTACAGACAGTTGTGAGCCACCATGTGGGTCCTGGGAATTGAACCTAGGTCCTTTGGAGGAGCAGCCAGCACCCTTAACTGCTGAGCCATCCTTCCAGCCCCCTCTGCCATCGTTTACTCTGTTTTTACTAGGTGTGGGTCACTGTGCTGAAGCCCATGCTTCACTCTGCTGCAAATGGGAGCTTCTTTCATCAGGAGTGAGATGTGCTTATCAAGAAAGCCTGTGACTTTCTGTACCTTCTTCCAGAGGAAAAAATAAGTAGAGCCGTCACGTTGTGACCTGTGGCACCGCCTTTCTGAGAGCACGCTAGGTGGTCCAAGCCTCTTAACTGGTGCCTGTGCTGGGGAGCACGTGGGAGCGAATGGGACTGATGAAGGTGGCAGTGTCTGTGAGAGTCTGAGTGGAGGAGGTGGTGTTCCAGTGAACAGGCATCTTCTAGGATTTAAGTGTGCCAAATGACCCCTTCTTGGTACTGACTGGTGTGATACAGGTCTTCCAAGGATCTAGTGGGTGCAGAGGGACGTGTAGATATGGCCCTAGTACTAGCAGCTGGGTTTGGCCAGGACCTGTGAGCAGTTTAACCCTTTCAGGGGCTTATGAGCCCATTGGCAGTGTGAGCTCTTGGAGCAGGCAAGCCCCCGTGTTGGGGGTTGTGACACTCTGTGAAGGTGTATTTAGAAGAAGGAATCCAGGGAGGCTAATGAGGGCCCAGAGGGTGGGGCAGGAGCCATATGCTCACCCTGCTCTTTCTCCTGCCTTCTTTTCCTCATCCCTCTGTTAATTGAATTTATGTCTATCAGGGACCAGTCCAATTGGGACAGTCTGCTGGGAGGGACGTTACCAGAAAAGGCTGAGAGCACAGAATGGCAGCAGTCACAGTACTCCTCCTGTCCCGCTGTATGCCAGCATGTCCCTGTGTTCACAGAACCATGACATAGGATCCCGGCAGGCTAGGGCCTTTGATTCTGGTGCATGGTGGATGCAGCCTAGTCACCTGCCTGAGGAGCAGGGCGGAGGAGGGTGGTGGTATCATACACACCCAGACACATTGGATGAGTGAATGAGAGCATGTGCTTGCCCACTGGCTTTCCTGTCTGGAGGTGGCAGTAGCTGCAGATTGGATTGAGTCCCTCACATGCAAGGTTGGAGGGGAGAGGGTGTCTGTCAAGTTGCAGCCTGGAAGTCAGGGGTCACTTGGTTTTTACATTCCCTGAGCTTCTCTAAAATGTCCCTCCCTGCATTGAGGTCCTGGTAGCCGTCAGGCCTGAATCTCTTTTGTGCAGGAGATGCGATTGCTCATCAGTGCGTCCACCTGGGGAAGTGGGGGGAGCTACCCGTTTGGGAGGCCCCGCCCGTGAGAGATAGGGGCCAGAGCTCTCCACAGGTGTACCTTTGCTGCCCTCCCGGTGTTTTCTGACCTCACACCCTTCGGGTCTCAACTCCGCCATTTGTGGCCCCTCCCCTTCCCCCGCCCTCTTGTCCTGTGCTCCCCATTTCTGTTCCTTCCCCTCCCCCTAGCTCCTGCTGGGAGTGGAGATTGCATTTCAGTTGCCATTTGCATTCCCAATCAATCCGGACTCCGCAATTAAGTCGGCTGGCGGAGCTGGGAGGGAGGCGGCGGCGGGAACGGGTCCTCTGGGGGCTGTCGCCTCCGCACCGCTCCCATTCCGCCCCAGATTGCTTCCTGCTCCGCGGTGCGCAGCCGGCCGGCCAGGGAGGGAGCGGGAACCCCGCCGCTTCTCTCTCTCTGGGAACCCAGGCTGGAGGGTGGAGGCAGCTAGGCTGGGCGGAGGGCGTGGGTCAGGGTCGCTCTGCCTCCCACTAGCCTGCTGTCGAGCCCTGGGCGCCCCGCCTACGTCCTTTGCTAACGAGCCTCATTAAGCGAAAGGGAGCCATGCGTTCTGGAGGGCGGAAAGGGCTTCGCTCCTGAGCTGCCTCCGCAGCAGGCTGACTTCTGACCCCTTAGCCAGGTGGAGGAGGTCCGGTGGTCTTAAGGCTGCTCTTTAGGAGAGCTGGGCCTGCGGCTTAGAGGCAGTGCCCCCCATTAGTGACACGAGTGCAGGGTTTGGGCGTGAGCTGCCTGGAGCTGGAGCCTGAGAGGAGAGCCTGTGAAAGTTGTAAATACCCACCCATACCCACCCCCTGGCCCTGTCTCCCAGGAGAGTCTGCACCCTGCTGTTCTTCCTCTTTCCTGATGGATACCTGTCTTCAGAGGCTGCTTGCCCTTGGGGCCATTACTGAGGGTCAGGGAGAGAGTAGCTTGGCTCTCCTCTGCTTCTACAGCCACAGGCAGGGCACCAGACCATCTTCTCAGGGCCCTTCAAACTATAGAACTGGGGAACTGATGGCTTTTAAAAAGAAACATCCTAGGCTGTCTTCAGAAGCTCCTTTTGAAGGTAGAGTCTCACCGTCTAGAAGCAAGGGATGTCCTAGATCTATGCATGTCATTGCATTTGCTGTAGTGACATTTGTCTCTTGGGGGTGGTAGGAGGAAGGGGAGTTCTTCGGGATATGAGACAAGTTGAATAGTGTGAGCTGGGAACTAAGACTGCTCAGACTTCCCTGGTTGAGCACCCTTCCTCAGCTCTGGTTTGCCCCCTAGTGGCCAGGGGTGAGATCACTTGTAAATACTTAATTGCCTTTTATGTAATCTTGGCCAGACTTGCCTTCTGCCTCAGTCTCTCAAGCCCTGGGGGTACAGTCATGCGCCACTGTACCCTCCTCTTAATCACATGTTCTGATCTCATCTGCTAGGTCAAGAAAGATTCAAAGGAAAGTGTGTGGCTGAATCTGACACTTGGCCTATTCACTGGCATCCCGGCTTCCCTCCATGGCCGTTTTACTGGCTGGCTGTGGGCAGGGCCTGCTGCTTGCCTTCACATATGGGCAGTATCACCCTTATCCCCATGGGGGGCCCAGAGTATACTTTCCTGCTGTCCCAGTAATGTCTGCCACAACCCCTCCTGCCAACTCCCAGTTTGTGATTGGGGGTGGAGGTGGAGGGTTGAGACAGGGTTTTTCTGTAAAGCCCTGGTTGTCCTGGACTTACTTTGTAGACCAGGCTGGCCTCAAACTCAGATATTTGCCTGCCTCTGCCTCCCAAGTGCTGGGATTACAGACATGCGCCACCACGCCCAGCCCATTTGTGAATCTTAGCCACCAGGTGTCCACCTGGAGTGATCGTGTCCCCACATGTTCTTCTGCGCTGGGGTCTTGGAGCAATTCAGAGGGCATCTTTAAGGACTGTCAGAAGGAAGGCAGGCTGTGGGTGGGCATTGCCTGTCAGGACCTATGTTCTGCCTTTCTCTCTTGATATCCACACAGCACCATCTGGGGGGGGGGCTCTTCAGTTTCTCCAACATTCACTTCTGAGTATCTGCTGTGGCCTAGGTGTTCTGCTGGGTGCTAAGAATTATTAACAGACAGCCCCCAGAGCCTCTGGGCTTGCCTCAGAGGGTCCCTAGCCCATCCTTAAATCTGCACACAATGTCAGGGAGGCCCTGCCAGACAAGAGCCAGGGTTTCCTGACCATGACTTTGCACTTGCTCTAGTCCTTGCCTGTTGGACCTCCACATTTGAGGAGCATAGCATGCCGGGCCTTGTGGTGCAGCTTGTAATCCCAGCTATTCAGGGGGCTGATGCAGGAGGATAATCCCTCCAGGTTAACCTGGAGTGTAGAGTGAGTGTGAAGCCAGTGTAGGCAATTTAGTCAGAGCCTGTGGTAAAAAGGAAAACTGGGGATATAGCTTGGTGGTAGAGGGCTTACAACCCCACAGGAGTCCTGGGCCAGCGGTGGACATCTCAGTTCACACAGGTAGTTTGGTGGCTGAATGAGAGGCTTGAACTTCCTAGCATGGGGTGTGGGGCATTGTTCCGCCTGAGCAGAAGCCTTCCAGCTGACCTTCTCTCCTGTAGAGCCTTCTGGAGTAACAGTGGCTCAGACTGCTCCCTACTGGACGGGAGGAAAGCCTGTGGGAAGACAGGTCCTCCTGCCCTGCCTGGTGGAGCTATAGAGCCTTTACCCTCTGCTCGGGTGCAGGGGTTTCAGCAGAGAGCAGGGTGAGGCATTGAGTTGCTAATCATATCATGGCCATCCTATGCTGGGCGGGTTCCTGGGCTCTGGTCAAGTCCCAGGCCTCAGAACCAGGCCTTTAGGCCATCCTCTGGTTGTGAGAGGGTCACTGACCCTGGGACACAGTGACCCACAGGCTGACTCCTGATCTGTAATTGCACCTCTGTTCTTAGGGGATCCTGCTGAAGAGGAGTGGCAAGTCTTTGAACAAGGAGTGGAAGAAGAAGTATGTGACGCTCTGTGACAATGGATTGCTCACTTACCACCCTAGCCTGCACGTGAGTCTGGGAGAAGGGGTGGGGACGAGGGCACATGACAGAATAAGGACTCCTGATGGTCCTTGGGGTTTCCTTTGAAAATGCACCATACTGTAGTAGTTTGGAAAGGACACAAGACCTGGGCTTTGCCTCTTCTGTAGAGCAAACTTCCCACTAGCTCTGCTTAAATGCTGCTGCTTGGCTGTCATGGGCAGTCTGCCCTCCCTTGCCAGCAGCCAAGGGCCTGGATGTTGCAAAGCAAGCGTCTGTAGTTGGCCAATGAGGAACACTAGGTTCCTGGCTAGGGATGCTGGGTGAGCCAGGATGTTGAGTTTGGTCTAGGAGTACAAGGGTTTGGAGAACACATGGCCCGTGCCCCAGCAGTGGGGACATGGGTGTTCCAGTGATCGTAATGTGGCCCCTGTGGCAGCTCTCCCAACCCTCCTTTCTTCTCCTTCCCTCACTGCGTGGCTCCAGCACACAGCTGTCACCAGAATCCATCTCTGTCACCACCCCACTGTGGGGCTAATGAGTTCTCCCGTGAAGCCCCTCGAGCACAGCACGTGGCCAGCCCCACCTCCCCCACCCCCGCCCAGAGGCTCTGGGCTTGCCTCAGAGGGTCCCTAGCCCATCTTTAAATCTGCACACGATGTCAGGGAGGCCTTGCCTGATAGGTGCTGGGGTTTACATTTCCTGGCCAATCCCTGGTCCTAAGAGGCCTACCCAGACAACCCTCCAGAGAAACCTGGTGTGGACATGAGCCTGGGCAGAGCAGGCCTTGGGAGGTTTCCATTCAGGCCAGATGATAGCTCGGGCTTCCTATTGGTCTTTCCTCTTCTGACTCCTCAGGGCACTGGTCTCTACCCTTAGCTCAGGGAACATCAGTTCAGTGCCAGAATACCAGGTAGTTGTGGTCCCTGAGAGATGGAGAAGGGCCCACATCATTTTCCCCAGCAGGTTCTTGTCTCTGCTTGACCCACCCTCTACCTCACACAGCCCTCAGGCTTCCTCCCATGCCCTCAAACGACAGTAGGAGGCAAGTTGGCTTTATTCAGGTGGCACTGACTGCAGAGATAAAAGTTCTTAGGCCAACAGAGTGCCCTCTGCAAGTACAGGGCCTCACCATGGAGCCCTGCACCTAGGAAGGACCAGAGGAATGCATGCTAGACAGACAGTAGGTTTAGGGGTGTTCTCTACAAGAGGGATCTGAGGTGCCCTCCCTAATTTCAAGAGGAAGTGGGCTATGTGTTGAGCCAGAAGCATGCCAGTGCCTGCCAGTTCTCATGAGTCATCTCACCCTCTGTCCACCAGGCAGATGCACATGTGCTCTGCATGTATGGACCAAGGAGCTTGAGAACCATCTGACTAGGACCCTACCTCATTCCCATGTGGGCGGACTCAGCCTCCTCCTGCCTGGGTGTGAGGGTCTGTCCCTTTTGCTAGTCCTTGTCCTGGGGAGTGAAGGGAGCCGGGATGGAGGAGAGGGCTGGAAACATGGTGGGCTAGGGTTAGTTATGTGAGGCTAGGCTTTGGAAGGAGAAGGAAAGGGAAGAAGTGGGAATATTGTCTCCACAGCCACAGCTAGAAAATAGAGGCTCGGTGGGTGTGTGGCATGCTAAAGCTACCAAGCTAGTAACTGAGCCACAATGCGGCTCCATCATCAACATTACCCAGATTTGTGAGTGTTTGCCAAGAAGACTTACCTCTGAGACTGACTGAAAAGTCAGAACAGAGAGTAAGTCAGGTAGGCAGGCTGGGCATCCACGTGCCCTCTCATCATACTTGTCACGCTGTGTGCTTCAGAGGCCTCTTGACTTCCAGACCTGTCCCGATGCCCATGCAGGGTGACATCCAGACCACTGGCCTAGCCTCTTGGGCTCTAGCCCTCCAGGTCCCGTTGGGCTCTCTGTGAGAATTGTGTGGCAGGGGCCTGGTCCATCAGCAGCTGCTCCTCAGGCAGCCAGAAAGCAGGTACCTCACGGTGGGTGTCAGGAGACACTGGCAGAGCAGGCAGCCTGGCCTGACCTTCTCAGCAGAGTTGCCTGTCCCCCTTGAGAGCTTCCTCCTGGACACAGTGTGGAGCTGTGAGGCTGCGCCCTCAGACCCAGTTCATTCCTGCACTCGTCCTTTGCCTCTTCACCTGGCCTGTGGCTGTGGCTTAGCTGCCCACTCCTGCTGCTGCCAGCTCACCCCCATGCCTATTCGCCATCTTCTCTAATTTCAGAAGAACTTCAGTGCAGCAGTGACCTAGCAGGCTAACCTGCAAGAACCGCAGGTCCCTAAGATGCTGGGGTCTTAACCTTGACACTGAGAGAAAGGCCTCTAGTCACCACAGAGGCCCCCTCAGTACTTGGGACTATCTGGCTCTCCTGAAGGGTACAGGTCTCAACTGAGAGCCAGGACCACGGGGTCTCAGCCTCTCCTACTAATGGAAGTGGCTGGGCCCAGCATGTGGAGCATGAGTTGGTGGGCAGGCCTCAAGCTTCGAGCCCGAGAGCCCGAATCTTGCCTGGCCCAAGAGAGCCTGCCACAGCCTCCCCCATTTTGCAGCCAGCGGAGCCATTCACACAATCACCTTCTGTTAATTCTATCTGCAACATCAATTAAATTGTTTGTAGAAACTAATTGAATGTGGCTTAATCACACATCTTAATAGCTTTCCACGCTCTGAACTCGTTGTTAATTCCAGTAATAAAACGAGATGAGAACGCTGGCTGGGTAATTAGCGAGGAGGCTGGGGAAGAAATTGCTGTTTGATGGTGGGTAATAAAGGCAGCCGTGGTGACCGCTCTCCTGAGCAGCCGCTGCCACCACCATGCTCCCCTGTTCTGCTGACGGAGGGAAACGCTATTGCTCTCTGCCTGGGGTCCCTGTTCCTGCTGCTGCTCCTCCAGGCTCCTCACCGTGTCCTCCAGGCCCAGGCTGCATTGTGCAGCCCAGCACTCAGCCCAAACTTCCAAGGGTTTCACCCTGCTGGATCCACAGGATGTGGTGTAGTCAGGCGCAGAAGTTGGCCGGTCCTTTCTTGCCAGCTTCTAGCTCCTTGGCCCTGAACGAAGTCCCTCCGTGCAGCTCTGTTCTTGGCCTAGGGTAATTTTCTCGTACTACAGCCTAGCTTTGGGCATCTCAGAGCTTGAGTGGGGCCTGAAGACCATTATAACCGCTGTGACCTCCTTGCGAACTGGAGCAACCCAAGCCCCTCCCTCAGGAGGAACTACAGCAGGGCCTTTGGCCCAGCCAGCTGTTGATAGTTGTCTGGAGCAGCCAGATGTGGTTATATATAAGGAAGGGCTGATGAGAAGGTGCTAAGCTAAGAAAGACTCTGGAATGGAGATAGAAAGATTGAAACAGCAAAGTTTCATACTGGACATGAAAATAAGGACCAGAGGACCAACAACAGTGTGCTCAGGAGGGCAGCAGGGGACTTGTGGCCTCCACTGCATTGCCGAGCTCTGGGCCCCATGCTGCCTGGGGTGCTGGTTGCCTGGAATGTGACCTCTGGTGTAGTCAGGTGCTGGTGAGGCCCAGAGCTGCAGCTGGAGCTCGGTGGGTGTACAGCATTGAGGCCTGAATTGTCAGGGTCCTCCTGGGTCGGAAGGTTGTTCTCTGACTTCTTAGTAGATTGTTCTGTGGATCTAAAACAATGAAAAAAAACCTCGGAACAAGTGTGCCTGAGCCAGGCCTTGTCACAGGAATAGAAAGAGCAGGAGACACAGACCCAAGGGAAGGTGCTGGGAGCAGTGGTGGCAGGGAGTGACGCGCCTCCTTGAACACACCCTGTGAAGGAGCAGAAGATGGATGGGCCTGGGCCTTCTGGAAGATTTGTCTGCCTGGAAAAGTGTCAGGCCCACCTTAAGGACCAAGATGGCTATAAGCTCAGTTAAGCTTCATGGGGCTATATGTAGGCAAAGGGCTTCTGCAAGATTTGCAAGAGCTCTCGTGAGAGGATCTGATTTTATGTCTGATCAATACAACTTTGGATTCTTCTCTCAGGAAGTTACGTAATGCCGAAGGAGGAGATTTTGTCATATGGTATGGAGATTGCAGGCGTGGCTGTCAAGAAGCCTGATGAGGATGTGGGGACTCAAAGTCTGGAGAGAGAGACATGGGAAGTTGTAGTCAAAGCCAGGTTCCAGATCAGGTCCAGCTTGAACCAGAAATGACAGGGACAGAGGGTCTGTAGTTTGGGGAGCCATGACCTGCAGGCAAGCCAAGGTCGCTGGCTAAGGGTGTCACCTGTGAAAGAAAGGCTTGGGGGTCTGCAAACCTGGACTTGGTCCAGCTCCAATACCCACTGTGGCCTTGGGCAGATTAACATTCCTAAGTCTCAGTTTCTTCGTCTCCAACATAGGGCAAAGAACATTCTGGAGACTGAGACAGGAGGATTCCTACGAGTCTGAGATGAGCCTGGAAATTCCTCACTCAGTTGGTTGGGATTTGAATTATACTGATACATGAAATATAGATATATTGTGTATAACACACAACTCAGGACAGGCAAATGGCAGTCTGATGACGGGTCCAACTGACAGAAAATCATGGTGTGTGTTGATACAAAGAGCATCAGAGACTGTTCCATAAACTACTAAAATTATTATCTGGGGCAGTCCTAAGGGTTGATTGCTCCTCAGGTGGGGATAGCAGCTTGTGATAGGAGCATCCTGGGAGCTTGGGGCTCCTGAGCCCAAACTCTATCTCTTTATCCCTAAGCCATCTCCTCCACTGGCCTAAGCCCTGGCTTGGTTCCAAAGCCTTTGCTTGCTCTTCATCTTGTCTTCCCAGCTGAACTCCACCCCTTTGGGCACCATGGAGACTTGCATGTAATCCAGATTGTAGATTGGTTGGGCCTCAGAGACCTGCTTTTTGAGACTAAATGTGCCTCTCCTGCCCCCTCCCCCCCAGCTGGTCTAGACAGTGAGGGGTGGTCAGTGCTGGAGAGCCTAGCCTGATGCATCTTCTGTCGTCTGTACACCTTTAGGATTACATGCAGAACATCCATGGCAAAGAGATTGACCTCTTACGGACAACGGTCAAAGTGCCAGGGAAGCGCCTGCCCCGAGCTACGCCTGCTACAGCCCCGGGCACCAGTCCCCGTGCCAATGGGTTGGCCATGGAGCGGAGTAACACACAGCTGAGTGGAGGCTCAGGTGAGGCGGCTGGCTGCTATGCTGCAGAGTGCGGGAGTGGCTGTGAATGGGCCTAGTGGGACGGCTGCTTCTCAGCCTGCGTGTGCGAGCTCCAGGCATGCTCACCGGCCAAGGTCACACTTGAAGATCTCTCTACCAGGGGTCATGGCCAAGATGCAGGCCTAGTGAGGCTTGTTGAGGTAGCCTTTGGGCTGGGGCATGGGGAGAGTTGGTGGTCCTAGGACCAGCTCCCTGCAGTTTTAGCTAAGGTAGTGGCCAGAGCTGTGTGGGGTCACAGGCAACTGTCTCTAGTCTGCACTGAATGCAAGGTCTCTGCACAGTAGGCACTGGATCTAAACCCCATGGTTCAGGACTGCAGCACTGACCTGTGTCTGCCCATGGTGTACAGAGTCAGGGACCACAAGTTGACACTTGTGCCAGGGCAGCTTTTATATGGCTGTACTCTTTTATTATGTCTGGGGGGGAGGCGGTTGTGTGCGCACGCGTGCGTGTGTGTGAGTGCAGGTGTCAATGGGGCCAGAGGCATCAGATCCCCTGGGGTTGGAGTTTGAGGCAGTGGTGAATCACTGATGTGGGTCCTCTGGAAGAACAGTATGTGCTTTTAGTCACTGAGCCATCTTCCAGCCCCTGGCTGTACTCTGGCCCTTCAGTAACACTGGTCTCAGGGGAGGCCCTCTGTTCAAGGTCCTAGTGCTGGACATCCTTCCTGGATCTCTTTTCCTCCCCTCACTCACTTCCTTTGCTCCTAGACCTACCCTGGCCACACTATGACATCTTGCTCTCCCCAAGCTGCTGTTCAGTATACAAGTGTCTTACCAGTGCTGGCCCTGTGCCTAAGAGTGCCGCCTTTTCTAGGGACATGTAAGGAGGTGGGGAAGGTGTCATGGAGACTGAGAGTCGCGTGGCATGTACAGGACGGACCTAACAATAAAGACTTGTTCACTGTAGATGCTGGCGGGATGTGGCCCAGGGCCTTGTGCTCACTAGCAAGTACTCCACTGCTGAGCTACGTCCCCACCCTCTGAGTGTCCCTTGTTAGAGGCAGAGTACCTTACATGTGTGGGTGGTCGTTCTGAGTGGGCTGGAGGTGTGGAGAGTGGTGAAAGAGGGGCCGGGGAAGTAGGTGTCCCTGGAGCTGGTGCCGTGGAGCTTAGTGCCCTGTTCTCATGAGGAAATGAAGGCTCTGAGCGGTGAACGAATCTATCTGCATCCTGCTTGCAAGCGTGGGGTCTGGGATTTACTCTGCCGCTTCTTCTAAACCACCTGAGTGGGAATGAGAGCTCTCAACCGGTAGACAGGGAGAGCTCTAGTGGGCAGTGGGAAGGAAGCAGGCCAGGGAGAGGCAGGCAGTCCACCTGTGAGGGCGCATGCTCAGAGCCTGCTGAATGGGGTGGGCTGCAGAGCCTGTTCTTGGTGGCAAAAAGAAGGGTCATATGCTGTCCTGAGTGCTGAACCTGTAGGAGGTCTTCAGAGTTGTAGCCGCAGCATGGGGGCTCTGTGCTGGTACCACAGGAGGGGGAAAGGTGGCAGAAACTAGACCTTTCCTTGAAGGTGGCTGCTAAGAGGGAAGCTGGGGTATCTCCCAAAAAGTGGGAGCGGCCCGATGCTTTTGTCCTGTCCCATCCTGTCCTGGACCCACCTAGTCTTCACCTAGGATGCCACAGTGGCATGAGGGAGGGAGCCCCAGCAAGTTGCTCCTGTAATTACGGCACCCACACACAGAAACACATGGATGACGTTTCCTAAGCTTGAGTTCCCGCTGCCGCACGCTGACACCGACCCTCATGCACACTCACACATGTCTCTCGCTCACCGGGCGATGTTAACATCTCATTATCTTTGTTACTGTAATTACATTATCCGCTGCTTTATGCAGAATTATCCTCGGAGGACTAATTGATGGCTCCATGTTTAATTCATTAATCATTAGCATCAAATTCGACAATTACAGTGCACACTGATTGTGGGATTGCAGGCGTAATGAGGGGAGAATTAACAAAGAAAAGGGAAAGCACTTTCCCTCCCTCAGGGTTTTGGGTTGGGGGGCTTGGGGAGGAAGTTGGGCCTGTGGTGCCTTTGGTGGGGGCAAGGGGCTGGGTGGGTTCCTATTTGGAACCTAAAAGGTATGGGGACTTCAAGTAAGTAAGGGGAGAAGCAAGGGTCCTCAAAGGTTTAGGGAGGGCCGAATGTGCTAGGAGGAGACCTGAGACCTGAGGATGGGACATGGAAACTGGGTGCCATGCGTGCGTTACTGCAGATACAAGGCATGAGGCTCTGAGGCTTGCCTCTCCCTTGAAGGGCCGCTCCTTGAGGTGTTTGCAGCATGTGGCCTCCCCACTTCCTCTTGCAGCTGCTTCAGCTCTGGCTCCCTTAGGCACCCAGAGACTAGCATGCTTGCCTGCTGGGCTGCAAGGCCTCCTGCTCAGCATCGCCCTTCGCCTACCACTACCTACCTACTCCAGCTTTGGCAGGCTGCAGGCCCGTCAGCTTTCACCTTAAGCTCCATACTGTAGCTTCTAAGGAGGCCTGAAACCATTTGGTCTTAGGCTCTCTGTGGCCATTTCTTCCTGGCGTCATCATCGCCCTCAGACTTGGGGACGCTAAAGAAGGTGAAGAAGCCCTGTAAGACACAGGCTCTGAGGCCTATGGCTGTTGCCAGGCTCTCTGAGCCCTGGGAGAGGTTGGAGAAAGCTGAGTGTTCATCCTCTTTGCCCATGGTGGGCTGTGCCTGCCCAGGCGTGGACTCCTCCAGCCTTCGATTCCCCTTGGCTCTGCCATCCTTCCCTGATGGGAACCGAAAGATTAATTTTCTCCAGCCCAACAGGATAATTACTAATACTAATTAGACATAATTACTTGAATTTGATACACTTATTTCTCGTCAGAATGGCAGCAAAGCTGAGGCAAAGTAAATGACACATGTGGACCGAAATGTTAGATGCAGGGACCTAAGTAGGGTAGGAGTAAGGGGAGTGGCAGATTGCAGCACTCAGCCTTGGTCAGGAGACCTCAGGCATGATGACCTCTTGTGACACCCCAAGCCCTTGCTTTCCCCAGCCCTCCATCACAGAGATGAGTATGGTCTTTATGTTCACAGAGAAAGGATATGAGGGCTAGAAGTCTCCTTCGGGTACAGAGTGAAGCCCAGGCCCTCCTTTCTGGTTACTGTCCGGCTGCTGTTAGCTCTGGGCTCCGCCCTGCCACCTGTTAGCACATTATCTTTATGCAGCGCCCACCTGCCCCTCCTCCCAGCCTGATCCTTCCCCTCTCCCAGGTGCCCCTCACTCGGCCAGCAGCACATCCCTGCATTCTGAGCACCCTCTCAGCAACTCAGCCTGGGCTGGCTTGTGCCCCGAGGGGCTGCACCAGCGCTCCTGCTCGGTTTCCAGCGCTGACCAGTGGAGTGAGGCAGCTGCCCTGCCTGCCAGCATGCAGCACCCTGGTGAGTGCTGGCTCTGCCGCTTCCCACCTCTTCTGGCATCTACTTAAGCAACAGAGAGACTGAGCCCAGTTGCCCAGGAGCCTGGGAGCCCGATGAGGTGGGGCCCAGCAGCATCCTTCAGGGCTTATTTCTGTACTGCAGAGCTAGGCACCTCAGGCTCAGTCTTCTCCAGCAACCAGCTTACCAACTTCTCTGGCCCCAGGCCTAAGCCTGGACCCTCAGCCAGACTACAGGCCCGCGCTTTGTAGCTCCTCCTCCTGGTCCCCAAGCATTGCTGGTGGCACTGCTATATCCCCATCAGCCCCCTGTGCAGTGAGCTCATCAGCCTCTCAGCAGGGGACAGAGAAGCAGAAGAGTGAGATGGGAGGCTGTACACAGGAGAGCCAGTCTGGGGCGGCACTGGCCTGCCATGGCGACAGGGTCCCAGTCCCTTCACGGTTGTCCTGAAAGGCCCTCTTCCTGTGCCCTGCTGTCCTTGATGGGGCCTGCTTGTCCAAAGAGCAGAAACTGCCTCTCATCCATACTGTTTCCTATGCTCTTCCCAAATCTTATCTCCTCCTACCCTGTAACTTTTTGGCCACAGACCCTTTCTGCTCTCCTGAGCCCCAACTCACTCAAGGGTACTACTTCTGCTTTTCTCCCAGGGCCCTCTCATAGACGCCCCACCCCCACCCCCACCCAGTGCAAACAGAAAGCTCCGCCACTCTGTTCTGTGCTCAACATCCAGAAGAGCTGCTACATGTCCCCACCTTAAGGAAAGTGAACGTGGAGCCAGGGGTCGCTCCCTTAGGCCGCTGACCCATGGCCTCTCTGGCTGGCGAAGCCCCTCTGTTGAGTCTGGAAGGGTTAGTCAGCGAGGGAGGGAGTGTGTCTGCCTCTAATGAAGTTTGACATTTAGTGGTGAGCGCCGGGCGGGCGGGGTGTGGGAGCGGAGCTTGATTAGCGCGCTCTAATTGACAGTAATTAGGCAGCTCCCTGATTGTTTCTAATTCTGCTATTAATTGTGAGGAGCGGGGAGTGTGATTGAGGATAAATTTGGTGCGGAGCTGCTGGGGCTCCAGCTCCCTGTGAGCTCCCTGGGCCGCCTTCCACCCCTCCAGGCTGCAGGAGCACTTGTCTGCCTTCATCCTGTTCTCCTCAAGTTTCCAACTCTTCTTAGTTTTCCTCCTCCAGGCCAGAAAGCTTTGGGGCTGGGAGGCCTGGGCAGCCCCCGGCCTTCCCCACACTCTGTGCCCAGCTGTCCTCTCTCCCTCCACACCTCTCCCCCTCTCCCCTCACCAGCCAGTGGCCCAGCTGAGGTACTCAGTTCCAGCCCCAAGCTGGAGCCTCCCCCATCTCCCCACTCCAACCGGAAGAAGCACCGCCGGAAAAAGAGCACCGGGACCCCCCGACCAGACGGCCCCAGCAGTGCTGCTGAAGGTTAGGGGGACCCAGAGGTGGGCAGTGGGACCTGGGTGTAGCACCCTAAAAGCACAGTTGTTTCCGTGGTAGATGGAGGAAACGTGAGTGAGCCTGGAGTCACTGGCTCACGGCCCTCTGGGCACCTAGACCCTCTTCTTTACTCAGGCCCTTCCCGTTGAGCCAAGCTAGCTTCTGTCATTGCTGAAGAAAGGCAGGTTCTCTCTCTGCGTCTCTTCAGTTAGCCGTGAGTGAAGAAAGGCAGGTTCTCTGTGTCTCTTCAGTTAGCCATGAGTGAAGAAAGGCAGGTTCTCTGTGTCTCTTCAGTTAGCCATGAGTGTACTGTGTGCTGGGGACATGACAGGTGCCTCACATGTGTAGGGTTGGCAGCTGCTCTCCTGGGAGCAAAGGTATTCCAGCTCAAGATGTTCTTCTGGCCTTTATCATGGTGTCAGTTACCATGACACCACTCCTCCAGTGTCTCCCCAACCCTTCCCCCTAGGGAGTTTCTTGGTCCCCACATAACTAGCTTCTGTACAGGTTCTTGCCTCTGTTCTGAGTACTGTAGGGATGGGTGTCAGTCAAGTGAGTCTGTGAGTGATGCAGTCATGGTGGTACAGTGTGCCCTAGGGTCCCGAGCAAGACTCCCCACATGGTGGAGCTCACAGAGTCTAAAGGCTGAGTGTCACATCAAGAGAGGTGCCTGGAGAAAGGAACACCAGTTTGTACATGGGAGAAATTCTTAAGGGTCCTCAGAGGAGGGACCCAGCAGGTGAAGGTTCCCAGGGGTGTGGCGTCACTGCGGTGAGAGGCTGCAGGGACCGAGAAGTAGTAGAACTCAGGGTCAGGAATGGCCCTGGCAGAATGCATGGCTCACTCGAGGGCCACGACAGGTCACACTGCCCACTGGAAGTTGGTCAGGGCCAGTGGCCTCTGGGAATGGATCTGGCTGGCTGTCTTCCGGGGTCTGGGGTCACGGTGCAGACCTGGTGCTTGTCACTTCAGATGCCCTTGGGTTCCTGTTGGTCCCCATCCTCCAGCTTCTGGGGAAAGCATCTTCCCCCACCCACTTGCCCTTCCTGCCTGTCTGTGCCAGGGCAGTGGGGGAGGGGCCCGGCTCCCAGGAGCCCTGTGCTGACGCCGTCCAGAATATTGGGTTTAATGAGCTGCAAAATGAGGAAGCTGCAGCTGACACGTACGGATGCTGCTCACGCCCGCCTCCTTGCCCAGCATGCGCCTTCCAGCGCCGCCCGGCGCCTCCTTCTCCAGACATGCCCCCTCATGGTGTCCATCCCTTGTAGAGTTTAGAAAGTCAGGCCCTGGCACCGCCATTTCCTAGCACCACAGGTGGTTACAAGTGGAGGGAGGGCTTATACGGGTCTTGCGCACTCAGTTTCCCTGCTTGGAAATATCCTTAAAAAGTGTGGCCCTAGGGCCAAGGAGGCATCTGTGAGGAGGAGGAGGAGTGTTGGAGTTCTGGAAATGGTGAGCCCTAGCTGTGTGTGCTGTCCATGAGCCCTAACAATGTCAATGCCCTCTCCCCAGAGGCAGAGGAGTCCTTTGAGTTTGTAGTGGTGTCCCTCACCGGTCAGACCTGGCACTTCGAGGCCTCAACGGCAGAAGAACGGGAGCTGTGGGTGCAGAGTGTACAGGCCCAGATCCTCGCCAGCCTACAGGGATGTCGCAGCGCCAAGGACAAGGTTGGCACAGGGTGGCAGAGCCTGCTTGGAGAGCCTGGCGGAGGGGAGAGCCACTGGAGAGGGCTTGAGACTGATAACTACCCTTATCTCCCATGCGTCATGGCAGTCCCGGCTGGGGAACCAGAACACAGCCCTGGCTGTGCAGGCTGTCCGCACGGTCCGTGGCAACAGCTTCTGTATTGACTGCGAAGCCCCTAGTGAGTACAAGACCAGCAGAGCTGGGAGCTGGGTGTCTAGGGTTCAAGTGGCAGGGGGAGGTGGACGGTATGCAGAAGGGATAGCCTTTTCTCTGCATGCCACCTGCTGTATCTTTCTTCCTCTGCCCACCTAGATCCAGATTGGGCCAGCCTGAATCTGGGCGCCCTGATGTGTATCGAGTGTTCAGGGATCCACCGACATCTGGGGGCTCACCTGTCTCGAGTCCGCTCCTTGGACCTTGACGACTGGCCACCTGAACTGCTAGCTGTCATGACTGCAATGGGCAATGCCTTGGCTAACAGTGTCTGGGAGGGGGCACTGGATGGCTACTCGAAACCAGGCCCCGAAGCCTGCAGGTGAGCCGGCTGGTGCTGCCCAAGCAGGAAGCCAGCCCACCGCGGGGTGGACAGAACCTGTGGCAGCAGCGGTATTAGAAGGGTTAAAACGCTGTTGCTCTGCCTGGCAGTTGGACCCTGGAGATATCCCTCCCCTGCTGGTGCCTGTCACTCAGGCACCTCACAACAACAAGGCCTTTTCTGAGCCCTTATCTGTAGGTCAAGGGCCAGCAGGAGGCGCATGCGCAGGGCGCCTATCTCTGTCAGGCTCGTGTGTCCACGCCTCCATGCTGAGATGGGGAGAATGGGTGGTAGATAGGGTGGCCACGGTTCCTCGAAGGCCTTCACCTGATAAGCTGCCACTCAGGCCGGCTTGGAGTCCTCCTGCCCTCTCTGCTTTCATATCCCTACTGGCCCCAGGGGCCTGCCTTACTCAATAGTACCCTGTCTGTGTGACCCACTGCCCCTCTGAAGGCGCTGGTGTCCCTGGGGCCCCTCTCTGCCTTCATTCTCATCATTGCAGTGGCCCTCTCTGTCCCTTGCTTGAATGGCTGCTTCCTTCCTACCTCCTGGCACACCCAGTCTGGACTCTGTTCCTTTCTTGCCTCATTCTTCGGTGGGCTTGTGCTTGTAGAGAGGAAAAGGAGCGCTGGATCCGGGCCAAGTACGAACAGAAGCTCTTCCTGGCCCCGCTACCAAGCTCAGATGTGCCGCTGGGGCAGCAGCTACTTCGGGCTGTGGTGGAGGATGACCTGCGGCTGCTGGTGATGCTGCTGGCCCATGGCTCCAAGGAGGAGGTGAACGAGACCTATGGGGATGGTGACGGAAGGACAGCCCTACACCTGTCCAGTGCCATGGCTAATGTGGTCTTCACACAGCTGCTCATCTGGGTGAGTCTGGTGCCTCTGACCTCTCCTGGTCCCCCCCCCCCCCCCCCCTTCTCAGCCTTCTAACACTGCCGGTCTTCACTGAGAGCGAAGGCCTTTCCTCCCACGTGATGCCAACCATGAATGTGCTTTCTCCTGCAGTACGGGGTGGACGTGAGGAGCCGTGATGCCCGGGGCCTGACCCCATTGGCCTATGCCCGCCGAGCCGGCAGCCAGGAGTGTGTGGACATCTTGACCCAGCATGGGTGCCCTGGAGAGGGCTGTGGATTAGCACCCACTCCCAACAGAGAGCCTGCCAATGGCACCAACCCCTCCGCAGAGCTGCACCGCAGCCCTAGTCTCCTATGAAGCTCAGGAAGAGGGCAGAGGGACCAGAAGGACTCCGTGGCCTGGAGGAGACAGATGGAGAAACAGGGACGTGCAGTGAAGAGGAGGAGGAAGTGACAAGGGTCCAGAGATGGAGGAGAGGTTTGGGATTTGAGCTGTGGCAGAGCAGGAGTGTGTTGTTCAGCCCTCTGCCCTATGGTGCCGTTAAGGGACAGAACCCTTTGGAGGTACCTGTGAGGAGAGGGGGGCAGGACCTCTCCCTCCTCCAGAACCCTGCCTCCTCATGACAGCTCCCATGAACCTTCCCTGCAGTGGGTGGGGAAGGACAGGACACAGGATGGGGGTGCCAGATGAGAGACAAGGGGCCAATGTGTGAGTCCCATGTAAAATTTGTACATTGGAATATTTATGTTCGTGTACATATGTGGTGTGTGGATGATGAGCCAATAAACTAGGCTGTATGTGTGGCCTCATTTCTCCGTTTGTGCCTCAGTACCCCTGACCTTCTCAGATTGTCCTCCCTCACCTCCACTTTCTGCTTCTGAGTCAGTTTTAAGATTTGCTTCCCACCCCCGACTCCCCACCCCCCACTCCTCCTCAGTCACCTATCAATTCTTTCAGTCTTCCTGGGCAAGAGTGAGGCATGACAGGGCAGTCCTGCATCTGACAGAGGAGGCCAGCTCTGCTTCCTGCTGTGTGCAGCCTTCCCTTCTCACTGCCCACTTCTCAGCGCTGCCCAGTGGTCTGCTGTTAGCAGTGTGCTGTGTGGTGACCACACCCTGCTCTGGCCGTTATCCCTTCCAGAGAGACCCCAAGACCTTGCAGCCAGTGTTGAGGGAGCATCTAGGAGCTCTTGGAGGCTTTCCCAGAGTGATGACAGGGCTGGGAGGGCCAGGGCACTGGTGCCTGAGAGCCACCTCCACCTCCCATAACCCTCTAGACTTAGCCTGCAGAGCTCAGCTCTGAGCCCCGGTGCCCCACTCTTCGCGCTGTCCCTCCTTATTCTTGAGCAGAAACCCAGGGAAACACCTCTCCTAACTTAGGATGGATACTAATTTGGGTGCTGGATCTATTCCTGGAATCACCTTGCTGAATGGCCCGTGTTTATCAAAGTCCCTTGGACAGGTGTTTGTGTGATAGGCTGGTGCTCTGCCTGGGCACTCTGCTGGTTAATAACCAAGTAACGATATTGAGAGGAAACCAGATTTTATTTTTTTCATCCACATCCCCTTTTCAAGTCTATTAAGAGCCCTCACACAGGGCAGAGTGTGGACGAGATCGTGAGTGGGTACAGGACAGACTACCTGCAGATTCCCTCAAGACAAGCTGCCTGGGCTGGCTCCATGCTGGTTAGCTCTGGCCAAGGTGCCAGCCACTCCCCCAGGCCTTGTCCTCCTCTCAGAACCTGTATGACAACTCTGGAAGAATAACAGCTACCACCGTGGCTTCTCCCATGTAGCTCAAGCATATGGCGTCAGAGAGTTGACTTTGAGGTACACCTAGCTGGGAATTGGAGGGGCAGGGGGTCTGGACTGCATACTCAAGGTTGAATAATTCCAGCCACACCAGGGACCAGGGAGACTGCCTATTTGAACTGCATATCCTCACTAGAGAGGTGCCTGGAAAATTGAGCTGCCGAGAACAGACGGACCATCGTGGTCACATGGGAGCCATCAACACACAGCTGAATGTGACGTGGACTAGTTTGCCGCTCAGGCTCACCCGTGGCAGAGTGGCCTGTGAGGCAGGCAGGGATATGTGTGAGTTGTGCTTCTTCCCCTCCACTGTGTGTAACTGCTTTATCCATAGCTTGCTTAATTCTGTTTCCCTCTCTCCCTAATGCACACAGTTCATGTTTCTCTCCGAAAAGCTGGTTACCACAGCAGCAGCCTCAGTGGGGCTCTGTAACAGCCTGCAGAGAGCTAGAGCCCTGCTCCTGGATTCATTTGGTCTGCCCCTCATCTCTGCCTCATAGCCTTCCAGAACCATCCTGCACTCACCTTTGGCTGTTTGGCAGTGGCTTCTGTCAACCCACCTTTTTTTATATAGTGTAAGAGGCTGGTGGGAGCCTAACCCTTCATAACGTAGGACAGGAGAAAACACTGCTGAAGTTGTAGGGACAGACAGGCAATGGGGTCTCCGCTCCAGGCCCTGGATGTGAAATAGCCAAGGACAGAGGTGATGAGGCTATGTGCCCCGGTGCGCAGGGCAGTGTCTTTGATGTAGATGACTTGGGTGTTCTCCAAGCTGAACTAGGGTCTCCCTTCAGACATAGTAGCCCAATGGGAGCAAACAGGAGGTGCAGGGTGGGGGTGGGGTGTACTGTGGAAGGATGCTTAGGAATGGAAGGCCATGACAGTTCCGTTTCATGTCTTTGCACATCCAAGAGTGGACAAAAAAAGCAATAGTTTGGGACAAACTGGGTGAGGCTTAAGGAAACAAGTTTCCCAGTCTCCCTTCAGGGTGTAGACAAAGACAAAATAGTTCCATATATACAAGCTTTACACAAAATAAATAAGGAAACGGTGGCCCAGGCTGGGACCACTCAGGACTTTCTCCCTCTGTCAGAAGTTGCCCCCTCAGGCCTTACCTATGGGATCCTCTGAGCCCTGGGTATTTCATATTCCCACCCCACGGGTTCACTTCCTCTCCAGAAGTTCTCCAGGATCAGAATTTGAACGCTGCATCCCTGAGACCCCTAGTTCTGAGGTCTCCAGAGCAGTTCCAGGCCAAGTAATCATCATGTCTCCAATCCAGCTGGCCTCTCCCAGAGCAGGGTCTACCCGGCCCCTCTCGTCTGCAGCACCCAGTGAGTCTTGGTGCAGATCCTTTGCCTTCCAGTCCCCCCAGGAGCCTGGTCAGGGCCGGGCTCCCTGCTCCATCTGTTGGTGCTGGCTGCGCACAGCAAACCTATTGACATGCACAGGTATGGGCACTACAATCTTGGGGTTTCTCACGGGCTCCCCGGAACGGCTGCTCACATTGCCAGCCTTGATGCGCTTCCACTTGGCCCTGCGGTTCTGGAACCAGATCTTCACCTGCACCTCGCTGAGCTTGAGGGCGTGGGCGATCTGCGAGCGCTCCGTCAGGCTCAGGTATTTCTTGCAGTGAAACTCCTTCTCCAGCTCCAAAAGCTGCTCACTGGTGAAGGCTGTGCGCCGCCTCCGGCTTTTCCCCCCAGGTGTGCTGACCCCCGTGGCCACTGGTGCCCCCTCCTCAGCGCCAGTCCCCAGGCTTCCCTTTAGCTTCGGTTTAGGTCCCAGAAGAGCCCCTGGGCCCCCTGCAGAACTGTCCAGGAAGCTGTCCTCGCTGTCACCACCTGAGCCCTCTTCCTCTTGCTCGCTGCCTGCTGGGTCTCCTGCTGGGGCCTCCAGCTTCTCCTCATCTGAGCTGTACACCTTCCCCTCTGCTGTGGGGGTGGGGCAAGTGGGGGGTGGGGGAGAAACCAATAGGTGGGGAAGGAGAGGGCAAAGGAGAAGGTAGTTTGGAAGAGGCACATGGAAAACATGGCCAGGAATGAGCAATTGGCAATAAGAAACAAAATATTCAGAGAGGGGAAAAAAAAAAAAAAAAAAAAAAACATTCGGAGAGGAAGAGATGGGTCAGAAGGAGAGAGGATGGGCATCCAGGGGGAGAGGGGAAAGGGTTAGGAGAGACAAAGAATGGGAAGACAGGTTTTAACCAGCAGACTGCACTATGGAAAAGCAGGCAGGCAATGTGGTGACCCCTTAACTTTCCCATTGCCCCATTGCATGCTCCCTACCACCTCCCAGCTCCCGCCAAATGTGCTGGTACCATTCAAGGTCCAGTGCACTTACACCTTCCCTCCAGAGCCAGACCAGCAGCCCCCCGGGATGAAGCAATGTGGCAGCTGGCTGGGAGGAGTAGCCTTTGTGTCCTCCCAGGAATCCTCTCCCTCCCCAAGAGCAAGAGGTACCCCCGACTCTTGTGCTCTTAGACACACACATGGACTAGATCTAGGTACCGAGCCTTGTCTACCTGGTGGTTCCTGTTCTTAACCAGACCGCCGTGGCAGAGAAGCCCCAGCACAGCCACCTCCTTAGCTGTGGCCACCCTTTCTCCATGTCACTCAGTCCCCTGGTCCCTTTCTAGAACTCATCCTTTTTTTTTTTCCTTTTGTTTTGTTTTTTGTTTGTTTTTCGAGACAGGGTTTCTCTGTGTAGCCTTGGCTGTCCTGGGCTCACTGTGTAGATCAGACTGGCCTCGAACTCACAGTGATCCGCCTGCCTCTGCCTCCCAAGTGCTGGGATTAAAGGTGTGCACCACCACGCCCGGCTCTAGAACGCATCCTTAATCTCAGCATGCCACACCCTCTCTGTCCTGCACAGACCCCTCCTGGCCAGGGCTGCCTGCACAGTACCCATGGAGGATTCCTGAGGATCCATAAAGAGAGCTTGGTGTCAGCAGGCAAGGCTGGAAGGAATGTGGGAACTGCAGGAGGAAGAGGCAGGCGGACAAGGGGAAGGAGAGAAGGGAACATCTTGACTCCTAGTGGGTGACTGCTATCCCAGGATATTCACATTTTAATCTATCCTCGGTTCTAAATTTAAATCAGTTACTAGGTTTATCGTATCCACTAATGTCTTGGTCACGACTGTAAGCAAGGCACTTCGAGTGCTTTCAAGGCTAGGGAGGTGGCTCAGCAGGTCAATGCTGTAGGAGGATGAGGGACTCAGCACAGATTCCCAGCACCAACACAAAGAGTTAAATGTGGTCAGTTGTGGTGGCATGTGCCTGTGACCCCAGCTATAGGACAGAGACAGGCAGGTCCTGGGGGCTCACTGGTTAACCAGTCTAGCCGAAATAATAAGCTCTAGTGTCGATGGGAGACCCTGTCTCAAAAATAAAGTAGAGGGCTAGAGAGATGGCATTGTAAGTGATGCCAAGCCTGACGACCTGGGTTCAATCCCGGAGACCCCCATGGTGAAAGGAGGGAACCAGCTTTCAAAAACTTGTCCTCACTGCCACACAAACACTTTCACATGTTTGCACATGCACTCAAGGACACATGTACACATGCACGCACACACACGCTTGCACGCTCAAATGTAATTAAAACAGCAATAAAAAGAAGAACTGATTTGAGGAAAAATCCTAACATCGACCTCTACCCCTGACATGGACCCATTCAATCTAGCACACCTGCATACATTGCACACACGAACACACCACTCATGCAACACACCATACACACACACGCACCTGTGTGCACACACACACACAAAGTAATTTCCTTTAAATATATATTTTTTCAGTGTTTGAATTTTACAAAATTCTTTGCTTCCTGCCCAAGGAAACAACAGAAATCCAAAAGACAGCCCACCGCCCAGTAGGAAGAACAGAAGGAGGCTGGATCTTAGGAGTTCAGTGAAAACAAGACTGGGTGAGAATAGTAACACAACGCCCATCTCCACATCACCCACCCCACACTCACACTCCCGAGACGTGTTCATAGCTGACACTATAGCTCAAAGCAAACCGGAACCCGGGGCCAGTGAATGGTATATAAAAGAGAAGGGTCGGGAGGCAGAGGCAGGTGGATCGTTGTGAGTTCGAGGCCAGCCTGGCCTACAAAGCGAGTCCAAGACAGCCAAGGCTACACAGAGAGACCTTGTCTCAATAAATAAATAAGTAAATAAGTAAATAAATAAATAAATAATAAAGAAGAGAAGGGGTGCACAGAGTCACATCACCCCGAAGGCAGGCACGTGACAGTGGTCCTGCTTATTGCAGCCCCTCCCACTGGGCCTGTGGTCAGCAAGCTGCTCCCTCCTGGTGAGTCCACACCCGTTGCTTCTCCTCAGGCTCCATGGAGACTTTTGCCTGTGACAGTGCCCGACTCCACTATTACACTTCAGCGTCTTCACGTTGCCCCTTCCCCAGCTTGTGTCAGCCCAACCAAGTTCCAAACTGCCCATTACCTCCCACAAGCAGCTCCCTACTCAGGTGCCTCAGACTGTCTAGAGAAAGTGCCAGTCCCAAGGGACCTTCCAGACACAGATGATATGCCTCACCACACTCACACATCACCCATGCTTTCTTCCTTTACCTCAGCCCTACTCACAAACATTTTGTTTTCTGCAAGGTTTTTAGGGCCTGGGGACTAGAAAGATGGCTCAGTGGCTAAAAGCACTGGCTGCTCTTGCAGAGGACGGTATTCTATTCCCAGTGCCTAGCAACGAGGTGGCTTACAACCATTTTGAACTATAGTGCCAAGGGATCTGATGCCCTCTTCTGGTTTTCATAGGCACTGCATTCACTTGGTGCACAGACATACGCGCAGGCAAACATACATATATGCATAAAATAATAGAATGAAAACAAATACATCTTTTGTTAAAGATTCAAGACATGGCTGCACTTCTTCCTCTTGCTAAGGGATCTTCTTTTTTTTTTTTTTTTTTCATTTCCACAGACTCAGGTTTCTCAAGTCCCAAATGGAAGCCTCAACCTTTCCCCACCTTTCTTTCACCTTTACCCTCCTTCCCAGTCTCCTCATCTTCAAACTCCACCAGGACACCGCTATTTCTCCCTCTCATGGCCCCATCCAAACCCCTCACAAATCTGCTTTTTAGATCTGCCCAGAGCTGGGCCCTTTCTCACCACCTGCTCACCAGCCTGGCTTCTCCTAGTGGCTTTCCTGTCTTCTGTACCCTTGCTCTGTCAGGGACACCCTACTCCTTCCAGACCAAGCACAGACTCCTTTCCCGGTTCCTCCAGGCTGGCCTGGCTCTTCTTCCGTGTCATCCTCTTAGAACTAAGATGCTTCTTGGACTCATTGCTGCTGTAACGTGGCATCAACTTCATTCACTTTATTTAAAAAACAAAACAAAGCAACAACAACAAAAAACCCTGTGTCTCTTCCTATTAGAACATAAGCGTCATGAAAATATGGATCTCTGTCATATTTAATTCACAGTTATAGCATTGGTGTGTGTGTATGTGTGTATTTCAGGAAAAGGTTTCTCTGTGTAGCCTTGGCTGCCCTGGACTCACTTTGCAAACCAGGCTGGCTTTGAACTCGAAGTGATCCACCTGCTTCTGCCTCCCTAAGTGTTGGGATTAAAGGCGTGCGCCACCATTCCTGGTGTTCTCTCTCTCTCTCTCTCTCTCTCTCTCTCTCTCTCTCTCTCTCTCTCTCTCTCTGTGTGTGTGTGTGTATGTATGTCTCTTGCGTGTGTGTGTGTGTATATATGTCTCTTGCTCACTTTGCTCTCTTAAAAATTACCTATAGAGTGTTCACTTCGGCAGCACATATACTAAAATTGGAGCGATACAGAGAAGATTAGCATGGCCTCTGTGCAAGGATGATACGCAAATTCATAAAGCGTTCCATATTTTTAAAAAATTACCTCTAGAGTATTTACTTCTTAATAAATTAAAAACAACTATTACTAGTGCGTGCATATCTCCCCCACCCCCAAGACACTCCCTCCAACTCTACCCATTTCCAGCACCTTCCTTACTCTTAGCATCCTGCCCTCCGTCTAGTATGCTTCAAGCCTTCTCCCATACACAGAAGACTCCTGGTCGTATGGTGCTAAAAGAAGTGAAGAGATTCCAACACCATTACTAAGTCCTATGGTCTCCAATTTTAAAGCATACTCTGTAGTAATTAATAATATGTTAACAAACACTTAGCCCAATAATGCACCGTCTTAAACAGTGTTAAAAAGACAGAAACTGGATTTCAGGGCTTGAAGGATGAAACCATTTAGTACAGTGCCAAGCCCCTGGGGGGCATCCAATAAATCTAAATTGATGATGATTGAGAGGAAGCTCCCAGCTCCTCGGTCTGGCAGACCCTCCTGAGAGCATCTCATCCATCCCCCTGTCTTCAGACAGACCCCCAGAAACTCCAGCCCACACAAGCAGGCCACCCTCAGTGCCGCTTTTAAAGCCACACAAGGAGCGAGGGTTCATGGCCCCTCTCTGTTTCTTGGTCCCGGTGGGACACTGAGTGGCAGGGGCAAGAGTTTCTGTCTGCGCCTTTATGATCGTGACATTGAAGACTCCGATAAGCCACCTCTAGACCGAGGTGGGGGTGGGGCAGCTGAGAGGAACACGCAGCCACTGGCCTCAGAGGACAGCTTTTGGAACAATAAGGAAAAAAGGGAGGAAGGGAAGCGCAGGCAGAACGGAGGCCAAAGCCAGAGAGAAGTAGGGTCGAGAAGTGGCAGAAAAATTAAATGGTGGTTCAGACGGAGTGAAAGGCTGTGCCATACAGAGATGGGAAAAATGGGGTGGAGGGCATTCAGCAGTCCCATCCTGCTCTCACTCGCTCATTGCTCCACCAGAAGGGGACACACTGAGAACCCGGATGGAGTCAGCAACCAGGAGTGAACGGGCTGCTTAGCTACCCACAGAAAAGAAGCTACCATTTCCACATAACTTAGTTAAGAAAGAAATGCAGGGGCTGGAAAAATGGCTCATCACCACCATCTGTAACTCCAGTTCTAGGGGATCAGATGCCCTCTTCTAACCTGCTTGGGCACCGAGGATGTACGTGGTACACGTACATACAGGTGGGCAAAGCACTCACACATAAAATAAAATGAATAATTAAAAAAAAAAAAAAGAAGAAGAAGGAAGCTGGCCACAGTGGCACATGCCTTTAATCCCAGCACTCGGGAGGCAGAGGCAGGCAGATCGCTGTGAGTTCGAGGCCAGCCTGGTCTACAAAGGGAGTCCAGGACAGCCAGGGTGACACAAAGCAGGCAGGGGGTGAGGAAGGAAGGAAATGCAATGGTGTGTGGTGGCACACACCTTTGGGAAGCAGAGACAGGCAGATCTTTATGAATTCAGGGCTAGTCTGGTATACACAATTAGACCCTCAGCCAGGACTGTAAAATAAGACGCTGGTTTTAAAATGAAGAGAAGCTGGCTGTGGTGGCGCAGGCCTTTAATCCCAGCACTTGGGAGGCAGAGCCAAATGGATCACTGTGAGTTCAAGGCCAACCTGGTCTACAAAGCTAGTCCAAGACAGCCAGGGCTATTAAACAGAGAACTTATTATACAGAGACCCCTGTCTCAACAAACAAACAAACAAACAAGGACAAAGAAAAAAGGAAGAAAAATCACACATTTTCGTTGTTGACTGAAAACTGGCGGATGCAATAAGCCTTTTTGCTTGTCTGAGACCACGTCTTTCAAAGCAGCTCTGTGCTTGGGACTCATATGACCAGGCTGGCCGGGAGCTTGTAGCAGCTCCTGCTCCTGAGGGATTGCATGGGTTGACTTTGCTGTGCCTAGCTGTCAAGCCTTTCTGATAAATTTTCTATTTGCAAAGTTTTATTTAGAGGAATTGGACTAGATAGATGTCAGATCTACAGAAGTAGGTTTCCAGTTGAAAATGGGGTTAGTTGACAAAATAAGATGCCAGTAAACATATTTTAAATTATGTATTTTAATTGTTTGGTTGTTGTTTTTGCTTTTTGAGACAGTGTCTCTCTAAGCAGCCCTGGCTGTCCTGGTACTTTCTCTGTAGACCAGGCTGGCCTCGAACTCACAGAGGTCCACCTGCCTCTGCCTCCCCACTGCTGGGATTAAAGGTCTGCGCCACCACAGCCGCTTTCCCTTGAACATTTTATAATGGAAAATGATGATTCTGTGGAGGAAATCTTCAACGAAATGACAACTGTCTTAAAGTGGAAGTAACGTGACTGTACTAGGGACGTGGCCAAGAAGGCAGAAAGGTCCTGACCTCGTATGAAGAACATTAGGGCTGGTGACAGAGCATGCTCTGTGCTTACTGTGAGTTCAGAGCCTGTAGAGAAGAAGTCGCTGTCCTTGGCCAGGGTGGGTGCCCGTGCAGAAGGCTGGTTAGTTGGAAACAGGCACACTTCATGAGACTGCCCCACCTCATAGAGTTATTGTCCTGGGAACCAGAAATCACAAAGCCTGAACCAAGACAGCTGCAACCACCACTGAGTCCAGAGACCGTCCCCAGGCTACACAGGGCACCAACATGTACACAGTGGCTGCTTCCCAGGGGACAGCCAACAGCTCCAGAGACTGAGCAGCCCCATGAGGCTGGGGGTGGGGTCGGGGCCAGGCCAGTCTGCTGAGGCCTCAGTAGACCTTCCCCATGCATTGAACGAAGAACTATAGGCAAATCAGGAATGTTGAGAGTCAGAGAGATGGTCTTCTCCAGGGAAGAGCACTCCAACTGGCTACCCAGTACCAAGTGGTCATGTATATGAAAACACATGTATGAGTAGCATTATACAGGCCAAGCAGGCTGTATTTAGTAATACATACGCATATACATCTGTACATCTAATAGCCCAATGAAAAAAGGCCATAAACTTGAAAGAGAGCAAGGAGGGGTATGTGAGAGGGTTTGGAGGGAGGGAAGGAAAGGGAGATGTGGTATAATTATATTATAATCCCAAAAATAAAAGGGGGAAAAAGGTTCGGTCAGGCTGGAGGGGAGCTGGTATTTCCCCAGCAGAGTGGAACCAGTGGGTACAGAGTGGTGCATACCTGAAATCTGGGCACCAGGGTGCTCAAGGCTGGAGGTGGTGAGTTTGAGGCCAGCCTGGGGCAGCAGCACCTGGAGTCGCCAAGGATAATGAAATGCCACTGAGGGAACCAGTTCAGACTTATTACACACACACACACACACACACACACCGGACACTCTCAGACTGAGCTTGTCCTCGTTGTCCCAGCTAACACCCTTCAGGGGTCAGACAGCTTAGGGGGAAAGCAGCTGGCTACGTGATTGGAAGAGCCCCATAGCTGACCTCTCTCTTCTAGGAAAACAACAGCACTAACACTTGCCTACCTAGTTCCCAGGACAAAGACCCTCCCTTGCAGCAGTCTGCAGCCACTGATTCTTTCCCCAGCAGGTGGGAGAAATCCCAGCTCCCTTCCCCACAGAGACCTGCACTTTCCAGTCCGCAGGTGCCTAGCCTGCCGGGCACCAGTACTGATGCCCTTCTTTGCAGGCCAGCTCTTTTTTTGCTCATTCCTTTGGCTTGCACAAGGTCAGCACGCCACTGTCTCTCTGTAACTTCATATGCCATAAGGAGCATCCATGGCTCTCTTTCCTTGGTCACACAGACAGGAGGACCTTCGCTAGATCACTGACACCCTGCCTCTCCCAGCTTTGTGACAAGCTGGGGGTAGTTCCAAGTCCCCATGTGCCCCAGTTAGTTTTCTGTTTTGACATAAGCTAGAATCATCTGGGAGGAAGGAGTGCCAATGGAGGGATTTCCACCATTAAATTATGTCTTTGAGGAATAATTATTATTGTTGTTGTTGTTATTATTATTATTA
The DNA here is from genome assembly GCF_903995435.1 of Acomys russatus. Lineage (NCBI taxonomy): Eukaryota > Metazoa > Chordata > Mammalia > Rodentia > Muridae > Acomys > Acomys russatus. The sequence goes on from NC_067146.1 coordinate 52,835,429, forward strand.
TTATTATTAATGATTGAGTGAGAGGGCCCAGACCACTGTGGGTAGTTTCACCCTTGGCCAGGCAGTCTTGGATGCTATGAGAAAGCAGGCCAAGCGAGCCTTGAGGAACAAGTCAGGAAACAGCTCCTCTCTATGGTCTTTGCTTCGGTTCCTGCCTTGAGTTCCTGTCCAGGCCCCTCCCCCCCTTGATTGTAGGACGGTGATTGGGACATATAAGCCATAAAAACCCTTTCCTCCCTGAATGGCTTTTGCTCAGAATGTTTTACTGTGACAACACAAAGCAAACTAGGACACCATGCTATTTCAGACCCAGCAGCCTTGCAGGGCACCCTAACATCACCACTGTAACCCTGAGCATTTCTGCGCCTGTCTCCATTTCTGTTCCCTTCTTCTTAAGCCACCAGCTGAACTCCAGCCACTCCACTCTGTCAGCATAGGCAGCAGAGCAGTAATCTTACCTTCGGATGAAGGAAATGGAATTGCAGAAAGATTGCGTGATTTTCCTAAGTCCCACAGCTAGGGGATGTGGCCCAGCACCTCAGTCTCCAGAAGCCCCTGGCACTGATCCCAGACTTTCTAGCAAATTCTAACCCCCATACTTGAAGGAACAGCTCTTTCCTAGTGTGCTCCCACCCCCCGACCCCCAATGGAAAGTCTTTTAAAACGTCATTGTTTATTTTGTGTGTTTCATCTGCAACTGTCTTTCTAACAAGTGTGTGCCTGGGGCCCAAGGAGGCCAGGAGAGAGAATCCCCTGGGAATATGGAGCTATTGACAGTTGAGACACCACGTGGGTGTAGGAATTGAAGCCAGGCCCTCTAGAAAAGCAGCCAGTGCTCTTGACCGCTGAGCCATCTCTCCAGCCCTAAATAACCTTCTTATCAAATCCAAGTATAGGCCTCATTTCATCCACATACACAGAGCCTAATTTCATCACTAAATTACACCTAATGTGTTCACAGAAGATTCCTGAAATTGCCACAGGAGAGGGCCTGTCGACAAGCATCTCATTGTCTTTAGCAGGTGAGTTCTCCCATTAGTCCCAAAATTCCCACCAGATCTTTCTTGCCCTTGCTAGCTTGTGTGATAGAATCTTACCCGTTAGTGTTCCTTTTCTTTGGAAATGTATTTTCTGAGTCTGGAGAGGTTGCTCAGTGGCTAAGAGCACACTCTGCTCTTGTAGAGGCCCTGAGTTTCTGTTCCCTCCCAGTAGCCACTTCAGGTGGCTCACTGTAGTCTGTAACCCCTGGTCCAGGGGGATCGCCTGTGGGCCCTTCATTCACACGCACAGATCCACATAAACACTCACACACACAGGAACATATGCACATACCCACACACTCATGCACACTCACACACACATAGTACACATACTCCCCTATACACACACACATACAAATACAATTTATAAAGTAAGTTTTTTTTTAAGAGAAAAAAAAAAATGGTATGGTGGTACACATCTGTAATCCCTGCATGCAGAAAGCTGAGGCAAGGGGACAGCAAGTTTAAGGGCCAACCTGGGCTACAGGGTAAGACTCTGTCTCAAAAAAGGGGGGGGGGAGAGGTTGGGCTGGATCCCTTAACGGTTCAGCCCTTAACGACTAGGTTCACAACCAAAATGGGGGGTGGGGGGGTGGGAGGGGAGGACTGCGGCTGCAGCTTACTTAGGGGAGCTTGACTAGTGTACAGCAAGCCCCGAGTTTGATAGCCAGCACTGCAAAACACCATGTGTGCTCGCGTGTTTAGCTACAAAGTGAACTGAGAGCCAGTTAGGAATACAGAAGTCTCAGGAGGGGAGCTTACAGGTTGAAGTAACAGTTAAAAACTTGGTTCTTGCCAGACGGTGGTTGTGCACGCCTTTAAGCCCAGCACTCGGGAGGCAGAGGCAGGTGGATCGCTGTGAGTTCGAGGCCAGCCTGGTCTACAAAGCAAGTCCAGGACAGCCAAGGCTACACAGAGAAACCCTGTCTCAAAAAAATAACCAAACAAATAAACAAACAAACAAAAAACCCTTGGCTCTTCCAAAGGTTTTTGGTTGGTTTTCAGCACCCATGTTGGGTAGCTCACAACCCTGTGTAACTCTACTTTCTGGGGATCTGACATCCTCTTTTGGCCTCTTTCAGAATCACACTCAGGCTACACACACACACACACACACACACACACACACTATAAAATGTAAAAGATTTAAAGGCCGGCTATGAAAACAGTTTCATTTTAGCATCAGCGTTCTATGCTTTCTCTCTCTCTTTTTTTCCCCTTTGGTTTTTTGAGACAGGGTTTCTCTGTGTAGTTGTGGCTGCCCTAGACTCACTCTGTAGACCAGGCTGGCCTCAAACTCACAGTGATCTTTCTACCTCTGCCTCCTGAGTACTGGGATCTAAGGTGTGTGCCACCATGCCTGGCTCTGCAGCATCCTCTCATTCCTCCTCAGGCCCTGCAGAGCTTCTTTAGGTTGGAATTGGAACAAAAAATCCACAGCTTTGTTGAGAGGTAGAAGCTTTCTAACTCTGTTTTCCTCATTGCAGCTCTGTTTCTCTGAGCCTCCCTGAGCTCTTCTTAGCCCTAGAGGAACCTGGGCTCCTTCCCACTGGTTTCCCCACCCCTCAAAGGCACAAGATTAGAGGTTGCTTCCTGCCTTATTTCTAGCCAAGTGGATGCTGTGACTTTTTCCTCCTTTTGCTCAGCGCTAACACCCTTTCTTTGGGGCCTTGTCTCTCCTGGACTACCCAGAACCTGGTAGTCCATTAATCACATTTCTCTGTGCTTCTGAGTTCAGGTTAGCCTGTGGCAGGACGGTACCACTAACCAAATGCCACACGTGAGAGCAAGCGACATCATCCCGACTTGTACACACAGAATTTTTTTTAAAAGATTTATTTATTTATTTATACATACAGCATTTGCCTGCATGTGGGCCTTCATGCCAGAAGAGGGCATTAGATCACATTATAGATGGTTGTGAGCCAACATGTGGTTGCTGGGAATTGAACTCAGGACCTTTGGAAGAGCGGTCAGTGCTCCTAACCCCTGAGCCATGTCTCCAGCTCCCACATACAGAAATGTTAAACTGTGACAGTTGAGAGCTGCTGGTCTGAGCCTGCTCCACCTCTCTCTAGATGGAAGATGGTGCTTTATGGAGAAAAGACATGAATCAGGGCCAGACTGAGAGCCAGGAGGGAAAATCTAGCTCCATCTGTGGTTTCAGATGTAGTCAGGACTTTGCAGCACCATGAATCAACAAATGCCCATTTGGTGGGAGAACGAATAGCCCAGTGGTTTAAGAGGATGGGCTGCTCTTCTGGAGGTCCTCGGTTAGGTTCCCAGCACCCAGCTCCAGTGGCTCCAGGGGATCTGATGGCATGTGGACCACATACACACACTCAAGTGTACACACATATATAATAAAATAATAAATGAAACTGGGCGTGATGGCGCATGCCTGTAATCCCGGCACTTAGGAGGCAGAGGCAGGAGGATCTCTGTGAGTTGGAGGCCAGCCTAATTTACAGAGAGAGTTCAGGACAGCCAGGGATGTTACACAGAGAAAACTTATCTGGAGGTGAGAGCAAATGCTGTCACGAGAAGCAGCAACAACCGCCAGACTGCAAACACATGAGACCCTCCACCCCACATCCACAACACTACAACACTCCATCCAACCCCCCCGGTGGCTCCCCCTCCCCCGTGGCCTGGAGCTGTTCCTCAGAGCACCACCTAGTTTGGAATCCATTTGGACTCTGACCCTCTCTGTACTCCAGCGGGTGAGAATTGGTATCGTCCAATCAGCAGCGTTGTTCCTAGGGTCAAACTAAAATACACATCTAAGAGCATAGGAATTCTGATGAAGAGGACGGCTGGCGAGGAAGAGAGCAGGCACAGGAGAGAACTTCAGGCCTAAATAGGAGACAAGAAAGTCTAAAGAGAAGAGAAAGAACCAGATACATAGGTGGGCATGGTGGTGTCTCAAAAAGAAAAAAAAAATTTTTTTTTTTTCTTTTGTAATCCCAGTACTTGGGAGCCTGAGTCAGCAGGACAAATGGCTCAGGGCCAGCCTTGCCTATGAAGTCACTATCTGCACCCCCAAAAGAGGAGAGCAAAGACAAATTGGAACCTGTAGTGAGTCAACATACCATTCCAGTCTGCCATTTACTAAGTCCATCACCCCAGAACTATCTGTCTTCATCAGCACTGTCACCTCTTCTATGCCTCCCCCAGGAAAGAATCTCCCACAAGCTACCAGCTAAGAGCTAAGGCAGTGACGAGTATTTATTTATTTGTATGTGTGTGGGTGTCTGTGTGTGCATGCCTGGGACCATGGAGAGCAGAGAACAGTGCTGGGTCCTCGGGTATTGGAGTTACCAAAGCTTGTAAGCCATCATGTGGGTGATGGGAACGGGAACCCAACGCTCATAACTGCTGAACCGTCTCTCCATGGAACTGCCCTCACTATCTCTATCTCCTTAGTGCTCAGATTCAAGGCACGCACCAGCACACCTGCACTGGGGATCTGGTTCAGGGCTTCACACTTGCCAGGAGAGCAGTCTGCTGGCTAAACTACCTCTTTAGCCCTGCAGCATCCTTCCTTAAGTCCAGAATGCAGTGTAAGGGTCTTCCTGTTTACCTGGCGACTCTGAGATAAGCGCATGGCCCTCATTTCCCTGGTAAAGGCCACTGGGACTTTCCAGGTGAGCCTTGGCCAGCTCCCTTGGAGGAGCAGCAACACTGGGTCTGTGTCTATCAGTCCCAGGCACAAGTTGTCCAGGCGCCACTGTGCTGCTCTTCCCTTTGAACTGAAGGGCAACCACAGAAAGGCCGCCACAGCCTCCACAGCCCAGCCAGCTCCTCCTGCCCTTGCTGCCACCCTCCATCCACACCCAGTACACACAAAATCCACCTCCGCTTTTCAACGGATTTGCTCTGACAGCTATGCACAGTGTGGCCTGCCCAGGCTGTGATGGTAACGTCTTTCCAGCCTTAAACCCATGCCTGACATCACCCCTGCCTTCTGCATGGCCACTCCCACACTGGGAAGCACAGAATTCTCTCAGACTCTTTGTTCAGGTTGCCTTTAACACACACACACACACACACACACACACACACACGAGCCCACGGGTATCAGAAGAAGCATTAGGTCCCCTGGAACTGGAGTCACAGCCAGTTGTGAGCCACCACTTGGTTGCTGGGAACTGAATCCAGGGCCTCTGCAAGAGCAGCCAGTGCCCTTAGTGGCTGAGCCATCTCTCCACCTCCACCCTTTTAATAAAAGAACAGCTCGTCAATAAAGGTATTCTTAAGGATCAAGCAGAATTGTAAACCAGGCTTGGGGGCCCCCACCTCTAACCCCAGTTAATTGAGAGGGACACAGGAAGATAGTGAGCTCTGTAAGACACACTTCATCTTTAAATAAACAGACAGACAAGAAAACAAATAAACAATCAATGCAAGAACATTAAAACACAAAATTGAGTGCCAGGTGTGGTGGCACATGCCTTTAATCCTAGCACTTGAGAGGCAGAGGCAGGTGGATCTCTGTGAGTTGAAGGTCAGCCTGGTCTACAGAGCGAGTCTGGAACAGCCAAGGCCACACAGAGAAACCCTTTCTCGGGAAAAGGAAAGAAAGAGAAAAAGAAAAAAAGAAAAAAAAAAAAAAAACAAGCAAACAAACAATTGGAGCAGGGCATGGTGGTGCATGCCTGTAATCCCAGTACTCCGGGAGGCAAAGGCAGGCAGATCTGTGAGTTCGAGACTAACCTGCTCTACAAGTGAGTCCGGACAACCAGGGCTACACAGAGAAACCCTCTCTGGAAAAACCAAAAACTAAACAAACAGACAAACAACACCTCCCTCTACCCAACAAAAAAACAACTTAAAAAAAAAAAAGGCACATCTGGAAATGACCTTAAAGATAACTTAATTCAAAGCCCTAATTTTACTGATGAGAGAGAACAGTGATGTGGGCCACATCTTAGTGTTCTGCACCTATGTGCATAATTCCTGGGATTCCGTTCTCAGAGCTTTTCACCATCTCTCCCTACTGCTTCCCAAGAAAGCTCTAGCTTTGCCCTGTCCCTTATTCAAACCGCTCTTTTCTGCACTTCTCAGTTCAGCAATCTGCTGCCGCCACCCAGGTCAGAACTGCTTCTGTGTTTGTCTCGTCCTTTGCATGGCACTCTCTGTCACAGCCCTCGGTCCCACGGCTCCCACGGCTCCGATCTAACTCATACATAGATGCCCCGCGTTACACGAGCCCCTCTTGTCTTCTCTCCTCCATGGCCAGTGAAGACCCTACCTCGTGGCTTTGGCCAGCTTAGGGCTGTCTCTCCTGAGGACTCCAAATCCCTCCCAGCTGGTAACTGCCCCGACACGTTCAGTTTGATAAAGCCTGGGCTTCTTTGTGTCTATGCACACAGGCTGCAGCAGAGCTCCACCTCTCTAACACCCGCTCACACCCGCTCACACACAGCTGCCTCTGCCCCCCAGCGCCCAGGCTCTGCCCCACGCCCTCTGAGTCACTGGTTCTCAACCTCCCCAGCCTTTAGTACAGTTCCTCATGATGGGGCGAGCCCCAACCATAAAATTCTTTCTGTTGCTACCTCATTACTGGAACTTTGCTAGTTGTGAACCGTAATGCAAATGTCTGTGTTTCCGATGGTCTTAGGCAGAACCCTGTGAAAAGGTCATTTGCCCCGCCCTACAAAAGGGATCGAGACCCACAGGTTGAGAACCACTTCTCTAAGCCCTGTTGTGGCCTCCACCTCAACTTTTCTCTCAACCTGCCCACTTAAGTCTCTCTCTTTGGACACCTGATTTCTGTTTCCTAATGCCAAGTCAGCTCATGGAAAAGACCCAACTACTACCTCCAAGGGAGAGCCCTTGCCTGTAAGGCTCCGAGGGAGATAAATAGGAGAGCCCAGAGAGAGGAAGTGTGGTGTGTGATGTGTAGTTGTTTGGAGAAACCAGAGATGATGGTGTGGTGGCCGGAGAGAAATGTTTCAGCACAGAGGCTCAGAGGAGACTGTCCTCTGCACTTGCTGTTGACGGAGATTGGCATTGCCCCAAAAGAACTCAATTGACCCTAAAAAGCCAGAGGGAGTAAAGGGGTCTGCAACCCCCTCTCCCCACTAACATTCTTTCTCATACACAGGGTTAAGGTGCTGGTAGAAGGGAGGTAGAGGCTTCAATACCCTCAAATAAAATAGAGTTTAAAATAAGAGCATCAACAGGTCACTGTAGAGTCCTGGCTGGCCTGGGACTTTGTATGTACACCAGGCTGGCCTCAAACTCACAGACATCCACCTGCCTCTGCCTCTGGAGAGCTGGCATTAGAGGTACGTACAACCATGCTCAGACATTATTGTTATTTCTTCTTCTTCTCCTTCTTCTTCTTCTCTTCCTCCTCCTCCCTCTCCCTCTCTTCTTTTTCTTCTCTTCTTTTTTTCCTCTTTTTCTTTCCCACCTCTCTCTCTGTCTCTCTGTCTCTGTCTGTCTGTCTGTCTGTCTGTCTGTCTTAAGAGAGGGTCTCATGTAGCCCAGGCTGGTGTCAAACTTGTTCAAGAACAAGAAAGGCCTTGAGTCTCTCCTACCATGCCTGACTGGTTCCTCCCACTGTTCTTACTGCCTTTCTCCCACAGTTCCCAGTACAGTCTTCCTACCCACTACTTTGAGAGAAGTAATTTTCTTCCTAAACTGGGAATGATGGTGCACACCTTTAATTCAGAAGCATGTGGATCTCTGAATCTGAGCCCAGCCTGGTCTACAAAGCAAGTCTCTGGACAGCCAGGGCTCCACAGAGAAACCCTGCTTCAAAACCCCAAAGCAAAAAGCAAATAAAAGGCCAGCAGTGGTGGTGCACACCTGTAACCCCAGCACTCAGGAGGCAGAGGCAGGCAGGTCTGTGAGTTCAAGGCCAGCCTGGTCTACAAAGAGAGTACAGGGCAGCCAGGGCTCTGTGTAAAACAAGTGAAAGAAAATGCATCCTCTTTCTCATCTTCTGTCATAAATGCCTCCACATCTGCGTGCATCGCTACAGGAGCCACTCGGCCCCACACAAGCCAAGGCATGGCAGCACTGCTCCACTCCCCCAGCAAGTCTCCACTGCTGCCAGAAGGGTGAGGGGGCACTCCTCAGGGGTTCTTCTGTGCCCGTCTCTTCTCAGCTTCAGCTATGCAGCAGAGCGCAGTTTTATAATAGAAAACACAGCGATCAGGGGCTAAGAGTACAAACTGCTCCTGAAGAGGATGCAGGTTCAGTTCCCGCAGCTGCGTCTGAAAGTTCTCAAGTGCCTATTATAACTCCAGGTCCACAGCATCCAATCTCTTCTTCTGGCCTCTGAGGCTGTATTCATACTCACAAGTAGTCACACACGTATTCATGTGCACACACAGTCACACATGTATTCATGTGTACGTACAAACAAGTAGTCACACACGTATTCATGTGCACACACAGTCACACATAGCCACACATGTATCCATGTAGGTAAAAATAATTTTGTTTTATTTATTTTATTATTGTGTAAATTTGATGGTTTTGTTTGAGAGAGTCTCACTATGGCTCTGGCTGGTCTAGAACTCACTATCTTGACCAGGCTGTAATGAAATAAAATCCTGAGCCAGGCGTGGTGGCTCACACCTTTAATCCCAGCACTTGGGAGGCAGAGGCAGGTGGATCACTGTGAGTTTGAGGCCAGCCTGGTCTACAAAGGGAGTCCAGGACAGCCAAGGCTACACAGAAAAACCCTGTCACAAAAAAAAAAACAACAAAAAAAACATAATAATAACTGGCAGATGGCAGATGAAAGCTTTATTTATTTGTTTGTTTGTTTGACAGATTTTTGTGTAACAGCCCTAGCTGTCCTGGAACTCACTTTGTAAACCAGGCTGGCCTTGAACTCTCAGAGATCTACTTGCCTCTGCCTCCTTAGTGCCGGGATTAAATTAAAGGCATGCACCACCGTGCCTGGCAAGAACACTGGCTCTTAAGGACCCAGACTGAGTTTCTAGCACCCAGATGGTAGCTCACAACTATCTGTAACTGCAGTTCCAATGTATCAGATGCCCTCTTTTGACTTCTGTGGGCACCAGGCATGTACATGGTATACATACATACATACATACATACATACATACATACATACAAACAAAACATTCACATGTATAAAATAAATTTTTTAATTAAAAGTGAAAATATTTTTAAAATAGTTATCAAATATTTAAACTTGGGTTTATCATGTAATTATAATTCTTTATTAAAACAAGAAGCATTATCTCTCCAAAGAATGTAAACTTTCATGAAATATATTTATATCCATGACAAAAAAACCCTCCTTATTGCTAAGACAATCATGATTTTTGGTTCCACAATCACAAATTAAAGGACATACTGATTTTTAGTTAGGAGTTACTAAGATGTAACTCCCCATCCTGTTGGTGGATTCCTGGAAGGAGGTCCTTGGCGTTTAAACACGTGGTCTAGAATTAAAAGGGACATGAAAAGTCTCCTCTTTGGTCTGGCATGGTACATGCCTGTAGTCCAGAGGCAGGTGGATGACACTGAGTTCAAGGTTAGTCTGGGCTACACAGCAAGTTCCAGGCCAGCATAATGAGTCTCTGTCTCAAATCAAAAAACAAAGCCAGATGACAACAACAAAAACACCACCACAACTACAGACAAACTAACAAACCCCAGCCAAACACACACACACACACACACACACACACACACACACACACCCCTCAGTGGAAAATTTTTACTTAGCTGAGGAAAGTAAATCTTGAAGGAGTTATGAGGCAGTGACTCTCCCAAAGTGCCTATGGCGTACTAGTCTATATCAAATGTACAGTAAAATATTCTCTAATTGAAGCAGATGTCTTATCAAAATAACACAGCGAAATATTGCTGAAGCTAAGCTTGAGCCCTTGTGTCTCCCATTAAAGGAATGCAGCATTGCTCTTTTTATGTTTTTACAGTTGCATCACTTTCTTAGTGTGTGAGTGTGTGTGTGTGTGTATGGATTATGAAGGACACCTCTTGAGAGGTGGTCCTCTCTTATCCCCATGTAGGACTTAACTCGAGTCTTCAGGCGTGACACCAAGAGCTGACACTGTCTCTCCCACCCAAAATTTGTCTTCTTTTAAAAGTCAGTGGAGCTGGGCACACACGTCTTTAATACCAGCACTTGGGAGGCAGAGGCAGGCGGATATCTGTGAGTTCGAGGCCAGCCTGGTCTACAGAGCGAGTTCCAGGATAGCCAGAGCTGTTACACAGAGAGACCCTGTCTTGAAAAGAAAAAGAAAAAAAAAAGTCAGTGGAATTCTGGGTGTGGCAATGCAAGACATTAATATCAGCACTGAGGAGGCAGAGGCAGGAGGATCTCTGTGAGTTGAGGCCAGAACTACATAGAGAGAAAGAAAAAAGAACAAAAGGAAAGAAAGAAAGAAAGGCATGGTGGCATACACCTTTAATCCCAGTACTAAGGAGGCAGAGGCAGGAGGATCTCTGTGAGTTCGAGGCCAGCCTGGTCTACAGATGGAGTTGTAGGACAGCCAGAGCTATACAGAGAAACTCTGTCTCAAAAAAACAAAACAAGAGCCAAGCATGGTGGCCCACACCTGTAATCCCAGCAGTCAGGAGGCAGAGGCAGGCAGATCTCTGAGTTTGAGGCCAGCCTCATCTACAAAGTGAGTCCAGGATAGCCAAGGTTACACAGAGAAGCCTGTCTCAACCCCCCCCCCCCGCAAACCAAAAAAGGAAAGAAATAAAGAAAAACAGAAAGGAAGAAAGAAAGAAAGGAAGGAAGGAAGAAAGAAAGGAAGAAAGAAAAGAAGTCAGTGGAGGTTTGCTGGGACTGTAACATCAGAAGTTCAAGGTCATCCTGCACATAGTGAGTCTGAAGCCAGGCTAGGATATACAAGACCTTGTCTCAAAATAAAAATAAAAAGGCTGGAGAGACGGTTCAGCCCCTGGCAGCACATGTTGCTCCTCCTGGCGCCCATGTCAGGTGGCTCACAACTGCCTGTAACTGCAGTTTCGGGGGACCCAACAGTCCTCTGGCTCCCGTACACATATATGCACATAAGTTTAAAATAAGATATCTTAGAAAGATAAAATAAAAATAAATTGTGAAAAGTCAATGGAGCAAGCTGAGCATATGGCTCCCGCTTTTACTCCTAACACTTGGCCAGCTAAGGCAAATAGAGTGCTGTGAGTTTGAGACCAGCCTGGGCTACACAGTGAATCTGAGGTCAGCCTGGCCAACTGAAGGATATACTGTTTAAAACAAAACAAAACAAAACAAAAAGTCAGTGGAATGGTCACTCTCTCTGTGCACTTTCTGAAAAGTTCTAGGAAAATATGTTCTAGGTCTTTGTCACCTAAAAACGAAAAATTCCCTCTTGTTTTTAACAGCAGAAGTTTCTGACTCTAGCATGTCATTTCTGGTTTCCCTCTCAGAGGTAAACATCATATCTTGACAGTCATAATGGGCACCTACTCAGAAATTAATTAACGGTCACCTAAAACCGTCCCCTAGCTACAATCAGGAGCTTAGCTCACGGCAATCAGCTCTTGAACACTGTGCCCCTCTGAAGTTCCCTGGACGCCACCTTGAATATCGTCATTACTGCAATCTCTGTCCGGAAATTAACAAATCCTTACCTACTCAGCTTTTAAAAGACACTGCTCACTACACCGGCATCTCTCGGGTGGGTCCCTCACACCTGCCATCCTTTGCACCACCCTAGCTACAAATGTTTTAATTTGTTCAGCATCCAACATGGATGTCATGTCTCACATTCGTCTCTCCCTGTGTTTTCATCACCCATCTAACGGTTATACGTGGCGTACCCACCCCCACTCATGGGCCAAGCGTTTGCATTCAAGCCATCCAACCTCTCAGGAGAATACTCCAAATACCCTCGGCTTGAAGTCTTGGTCTGCATTTCTCCCAGAGGACACTTGGTTTTCCTTCCCCAGCACACAGCATCCTTTCCAGTCATCCTGAGTGCTGCACAGCCTTGCTGTGACTGGCCACACAGGGCTAGCTCTGACCCTCCCAGCTGGGGCTGACCCTGGTCCTGTCCTTGGGAGCCCCTTGCAGTCTTCTGCATGTCCCCCTGGTGCTGAGGGTCTGCCACCCCACCTCATCCTTTATCGCTTTCATGAGCCTGTCCTGACAGACGCTCAGGATGTGCTGTTATGGTGACCGCCGGTACCTGAAACATGAGAGCTGAGCTGGGAGTGTAGAACACGCATTGGATTTCAAAGAGTATGAGAACAGGATACAAAATATGTCATTCAAGTATTGATATGGATTAATGCTGAAATGATATTTTGGATATATTTGATTAAATAAGGTTGTTATCGTTCAGTGCGCTAGTTTCTGTTATCTTTTTATTGTAACCACTGAACACCTTTACAATACACATATTAATATATGTCTCTCTTGATATTTCTTGTAGCTATCACCACTTTGGGACCTTCTGCTGGCACGTGTGTGTGTGTGTGTGTGTGTGTGTGTGTGTGTGTGTGTGTGTGTGTGTGTGGTGGGGTGAGCATGTGCGTGTGTGCATAGAACTCAATACCTCGCCCACGCCAGGCAAGCATTCTATCACCTCAGCCTATCGATCCGTATTTAATGGCCCTACCTGTTCATAATTCTCTCCTCTTTATCACTCCTATTAAAAGGCCGTCCCCACTTAACCCCACTGCTTGTCACACTTCAAGCCTAGAACTCTTTTCAATCTTTCATTTTCCATGCTTTTTCTTTTTCTTTTTCTTTCTTTCTTTCTTTTTTTTTTTTTTTTTTTTTGTTTTTTTTTTTTTTGTTTTTTTTTTTGTTTTTCGAGACAGGGTTTCTCTGTGTAGCCTTGGCTGTCCTGGACTCACTTTGTAGACCAGGCTGGCCTCGAACTCACAGTGATTCGCCTGCCTCTGCCTCCCGAGCGCTGGGATTAAAGGTGTGCGCCACCATGCCCGGCGTTCCATGCTTTTTCTACCCATCATTTCTTTACATAGTTCTTCTTTCCATCTCCTATGAAAGCTTTTCCCCTACACTCAAATTATAATGCAGTCCTGGGCTTTTTCTTCCTCAGTTCTCATAGAGAGTGACATCCTTCTTTTCCTTTTTCTTTTGGGGAAGGGGGGGGGGTTCGAGACAGGGTTTCTCTGTATAGCCCTGGATGTCCTGGACTAGCATTGTAGACCAGGCTGGCCTCGACTCACAGAGATCTGCCTGCCTCTGCCTCCCTGCGTACTGGGATTACAGGTGTGTGCCACCACGCCCAGCTGAGAGTGACATCTTTCTTAATTCTTAACTAATTGAAAAAAAAATTCATGTAATTCCCAAAGAATAGATCTTTTTCATTCTCCAAACTGGCCTATCTTCACTACAAGTTTTTCCCTCCTTTCTTTTCCTTTTCTTTTCTTTCTTTCTTTTTTTCTTTTTTCTTTCTTTCTTTTTTTTTCTTTTTTCTTTCTTTTTTCTATAGCTAGGGTTTTAAGCAACCCAGTCTGGCTTCCAACATAATATGTAGCTGTGCTTGACTTTGAACTCCTCATCCGCTAGCCTCCACCTCCTAGTTACAGGTGCCACCACACCCAGCTAGTCTGTAAGGTCACTAATAGGGGCTAGCAATTATACATTAAACATTCAACAAGTGTGAATGAGCAAAAACTTCCGCCCAGGGCCACCTGCCCATCCCCACCAGGAAAGTGGACACGTCATCTAAGGACTGCATTACTCTTCCATGGAGGTTCCTGTTCCATCACGCACAGCAGAGAGCTCTCTAACTCCATCCCACGTCCTCCAAGACAAGCCTCCAATGGAAGGTTCCATTCCCCCATCATCCTCAGTGGCCACGTGCTGTTATTCCCCAGACGGATTCTATGCCTAACATTTCAGTAACTGCATCTTTCTTTCTACCGCCATGTCAGGGAACTCATACCTAGGAAGGCAGGTGACTGGTTGACAAAGGGCTGGGACAGCTGCAGTTCCCGTCACAGGCCAGGACCCCCACCCCTGAGACCCTCTGATGTCTCCTCTGAAGTCTGACTTCCTTACTGCTCTGCAGCACCCATGGTGATAGTACCACAGAGCATCCCAGGCCAGGACATGACCTTCCGCATGGAGGCTGTCAAAACCCTCCATCATCATATTGCCAACAAAGCCCCTTCCTTGTGCTCCAAGGACACATTCTCCGTGTGTGTGTGTGTGTGTGTGTGTGTGTGTGTGTGTGTGTGTGTGTGTGTATTACAACATTTATCTTTCTTAGATCAGGAACTCTGCTCTCCCTCACTTTCTCTGTGCCACCAGCCACCCATCGCCCCCAGAATCCTACTCCTGGGGCTGAAGCTGTCAGCGTGGCGTGACAGCTCCCGGTCCTTGCATGACAGAACTCTTTCCCTTGCACACTTTTTCAGGGAAGTTACTCACTTTTCATTCAGCCGGGAGTTCCTCTCCCTACAGCCAGCCAGCCATTCCTTATTCGAAATCTCCAGACTCCTCCCCACCCTCACCCCATTGCAATGGCTCTTTCCTTACTTCTTTCCTCTGGGAATTTCTCTTCTATCTTTTTCCTCTCTGTCGATGTACTTGGTTTAATAATTTTAGAAAAGACCCCCCCCCCATTATACATACAAGTAGAGAGAAGAACTGAGGGGTTCTGGCGGTGTGCGGGTGAGGTGTTTGTTCTCCCGTGGTTAGGGCACACCCCCTCTGCTCTGTTCCACCTGTGGGTGCCCTCCCACCTTCCCTTCAACTCTAGGCTTTTTACATACGCCTGGCTCTGCCTCCTGGCCCTGTGGCCTCCACAGCCTCTCTTCGTGTCCAGAATGACCCCAGCCCTTCCTTCTTAGGAGCCTCCTGCTGGACACTCTGCTGGGCTCTGCTCTGTCCCCTTGTCCAGAGGACACTGTTTCCTATCTCCAGTATCTACTCTCTTCTGCCTCAGGTCCTCCTGGGGAGCTGCCTCACTGACTTCCGATCCTCTTGGGCCAACCAATTGGGAAAAGGAATTAACAACAGATGAATTCCCTGCAGCCAAAATGCCCAGAACCAAATTAAAAAACAAAAAACAAAAAACAAAACAAAACCCGAAGAAAGGGTTCTTGACAGCCCCCCTCCACCCCGGTCTGGGAGTGCAAACAGCCCTGTTGGCCGTTTCACAGCAGAAACTTGTCATCAGGAATGGTCTGTCCTGGCCAATGACTCTTGGATCCTGTTCTTGCCTCTGCTACGGTCAGCCTCCAAACCCTTTGGGTCATTTCCGTGGGCTAAGTGATGTGCCGTCAACTGCGGAGCAGAAGTGGTCCATCCTAGCCTATCCTTGCACAGGCAATTTTTTTCTTAATCAGAGCCCACCAGATCGCATAAGCCTTGATCGCAGCACACCTGGCTCTGCCTGCGTGAAAGAAAGCGTTTTGGCTTCAGGACACCGCGGTCAGGACAAGAGAGCTTCAGGGCAATGGGTTCTGATCAGGGTTCGCTTGTTACACCCCGTCTCTGTGGAGAAGACGTCCTCCCAGGGAGAGCCTAGGGCTCTTGAATTACCTGTCAGCTGAATCTTAGCGGGATTCTCAACTCCGACTCTTTTTATGCCACACCCAACTCTGCCAGCCTTTAGCATCTCCAGTCCTGGCCAGCCCTGGTCCAGCACCCAACCGGATTCGGCAATGTTTAAATCTAGTCTAAAGGAGAATTCGAGAGTGACCTCTGCTAAGGTGAAGCCACAGGCTCACCAGACCCTCCTTTCACCTTGTATCCACAAAGCCCGTGCCCACCACCGTTCGAGTGTTGAGGGGTCGACTCGGGATGTGCCCCCACGCCCCGCCCCGCCCCGTACTAAACTGACGGTTGCCCCAACATGCTGTCACCCTAGGGTCCTACTGGGGTCCTCAGAAACCCCTTGAGAGGAGAAAAACGAAGGGATTCTGAAAAAGAGACAGGGCGAGGCTTGTGGACTACAATGCTGAGAGAAGCGTGCTGCGGGCGAGGTTTCAGGCGCTCCGAGGCCAGAGCAGGGCTTTGGGACCTGGAGGTGTTCAGGGCTGAACACCGTGTGCGGTCTGGCACCACAGGGCTCCTTGCAGCTGGCAGGAGTTCTGGACCGGTCCCGGGTCTGGGACTTCCTGATGGTCGAACCCATGTCGGTCCCAGCACTTACCCGGCAGACTCGGGAAAGTCTCTGAGAAGTGCGGAGGCGGGGGCGGCGGGGGCTCAGCCACTTTCTCGCGCGCGGGCAGCAGCTCGTCGGCGTCCAGCGATCCCTCTGTGCGCCGGGCCGCCGGCTCGGGGTTGCCGCGCGAGGAGGTGGAGGCGGCGGCGGCAGCGGCGAGCTCCGGGGGACCGTAGTAGGCGTCGGGAGGCTCGGCGAAGCTGGGCAGCGCAGTGGTCAGCGCCACCATCGAGGGCACTGCCTGGCCCAGTCCCGCGCAGAAGGTGTTGCTCAGGCGGCCCGCGAAGGAGGCGAGCGGGGCCAGCGGCGGCAGGCCGGCGGGCAGCGGAGCGGGGGCCAGCGCCTGCGGCAGCACGAGCGGCCGGTAGGGCATGAACATGGGGTAGCCGGTGTAGAGCAGGTGGCCCGAGCGCGGCGGCGGCGGCCCGATGAGCGAGTCGATGGAGAAGGCGGCGCCCGGACCGCCGCTGCCCCCGCCGCTGCCCCCGGGGGCGCCGCCGCCCGCCGCTCTCTGCATGGCGCTGCCCGGGCCCCGCCGTGCGCCCCGCGCGGACACGCAGGGCTCGCTGCGGGCGCGCGGGCCGAGGTGGCGGCGGGGCGCGGGCTCGGCGCAGTGTGGCTCCGGCGCCGCGCTCCCTCGCTCATAAGGAGGGAGGGGGCGGGCGGGCGGGCTGGGGGTGTCGCCCTCCGGACTCATCCATCTTCCTCAAATTACGCTTCACTTGCTCCCTCCGCCCGCCGCCGCGCCCGGCTCCCGCGCCCCGCGCCCCGCGCCTTCCCAACGGCTGGGCCGGCCCGGGACCCCGCCCGCCCCCCGCGGCCCAACCAACTATTATTAATGCAGATTGATGAGGCCGGACCCGCCGCTTTGTGAAAGTTTGCGGCGGGCGAGGAGGTGGCGGCGGCAGCTGGCCAGGTCCCCTCCCCGTACCCGGACCTGCTCCCGGCTCAGCCCACGCGTCCCGGGCTCGGCGCGGCTCGAAGGACCAGCGGGGCGCGGCGGGGCGGGGGTGTGCTGGCCGCGAGGACAGACTCCCGCCGGCATCCCGCCCCGGGGCTCACGGTGCGACGGTCCCTAGGAGTACGGACGCGGCGGGAGACAGCAGGGGGCGCGCTCTCTGACCAGGGCCCCGTGCGCGCCTGGGGCCACTCGTGGGAGACCAGACCGCTTTCCTACTGTCTCCTCAGACCCTTCGCGCTCTCTGCCCGGACTCGATTCTTTAAGCTTTGCCTCTTGCCTCTTTTCCCTCCATTCTCCTCCATCTCCAACTTCTCGCTTCTGCGGGAATTTCTGGGTACCCACCCATACTGGGCCAAGTACTTACCCTTCCTTCACCTTCACCTTTTCCCCTCCACCTCTCTACCACCTTTTCCATTCTTTTTCTTCCTCTCACTCTTTACTTCCTTTTGGGCTCCTTTTAAATTCAGATACCTCTTTTTTAATTCTCTCCCAGTCTATCTTATTATTTTCTCACTCCCTGCCTTTATCGGCATCTCTTGTCTGTCTGTCTATCTCTCTCCCTCCCTCTCCGCGCCTCTCTCTCTCTCTCTCTCTCTCTCTCTCTCTCTCTCTCTCTCTCTCTCTCCATTAATTTCCCTGATTGGCTCCCTGGCTCCAGCTCGTCTGATGAGCCCTATTCATTCTCGGGCCTGACACTCTCGACCTGCCCTGGCTGATTGCTGGGGGCTGGCCCCAGGAGCGCTGATGAGCCCCAAGGGTCAGCAGCGCTAATTATCTGCTAATTGCAGATGACTGTGCTCACCTCCCCCATCCCGCCCTGACTGTCCCCCTCCTCTGATTCCCAGCAGCAGATTTGTCGTCTTTTTTTTTTTTTTTTTTTTTTTTAAGAGGCAGAAGTCATCGGCTTTTGGCTGCATAAGCACCTCGGGTCAGAGAGTGAGAACAAGACAAGCAGGGAGAGAAGATGAAACTTGAGAGCGCAGAGCAAGCCTCACCAGCAAAAGCGCAGCCTTTGGACCAGGGAACTGCTCAGCTGGGGTCAGGGAGAGCTAAATGCTTGAAAGGAGCAATAGCAGAGCCAGGCAAGTCCAACAGGATGCAGTTAAGGAGTGCAAGAGCGGTCCTACTTAGGTGAAGAGGAAGGCGTTACAGAGCTGAAGGGACTGCTGGGCCTCAGTGACATATGTCCCAGGCAAGAGTGTTGTGTTAGCTAATGAGCTGTTGTCAGAGTGGTGTGCTCAAGCCAAGTGCCTTGAAAGATGCTGTCAGCTGGGGAGCACCGAGGAAGAGGGCAAGATTCAATGAGATGGGGTTTGAGCTGGTTTTGTTGTAGCTCATGCTCAGAGGCAGGGGGATCAGAAATTCAAGGTCATCTTCAGCTACCTAGTGAGTTCTAGGCCAAGCTGAACCTGAGGCCAGGCCAGGTGGGCGACCCCTGTGAGTGAGAGGAGAGGATGAAAGGCATGTCTTCAAGGTTCATCAGAGAAGCAGACGGAAGATGCTGCCATTCCTGGGCAGCCCTGATATATAGATCTCGGTCTGCGTTCACCCAGAGAAAACAAGAGTCAAGACTGGACTCAGAGTCATCTGCAGCTTAGGGCTGTGAGCCAGCAGCTCACAATAAAGAACTAGAACGCGTCTCTGACTAAAGATAGTTTTCCAAGCTCCTTCGTGAAGTTAACCAAGCCCTCTATGGTACTGATGATGAAGACCAGATCTCAAAAGTGTATTGTACTTAAGAAGGGAGAGGTCAAGTGCTTGGTTTGATGGCTTTACAGTGTTGGATACATAATAGAGGCTTATTGACTTGATGAATTATGGAGGGAACTTTGAGCTACAATTACTGCAATTAAAGCTGTGTGAACTGCTTCCGCACCAATCAAACAACACACGGAGAAGAGCCATTTTTAAAAGTAATTGCATTCATTTTTTTTTTTTGCATAGGTAATAGCATCACATGGAACAAAAATCTCAAAAGCTCTAAAGGACGTATGTTAGGAAATACGTCTGTTCAAAAGTTCTGATAGCAAATTCACACTTAAACAAGCTTGCTATTCTCTGTGGCACAGGACAGATCGTGCACTCTCAGGGAGTCCAGAGTAGACTTTCCAAGCTCAAAAATGTATATCAGGGGGCTGGAGAGATGGCTCAGTGGTTAAGTGCACTGGCTGCTCTTGCAGAGGTCCTGAGTTCAATTCTCAGCAACCACATGGTGACTCACAACCATCTATAATGTGATCGGATGCATACTGTATACATAATAAATAAAAATTTAAAAATATATGTCACCTACCTCCAGCCTTGGCTCATTGCCTAGCACTTATACTCAGAGCAGCAGACACCCTACTCAAGCCGGCAGACAGGTGCAGGTCTGTATTTTGGTACCAATAAATCCCAGTGGGCAACCAGCTCAGGCGTGCACAACTAAGTGGGACCTCAGAGGCTTTGTGTTGGCCTGGCATGTGTCCTGGATACTGAGCTCCATAACCTGTTTATATCTTCAATCGGCCCCTTGCTCTGCTGGGGTCATGATGAGTGACTGTTTAGGTCTTTGCTGTTCAGTGGCTAGTGTCACATGATTAGGGGCAGCTGCTGCAGCTCACCTTCTATCCCCATACTGCAAATGGGGGAACGTTGCCGGGGATTTAAAAAGACTTGGAAGCAAATTCTGGCTCTCCCTGAGCCACAAGGCAGGGCCTCTGGTTTGACTTCTCTGTGTTTGAGAGAGGGGACGTGTTGTCTACTCTGACTAGTTAAAACAAAGCAAGGATCACATGAGTGTGAGGCTAGCCCCTCCTCTGTGGGTTCTGCAAAGGAAACAGGTACCTGCCGGGCCATATGGGGCTCACCCTCAACCCAGTCAGCAGCACGTCAGGACCAAGGACAGATGCTGCGGCCTTCAAAGCCATCACATTTGAACAGAGCAGAAAATGGGGACTTTGCTACTGACTCCCTGGTCAGCAGTACCTAGTCCTTCCTAAAATGGAGCCAGGGAGCTCAGAAGGTGGTTCAGCCTTAAAGAGCCATGGCTGCTCTTCCAGAGGACGTGGGTCCTTTCCCCAGCAACCCCACGGCAGCTCTCAACCTTTTGTAGTATCAGTTTCAGGGAATCTGAATCTCTCTTCTGACAACCCCCTCCCCCTCACCATCCCCCACCCCCCCACCCCGGCGCCAGGCATGCATGTGGTGAACATATGGATATGTAGGCAAGGCACTCATACATATAAGGATAAATCTAAAAAATTAAAAAATAAATACTAAAATGGAACTGTGTGTGGCCCACTCTCACTGTTGTTCATAGCTTTGGGAAATGTTCCTGCACAGGAATTTGTTTGTTTTCCTTTCTTTGATGGAGATAGGCTCTTAAATGTGATTGCTTTTTTTTTTTTTTTTTTTTTTTTTTTAAATACAGGGCATCACTATGTGGCCTGGCTGGCCTAGTTCTTGCTATGTAGACCACATTGCACTCAAGCTCATAGAGATTGCCCCCCTCCCGCCTCCGCCACAGGCATACACCTCTCTACACCTTGAGCTAGCTACCCTTTTTGCTTGGTCCTATATCAGGCCTCATCTTCTGGCCTCTCCTTCATGGCATTGCACCTAGACACAAAGAACGAGCAAAGTGTCCCAAACTCAAAGCCAACAGGTCCATATCTCTGACTTACTCAGGCGGGCAAATCCTCCTCCCACTGTGGGCCTCGTCGGCATCTGCCCGCGGGTACCCTCTGGTGGCACTAGAACGCCACTACAGTTACGGGAGGGAGGCACAGAGTGCGCAGCGCCCCCTGGCGTTAGTCAGGACAGGCGTTGAGGGCAAAGGAACTGGAATCCGGGAAGAGGTCCAAGCTTCAGAGCGCTTCTTACTCCGCTGTGAGTGCCAGGTTTGGTGCGGGAATTGTACACTAGTGTCTTGAAGTCTAGTGTGTATGCATGTAGGCACCTACATCTTTATTGTGGCAGGGTTCTCGAACTCTGTGTATCTGTGGTGTTGAATCTGTGTGGTGTGTGTGAGCCCACCCGTTTACAGGCGGATAGGTTGGTAGTAGGGAGGTCCGCGCCTCCAGTGCAGGGCGGAGTCCTCACGGAGGCGTGAAATTGGTTTGGAGCAAACACATTACGGAAAGCAATTACCAGGGAGAGGTTCTGGGCCCGCGGGACCATCAGCTAGGAGGCCAGGGAGGAAGCTCCCTGGCTTGCAAGTGTCTGGATGTCTAACCCAGAAAGGGCCTCCTGAACACTGCTTCCTTTAAGGGGCAAGGCATGAAGTTAGGCACAGCCTCTTCAAGCCCACCCCTCCGTGCCACCTTGTCTTCTCTTCTTGGCTCATTGAGAAAGAGCCCCACAGCCGGTATTGCTCAGAGCACTCTCACTCTTCACACCTTGCTCCCTGTTTTCTGACTGGCTCACATGTGTTCTGTGGTGGCTCTGCTGCTGTATTGATAATTCTCTGAGGCCAGGGCCGTCTCACCCTGGCATTTTAGGAAGCACAAAATGAGCTGTGCGGAAGGGATTAAACAAGAGCCTCATTCAGTACCCACAAACAGGATGCGGAGAAAGAAAGTTGTGCCCCAGGCAACAAGATCCTCTTGAAATAGGGTTTCAAATTTGTGTGCCTCAAATTCATTGGTCCATCTGGCCTTTGAGCACACCTTCTTTGAGAGACGTCTGGCAGGTTAATCTGGCTAACACCGACTTTTCTGTCTCCCTTACCTTAGTGTTTCCACCCACATGGTTGTTCAAGGCAATACGAACAAACAAACAAACAAACAAACAAACAAAAACAACCTGTGAGGCATGCTGGGTGAGTCCTACATCTGGTCCACATGTGGTGGCAAGCACTCTCCATCCACCCAAAAAGCTCCAAAGCTGGTCCATTGCTATCTCCCCTGCATCCCAGGCTGCTATAGCCTCTACCTGACCTTCTGGGTTCTCTATACTTCCAAAGCCAGCTACTTACAGCCAGGCAGCCCGAGGGACACTGGCTCAGTTACCTTTCTGCTTTCCCCCACATTCTACTTAGCCCCTGGCTCCCCTTGTCCTCAGATCTCAGGTTAGATGGCAACCTCCTCCAAGAATCCCAAGTTGCCCCCTGCTGTGGTCACATCCCTGTTTGCATCTGTCTGTGTACTTAGTGCTACGTGTGACTTTTTCTTGTTTTCAGCAGCATAGGGAGGACAGAAGGCTAGCCCCAGTGTCCCCTGCAGCCTCATCCTTGCCCAGCCTAGAACACAGGAGGCACAGCGGTTACAGACAAAGAAAGGAACTCAGGATATCTCCCAAAACCTCAGGGATAAGACAGCATCTCCAGAGAGACCCTCGCAAGGTGATGAAGGACCTTCCTACCACAGTGGGTTCCCTGTCAGCACCTGGAAATCGTCTTCTGACCAAACCTTTATGCTTGTAAGGTGAAGGCCTGCTGAGACCAGACAGCCTGGCTAAGGATTCAGGGGTTTCCGCAGCTAAGGATTCAGACAACCTCTGGACCCTCTGGTCGTACCCCAATCCTCAAGCCACATGCCAGCACCTGAAGCCCAGGCTGGCCTGTCTGCCCAAGCAGAGTAAGGCCAAGCTCAGAGACCAGTTCACCTACCTCCCAGTCCACTTGTCTCTACGGCTTTCTTGCCCACCTCCAAGCCCCACCCCACATAGTCTGGCTCCCTGTATCCGCTGGGAAAGTGCTCTGGAGCCAGGGAACTCTGCCCAGTGACCCTTGACGTCACAGACAAGAGCACCCTTGCTTAGCGCTCCGCAGCTGGGCTGCCCCGCCTGCTGCTGGCTGCTTAGGCCTCTAGCTTGTAGCAGCCTTGTACTGCAGTGTTAGCAGGGGCACCCCATTGGATGCTCTTTCTAAGGACCTAGGTTCAGTTCTCAGCACCCACATGGCAGCTTACAACCATCTGTAACTCCAGTTCCAGGGGATTCGACTTGCTCTTCTGGCTTCCAAGGGCACCAGGCATGTACTCTGTGTTTACACATATATTCAGATGAAACACACACACACACACACACACACACACACACACACTAAAGTGGATTAAAAAGAATAAGAGCCAGATGTGCCTTGGATGGTGCTTCCTGACCTACAGGCTTAGGTAGGCAGGGGGTTAAAAATGGTTATTTTCCTAAACCTGGGCCCCTGGTGCTCACCCATGCCATAGTTAACTTTCCCATATCCATGAGCCCTTTCCCCAGGCTCTCCCTGCCATATCTAGCCCCTGGCCACCAGCTTCCCTTTGCCCACCCTCCAGGCCACCTATTCTGACCAGCTCTTACTCTAGAGGCTGTTTCCCATTGCGTGTGGGGAGAGGAGCAGGCTGGCCTGGGACCTGCTGGTGGATACTGAAGGGAGAGGTAAGACAGCTTGCACAAGAGGCAACCCATGCTGACTCTGTGAGGACATCACCTCAAGGACGGTGGAGGCCGGTTGGAGACAATACCAAATTACACAACCCGTAGACTTGTCTGTTTGTTTTGTTTTGTTTTGTTTTGTTTTAAGAGAAAGTCTCACCACGTAGCACGATCTGGCCCCCCTCCGCCCTCCTGCCTCTTCCTCCCAAGGGGTAAGACAACACGTGCACCACTGTTCTGGCCTTCAGCCTACAGGTTTCCAGTGCACATACAGATTAGCACAGGCACGCTCTGCATTGGTATCAGCTGCTGGCCTGGCCTCTTCTCTCAAGTGTAAATCAAGGCATCCACTCCTGACTTGAAGATGGACCTTGTACTGGCACGCTGGCCTGACTTGATTCATCCTCCCTTTGCAGAGAGGTATCCTTTGGGGAGCCTGCTTAGTTCCCAAAGCAGCGCACACCTGGAAGTAGAGTCAGGGCATCAGACAACTCCAGTGGCCTAAGCAGCCAGTCCAGCCCGGAACTGTCCTCCAACCCTCTCGCCTCCTGTTCACCCCCCTGCCCGCCCCCAAGTACAGCCACTGTCCCCAGAGGCCAGGCTCACCTAATAGAGCACATCTTCAAAGTCCAGCTGCAGGAAGCGGAGTAGGCGACGTGGCAGCGGAAGCCGTGGCAGCGCGTGGGGCAGGCAGCCCTCCAGGTGACAGCGGAGTGCACAGCGGCAGAGATGCTGCAGCGACCTGGGCTGCCTCACCAAGCCAAAGAGGGAAGTGTAGAACCTGTGGTGTTTCTGAAGATGGGAGGAGGGACTCAGTGAAGATGGCCTTGGAAGACTGGCACCCACTTCTTCTCCTAACAAGGCCCAGGATGGTGACCCCCCTGGGAGGATCTCCAAGGGCTTCATAGAAACTCTCAGAACTCACTCCATAAAGTTTATTTTTCTAGACATGAGTGGGCTTCTGGATGACTTCTACGAAAGACTGACAAGGTAGTACCTTGGGGAATTGTGTCTCTCAGGGTCAAGCTGAGTGGTGCGCTCAGAGCCCCAGATGCTGACCTGTAGAATTTCAGGTGGTACCAAGCCCTTGGCCTCCTCAGGGAGCTGCACTACACAGTAGGTGTTCATCAGGACCTCGATGGTCCGTGGGGACATGCACCAGCGATCCAGCACCTGCAGGAGGAAGAGATTCCTCAGGGAATCCTGTCAGGCCATGCGGGATGACGGGATGACGAGAACGGCAGTTATAGAGTCAACATTCTCCCCCAAAGATATGGTAATTCTAACAGTTGATATATATGTGACCTCATTTGAAAATGAGATTTTATTTACTTGATTGTTTTAAAATTTTTTTCTTTTCTTATTTTTGAAGATTTTAAGTTTATTTATGTATATGAGTGTTCTGTTTGTATGTGTGCCTGTGCACCACATCTGTGCAGTGCCATGGAGGCCAGAAGAGAGCGTTTGACTCTCTGGAACTGGAATTAGAGATGGCTGAGATGGTTTTGAGTCCCAGCATCCACACTGCCATGGTCCTCTGGAACCCAGATCCTCTGGAAGAACGGCAAGTGCTTTAAGCTACCAAGCCATCTCTTTAGCCTTTCTCAATAAGCAAACCAAGAGGAGCTCAAAATCAGAGACCACCTGCTTTTGCCTCCCAAGCACTGGGCTTAAACATGTGTGCCACCATGCTTGGCGAAATGTTTTTTTTTTTTTTAAAGATTTATTTATTTTATTTATTGCATATGAGTGCTTTATCTGCAGAAGAGGGTATCAGATTACATTATAGGTGGTTATGAGCCACCATGTGGTTTCTGGGAATTGAACTCAGGACCTCTGGAAAAGCAGGTGGCGCTCTTAACCACTGAGCCATCTCTCCAGCCCCATGAAATGTTTTTTAAAGTATGTATCTATGTGTCTGCGTGAGTATGCTAGTTTTGTAGGTGCCTGCAGAGGCCAGCAGGGGGTCAGATCACATGGAGCTGAAGTTACAGGCTGCTGTGAGCCACGTAGTGTAGAGGACCTTCAATCCTTGAATGATGGGGATCACAGATTTGCACCTTCATGCTCAGTTTGGAAACAGGACTTTTGCAGATTCAGTCAAGTCAACAGTCATTAGGATGGTCTCTAGCCAACATGGCAGTTATTTTTTTTTTAAGATAGATTTTTTAAAAAGATTATTATACAGTGCTCTGCCTGCATGTACACCTGCAGGCCAGAAAAGGGCAGCAGATCTCATTATAGATGGTTGTGAGCCACCATGTGGTCGCTGGGAATTGAACTCAGCACCTTTGGAAGAGCAGCCAGTGCTCTTAACCTCTGAGCCATCTTTCCAGCCCCGGCAGTTACTCTTTTTTTTTTTTTTTGGTTTTCTGAGACAAGGTTTGTCTGTGTAGCCTTGACTATCCTGGACTAACTTTGTAGACCAGGCTGGCCTTGAACTTACAGCTATCACCTGCCTCTGCCTCCTGAGTGTTGGGATTAAAGGCATGCACCGCCACCACCGCCAGGCCTGGCAGTTATTCTTACCTGAAGAACGGGGCTTGGATGTAGTTTAGTAATTTACCTAGTATTCATGAGACCCTGGTTCAACCCCCAGTACCACATAAACCATGTGTGTAATGTCTGTAATCCCAGTAGTTAAGAGCTGAAAAGAGGAAAATCAAAAGTTCAAGGTTATCCTAGGTTATGTCCCAAGTTTAGGGCCTGTGGAGACAAAGGTGGCACCATGAGAGTGTCAGGGAGATACGGCCACAACCAATGAATATTGAGAATTGCCAAAGCTGGAAAGAGGTGTATAGCCTACCTCCCTGGGAGCCTCCAGAAGGAAACAGCCTTGCCGGCACCTCTATTTTAAGCTGGGCAGGGGAGGGCTTCTGTAGCTGTAGGCAGCCCAGTATGTGGTACTTTGTTGGAGTGGCACCAGGAAACCAACAACTGTGATTCTGATGTTCAGCCCGGCTTGTGGCAGGCTCTTCTCTTGGCAATTTGTAGGTACCGACCCTTTAATCCCCATCTCTACCACATATGGGCTGCTATTGGCCCCAATGTGTAAATGAGGGAAACTGAGGCACAAAGACGTTAAGAAACTTAGCCAGATGGCAGTTCTAGCAGGCACACTTGGCACAGTGGTGCCTTTTGCTTCCAACTACTACACTCTCCAGCTCTCCCTCTCGTCTCTCCAGGGCTCTGTCCTGGCTTTCCCTGCTGTCTTTGGCCTGGCTTTGGGCTCCCGAGCCGACTGAAAACATCGAGCTGGGCCTAGCTAGGGATACAGGTGGCAGGGCCTGCCTTGCGCACAAGCCTTTGATTCAGTTTGAAGTACCACATAAACTTGGTGTGGGTGGGAGACCAGTCATCTTAGCACTGGGGAGGTAGAGGCAGAAAGAGCAGAAGTTCAAGGTCATCTTTGGCTACACAGAGAGTTTGAAGCCTTGTCTGGGCTACACGAGACTGTCATGAGACCCTTCTCATAAAAACAAAAGCCTTCATTGGAAAGATGCCTCCTCGGCAGCGGTTAAGAGCACTTGCTGCTCTTGAAGAGGACCCAGCAGCTCACAACCATTGTGACTATAGTCCTAAGGAATCCAGGTCCCTCCCTCATTGGCTTCCGCAAACACCCGGCAGGTAGGTGCTGCACAGATATATGCCCAAAGGCAAAAGACCCACACACATAAAAATGTTTTAAGTTAAAAAAAAAAAAAAAAAAAAAAAAGAATCAGGCATGATGGCACATGCCTTTAGTCCCAGCATCCAGAGGCAGTGAGACTGCTATGTGTTGTCTCCCGGGGAGCATTTCCATGTATAACCTGCGCCTACCTCATCATAGACACCACTGTATACACTGTATACACTAGGCACCTGGTGCCAGTGGGGAGTGGGGGAGGTGGAAGGACCTCGTTCAGGCACAGGGGCTCCTGGAGGCAGCACTCTATGTGCCCGATGCCTCCACTTCCTGCCCTGTCTCTGAACAGTGCTTATCAGAACTCAGCTGAGTTGGCCTGGAACATTACATTGCATTTCTGCTGGGAATGCCTACTCTGTTCCCTCCCTCTTTCAAAGGAGTCCCGGTGCCGTGCAGAGTCCCACCTCCAAGAAGCCCAGACAGTCCCCAGCCCTCACTGAGGCTGTGCCAACTCGCCTTGCTCTCTCCCTCAACTGATCGCTCCTTACACTGTTGTGCTTGCTGACTGGCTGGCTTAGCAAGAGCTTTCTGATGCATCAACTTTATCCTGGAACACTAGTCGATGAACCTCAGCTCCATGCGTAGGCCACGCCCTGTTCTACGTTACATATGTGAACTGTGTTTCTACACTTAGGATGTAGGGAACCCTGTTTTAGATGAGGAAACAGGCACAGGAAGACTAAGTGACTTGCACATGCAGGTGCCTAGCAGCAAAGCTCCTCCTTCCTCCTCTCTTCTCTTCCTCCTCCCCCTCTCTCCTCCTCCTCCTTCTTTTCTCTCTCTCTCTCTCTCCTTTCTCTCCTCTCTTTCTCTCTCCTCCCTCCCTCCCTCTCTCCCCCCTCTCTTTATCTCTCTATATCTCTCTGGTTTTTCCAGACATGGTTTCTCTGGCTGTCTGGTAACTTACTTTGTAGACCAGGCTGGCCTTGAACTCAGAGATCTGCCTGTCTCTGCCTCCTGAGTGCCACCACTGCCCAACAGAGCCTAGTCTTTTCATGGTCACCAGGCTTGTAGGCCTTCAGTGGGCTGAACAGTCTGGTGGGCCCTGGCCCCTTCTGTGATACTGGAACTTGGTTTGTTTCTCAGCAGAGGCCGTAAGCCATGCTAGGAACTTGGGAACCTAAGGCTTTCAGCAACTCCCTTACAGCCACAGGAACAAGTGTCAAAGTCAGACACCCATCCAAGTCTCTTCAGCATCAAGCCCAGTGCATCAGGAACTGCTGAGGCTGGGAGGGTTGGGACTGTAGCCAAGGCTAGAAGGCTAGAAGGATTGCAGATTGTGAGAAAGGGACAAATGGTGTCCTTTGCTCTGTTCCTTTCCCCCAAGGGCCAGAGCAGGCTGGTGGGGCCAGGTACAGGGGCAGAGGTGGGAGGGGTCCTGTCTGGGATGTCTCTCTGCTGTGCCAGGTCCTCTTCCTGCCCCTGCCTGGCGGGGAAATCATTAGCTGTCAGAACTGCAGTCAGATTACAGGGAATTGCTCGTCTCCTAATTATCTGGTGTTAATAGGAGATTAATTAGTGTTAATTGTTGATTTTCTTGTATTTTCCCAAAGGGGAGACCAATCTGCCGAACTCTCGGGCTGTTTAATTATTTGGTCTTGCTTAGGAATCCAGACAGATGCTGCTAGGTTTGTGAGCAAAGGGGAAAGGTAGGGACAAAAGGGATGTCTGGGGGGGGGGGGGAACCTGGGCTAGCAGGGGCCTGCTCATAGCCAGCACTCTCCCAGAAGATCACTGTAGCTCCAACATATTCCCTTGGAGAACAACTGTCCCCACTCCAGGCCCAACTACCTCCATATTGTGAGGCAGCTCGACTTGGCGTGGGACAAGGCCCCCTCCCAGGACACCCTAGGCCAGCATCTCAAGTGGAACTCATTTCAGGGAGGTTAATACAATTTCAAAACTGGAAGATGATAGTGAAAAACACTTTTAAAGTGTAGCAACAGATAGCATGGGGGTGGGGGGTGGGGGTGGGTCCTAAACTTCCAGAGAATGGGCACCTTCCCAAATGCTCAGAGTCCTTGAGCCTTGGGGAGCAGATTCCGCCTCTGCTCTTGGGGAGGCTTGCCCACGTCCAGGGCACATCTCGCTCAGCTGATCCCAATACAGTGGCAGGCCTGAAGAAGGGCCCTAAGCCCTCAATGCTGCCCTCGCTGGTCCTGGCCTGGCTCTCCCGTCTTCCCGGTCTTTGTGACTGCCCCACTGCTCTCTGCTCTCACTCCACCTTCCTCAAGTGCACACACACACACACACACACACACACACACACACACACATGTACTTGCACACATACCTGTTTACACACACTCGTTGCTGCTGCATCCCTTGCCTTATTTTTGGCCTTTGCTTACTTGTTGCACGAAAGAAGAAAACTCATCTATCTGATCAAGTGCTCCAAGTTGCTTTCAGATGCAAACCTGGCACAGGTAATTAATTGCCCTCCCCCTCATGCCCCCCTTGTACCTTGGGGAGTGCCCCTGGCCAGACTCGGACAGCACCATGGTTGAGCAGAGCTTGCACCATGTGCTCAGGGCTGTGGGCCAGGGCTGTAGCTGGACCTTGCAGAGCGCAATGCAGAGGTGTGTGTCCCCCATAATCCATGGCATTAGTGCTGACACCACACGACAGGAGCAGCTCCACAACAGCCGAGTGGCCATGGCGGCAGGCCAGGTGCAGGGGACGCTGCTTGTCCTGGTTAGCGGCATCCGCATCTGCCCCAACCGAGATCAGCAAGCTGCACAGTTGGAAACAGCGATTGGTGGTGGCCTCGGCATCCTGGGGGGATTGAGAGTGGGTATCGCAGGCAACCAGAAGTGGCGTCCAACCGTCAGCATTGCGGACGTCAGGATGGGCACCCCATCTCAGAAGCAGGTCTGCTAGTTCCACATGGCCAAGCCGGGCAGCTATATGTAAAGGAGTCTCTTCTTCATCCTCGGTCCGACCATCCACTTGTGCCCCAAACTTAAGGAGCAACTCCACACACCTAGTCAGGGAGAGAAAGTAGGTGAGGAGAAGGGGCAACAACGCTGCGTTTCGGCTGGTCTGAGCACAGCTAACACCCCAGGTGCTCCAAGGACCTCGTGGCTCTACACCTTTCTTCCATCCAGGCTTTCCCAGAAACGTGAGGCAGACTTCTCAGTGGATCCCCTGTACTTGATCTCAAACTATTGAACCCAGATAATCCTCTTGTCTCTACCTCCAAAGTTCTGGGATTACAGGCACCAGCCATGATAGCTCACAGGTGACACCTTTCTGAGATTTGTTTTATTTTATTGTTTTTCTTTTTTTTTTAAAGATTTATTTATTTATTATTATGTATACAATGCTTTGCCTGCATTTACATCTGCAGGCCAGAAGAGAGCATCAGATCACATTACAGACGGTTGTGAACCACCATGTGGTTGCTGGGAATTGAACTCAGAACCTTTGGAAGAGCAGGCAGCACTCTTAACCCCTGAGCCATCTCTCCAGCCCCTTTTATTGTTTTTCAAGACAGGGTTTCTCTGTGAAACAGCTCTGGTTGTCCTCGTACTCACTCTGTAGTCCAGGTTGGCCTTGAACTCATGGAGATCCATTTGCCTCTGCCTCCCAAGTGCTGGGATTAAAGGCGTGCACCACAACAGCCCAGCCTGGCCTCTGAGATTTTTTTTAGATAAGTGTGTGTGTGTGTGTATGTGTGTGTGTGTGTGTGTGTGTGTGTGTGTGTGCCCAAAGGTATTAGACTCCCTGAAGCTGGTGTTACAGGCAGTTGTGAGCAGCTTTATGTGGGTGCTGGGAACCAAACTCTGGTCTCTCAAGAGGATTATGTGCTCCTAACTGCTGAGCCACTTCTTCAGCCCCAACACAGTGACTTAAAAACAAGTTGTGTGGCTGGAGAGAGCACTCAACAGTTAGGAACCCACACAGCGGCTCGCAACCATCCAAACTTCAATTCTAGGAGAGCCCAGAGACCTCTTTTGTCCTCCTTAGGCACCACACACACAGTACGCACACATCTATGCAGACAAAACATTCATATATACAAAACAATAGATCTAAAAACACCGACCCAGAACCCTGAGTTCTTCCTGCAGGAATCATCCCGCACATCCTCATGAGAATACAAGTCACAGGCAGTTACCATGTGCTTGGAACATGCTCAGCTGACAGCCTGGCCTCAGTCCCCGGTAGCCTCACTGCTCTCACATCCCAGGGGACACCAAGGCTATAGAACTGAGGATCTTTGCAAAGGTTTATACACTAGTCAGAGATGCAGTTGACGGGACCCAGCAGAAGAGCACTGGCTGCTTCTCAGATGGACCCTTGTTTGGTTCCCTGTGCCCACGTCATGCCACCATGCCCTGTGTGGAAACTTTTGTATTATATTTATTTTCTTGCAGTTGCATGTTTGTTTGTTTTTTATTTTTTGGTTTTTCAAGACAGGGTTTCCCTGTGTAGCCTTGGCTGTCCTGGACTTGCTCTGTAGACTAGGCTGGCCTTGAACTCATAGAAATCCACTTGCTTCTGCCTCCCAAGTGCTGGGATTAAAGGCGTGCACCACCACCTGGCCTATTTATTTTTTCTTTGGTTGGGCTTCTAAGAAACTTTAAATTACATACGTGGCTCACTTGTTCTATTTCTCTCTGGCTCTGCTTCTTTGAGACAAGGTCTAACCTGAAACTTGCTATGAAGCCTACACTGTTCTAGAAGTCACTGTGTAGCTGGGGATGACCCTGAGCCCCAGGTCCTCCTGCACGACCCTGCATTAAGATCACAGATCTGTGCTACTGTGTCCCAGTTCACTTTAGGTACAAAACGCCTCTTCAACTGTAATGCGACTAAACTCGTGAAATTCTCTGGGGGGTGAGCGAGCTTGACAAGGGGACAGGGTCCTTAGGAGGGCACTCAAGAACAGATGGCTTTTCCCTTTCTGAAGGTGGGTAGTCATGGAGGGAGGACCTGTGTCCATGGGGCTTCTAAAGCCCCTTCTGCTCAGATTCCAGGGTGACTACAAAGTGATAAGTGTAGGCTCACCTCTCCTGAGTCACCCGCAGAGAAGTACTTCCCATAAAAGATGAATCACAGACTCGCTTAGATGTATCAAACAGTTCCTTATGAGCTTAAGTTCTTTCTTCTGTTGGGCTCGGCGTGGGACCCTAGGCTCTGAGAAGACTATGCAAGCACTTCCCCACCAAGCCACATTCCCAGCCCTTGAACCTAGTCCCCTTTCCTTTCAGTATACAGCCAAGGGTGACTGTGAACTCCTAACCCTCCTGTCCCGGTCTCTCAAGAAGCTGGCATTGCAAGCGTGCAGCACTGAGCCTGGTTCTTAAGCTGTGCTTGAGTCTATGGATGTGAGCACACCCCTGTGATATGGGAATCCATTCTGCCACTCTACCCACTGGGACTTTCTCAGCCCTTTATAGTCCATTGGAGCTATAGGACAGCAGGTCCTATAGGAAGCATAGGACCTATAGGAACCTATAGGAGCCTATAGGACCATGCTTAGCACAATGCCTGGAACATCAGATGATCACAGAAAACATTAAAGCTTTACAGCGATACCATCTTCTCCACTATGGAGCTAGCCAGAGGCCTCAGTGAAGGCCTTGAGTCGGGGTTGCTGTCCCAATTCTCCACTCCCTACCCCCCCCCCAAGGCGGGGGAAGGGGGGAGAAGAATAGCCATCTCAAATCGAAGCTGCTGCAGTTTCTGGAGTGAGACCAATGGGTAGATGTCTTGGGAGTGACTACATATTGTTACTACCAGCCCATCCTGTCCCCTTGAGAGTGGGTCCAGGATGAGAGGTCACTCACTCAAGGATACCGAGACCCCGGCAGAGATGCAAAGGGCGTTTCCCATCCTGGTCAGGGATGTTGGGGTCTGCTCCCGCCACCAACAGCACATGGACACAAGCAGCATGGCCCGCAGTACAGGCCTCGTGCAGGGCAGTGCGCCCCCCAGGGGCACTGTCTGGACTTGCTCGACGCCTCAGCAGCAACCGAAGAACTTCGGTGTGGCCACGGCTGGCCGCCACGTGCAGTGGAGTGGTCAGTTCCTCTTCGTATGTCAGAGACCAGAGTCCTGGGAAGAGAGAGACAGAGCCCTCAGATCCCAAGGGATGATAAAGAGCTGCCAGTCAAGGGGATGAGGCTGGCAGAGGTAGAATGAAGGACCCCAGACCTTGATCTGCAGCCCACCCCCTCCCACTCAGCCACTTCCATGCCCCAGGCCCGTACTCAGAGCACGGATGTTGAAGCGGAAATCTCTCCATCGTTCTGGGTCGCTGGTATCAAAGATGGAATCGGGAGCCAGGCCAGTGCTGGAGTCCGCGAGGATTCGAGAGACAGAGCCTACATCCCCAGCCAGTACTGCCTGCCAGAAAGCAAGGGCAGGCCCCGAAGCTGTGCGGGCGATGATGATAGGTCCCAGGCCAGGCTCAAGGTGCTCCTCGGACCCTCTGTCAGGCCTCTCCACCAGCCTGGCACAGAGGGAGTGCCTGTCATCCTGAGGCTCTCTCTGGCCCCTGCACTCCTCTGGGGACCAGCTCATGAGCATATGGGGAAAAGGATGGTGTCAGAAGGAAAGAGGAAAAGATTACAGGCAGAGAGGACGAAAGGAGGAAAACAGGCAGAGGCCCTGTGTCCCTCGTTGGAGCCTGGCCTGGCCACAATGTCCAGCAGGAGCTATTCTAGGCTCCACATGACTTCTATCCTGGGCCAAGGCCTAGGTTGTTGGGAAAGTCTGGTGTAGGGGAACAGTGGCTAGGGACTTCAGCTTGCCCTCAGTCCTTGGGACCTCCGTTCCTGACCTCCGTTCCTGAGGCAGCCAGCCCAGTTCCCATCTCAAGGCTCCCCCATCTCCAGCTGCCCCTCACCCCTCTGGTGACTGCTCCAGCGAGGCTCAGCTGCTCGGCTCTCCAGCAGCAAGTCAGCTGTGCTCTGTGGAGGAAACAGGTCCTGCAGCCTTGCCAGGTCCCCGGTGTACAGTGCATTCTGTAGAGCCATGTCACGGCACAGCAATGGCTGTGTCCTCTGGGCTGGGTACGACTGAGATCTCCAGATCTGGCAGGTAGGGGAAGTGGGGAGGCACCCCCGATTGTGTCTCCCATGAGGAGGGGAGCTCCTTCCCCCAGGCATGGTTGGTTTCTAGGAGAAGGAGGCCAAAGCAGCAAGACCTGAGGCACACTGAAATTGGACTGTTCAGGCAGCGCTGGGCCCCAGCCAGGAGGAGCCCAGTGTGGGAGGAGCAAGAGAGATGCCGGCCAGCTGTAAATAGCACACAGAGGAACTGCTCCTGCTGCTGGAGAGAAGGGAGGAGGAGGCAGAGCAGAGTGGTGGGGAAGCAACCCTGAGCTTCACTCTCTCCCACAGCAGAGTGGCATCAAGGTTGAAACTCTGTTCTAGCTGTTGCCACCTTGACAGGAAACCGTCCCCAAGAAGGAAGGGTGTGCAGGGACATACAGGTCACCTGTCCCAGGACTGGAGCCAGGATCCTAAGCTCCTCCTTGCCTGTCACTTGTTCTGTCATCAAGGCAGCTCCACATGACTCATCTGTGACTTCAATGGAGGCTGTTGATCCCTGTTCCTAGAATACAGTCTTCCTCTCCCAAGCCCAAAGGAACTGGCAGAGATTAGTGCCAGAGACAAGGAGTGCGGTGTCCTCAGGGCATCTCTGGTAGGCAACCTTGGGCTCAGTTCTCAGGCGGCCACAGACTCACTCCCAGGCCCATCACAGATACTGACTCTGCCTGCTGCGGTCCTCAATGTTCATCCTAGGTGCTGACAGCCATCCCCATCCCGGGTACCAACTCCCTGCCCATTCCAAGTGCTGGCCTCCATCCATTCTTGGTGCCAGCCTCCTCTGCCCATCTCAGGTGCTAACTTCACTCCCTGGATGGCCCCCAGCATCTCCTACATGGAATCTCTATCCCTTCAGAATTATATGGGCGACATAGCTGGAAGTAATAGAGAAAGCCTTTCTGCCTATTCAGCACCATAAGACAGAGATTGCCTTTGCTGAGGAAGGTGGGGGTATAAGGCAGAGAATGGAGAAAGAAAACAGTGAAGTGGGGCTGGAGAGATGGTTCAGCAGATAAGAGCACTATTTGCTCTACCAGAGGTCCTGAGTCAATTCCCAGCAATCACATGGTGGCTCACAAACATCTATAATGTGTTCTGATGTCCTCTTCTGGCATATAGGTGACCTCTAGATAGAGTACTCATATATTTAAAATAAATTAGTAAATCTTAGAAAGAAAGAAAAATAGAAGGAAGGAAGGAAGGAAGGAAAACGGTGAAGTGAAGCCTTAGGTCTAAGCTCCATTGCATCTGCCTGGAGCAGGCTCTAGGTTGCTCTAGTCTTGAGGCAGTCCACTGGTCTGGCTCACACTGACTCTTTGGTTTGTTGTTGTTTGCTTTGGTTTTTGAGACAGGGTTTCTCTCTATAGCCTTGGGTGCCCTGGACTCACTTTGTAGACCAAGCTGGCCTCAAACTTACAAAGAAGATCCATGGCCTCTGCCTCCCCTGAGTGCTGGGATTATAGGTGTGCGCCACCACGCCCGGCTCTCGCTCTGACTCTTAACCATGAGCATTGATAGACTTTCTTCATATCCTCTTACAAGGTTGGCATGTCTGCCTTTTAAGAAAGCAGTGTTGGGGCTGGAGAGGTGGTTCAGAGGTTAAGAGCTCTGTGTACCCTTCCAGAGGTCCTGAGTTCAATTCCCAGCAACCACATGGTGGCTCACAACCATCTATAATGAGATCTGGTGCCCTCTTCAGGCCTGCAGGTGCCCATGCAGGCAGAGTACTGTATACATAATAAATAAATCTTAAAAAGAAAGAAACAAAGAAAGACAGAAAGCACTGTTCCCCACCCACTAGGAGGGGGTCTTTGTAGGAGAGAGATAGTAATAGTTACTTTTCTCCTTGCCTGACAAAACAAAACAAAAAACCCCAAAGAAAGAATGAACAAACAACAAACAAACAAGCAGTCCTCACACAACAACAACAAACTTGATGAAAAGAACTTAAAGCATGAAAGGTTTATTTTGGCTCACAGTTCAAGGGATCACAGTCCATGATGTTGGGGTAGCTACAGCGGCAGGAAGGTGAGGCAGCTGGTCACATTGCTTCAGCAAACAGGAAGCACAGAGTGAAGAACACTAGTGCCCAGCTTACCTTTTCTTTTAGTTTCAGTCCAATGACCCGCCCCAGGAGTTGGTCCCACCCACACATTTAAGTTGGGTCTTCCCACCATATCCTATAAACTTCCTCCCAGATATACCCAGAGACTCTTCTCCAAGGTGTTTCTAGATCCTGTTCATTGACTGTCATGGAGGGGAGACCCACAGAGGGCATTGCATCTACCCATCTCTATGATCCTCCATGGCCCTTCCAGCTCCACTCCCAGCCCCTTCACTCCCTCACTCTATAGATGCTTTGGCATGCATAATTGAGTCCTGATTAGGAAGAACCTTGGAGGATGTCCTGCTCAACATCACCTCATATGCTCACTTCATAAAGAAGGAAACTGAGGCACAGACAGGTTCTAGAGGGAGTGTGGGTGCCGGCGGCCTGAAGCCTAGTCGGCTCCCCTCTAGACTTGGCATTTCTCCCTTTGGGTCTTCTCCCCTCTGCCCTTCCCTTCGTGTTTTTTTCTCCCCTTCCCTTAAGTACCTTTGGCAAGTGAAAGTGGAGAGCCAGGACAGGAAAAATGACAGGATAAAGTCACAGGGGTGGGTTAGAGGAGGCAGGGTCCAGGGTCAGGAAGACATAAAGATGATGAACAAGCGAGGAAAGCCCTCAGGAGCCACCTGGGCCTTTATGTGTCTGTCCTGCCCCTTAAGCCCGGAGGCAGCACCCATTCATTCACCACAACACACCATCACTTCTTTTTCTTCTTCTCCTTCGACAGCCTGGCATCCTCAGCCTCCTGTTGGTCCTTGGTAAATTTCATATTCTTTTTTCCCAGAGGAGTCTTGAAATACCATTCCTGGTTTGGCAGAGAAGCAGGGACTCGGTTCGCTGGATGCAACCTTCCTTTACCCTTACAGTTTTCTCCCATCATCTTCCTGGGCTTGGGAGTGGGGGGGGGGGGGGGGGGGGCGGCGGTGGTACCTTCGCTGCAGGGGCGTCTTCTAGTTACCAGTAAACACTTCAGGCCGTGGTGTCAGCCATTCCTGAGAGGCATGCCCTCCTCCCTCCACCCCTACAAGACCTCTGTGACTCCTATGTTCTAACCTTCCTCTGAGGATGGACACCAAATCAACAGTGGTGCCTAGTGCCAGCCAGCAGCCCAGGTGGCCCTTCCCAGCTTCTTTCTTCAGGCTCTTAAACCTTGGGCCCCCTCCCTACTGTTAATTGTTCCTTTCCCAGCTGATGCCCAAGTTCATCTACCCCCAGGCATGCCATGAGGGAGGGGGGCTGACTCCAGGCTGGTGTTGCTGAGCTCACTGAGCCGGGCCTAGCAGCCTCACCTTTAGGGACTCCTCCTCTTCCCTGTATACTGGGTCCAGCCTTGCCAGGTGCCCCACAAATTCGGATGCAGCCAGTGGCCTCTTGGACAGTTGAAGGATCCGCCGGTCAGTCAGCACTGACTCAATGGCTTGTAGAATGTGACCAGATGTGTAGCCATCGGACATCCTAGCCAGAGCATTGATGTCCAGATTCTGGACCAAATGTGTGCCCTGTTCTCGCCTCTCTAGCATGCGTTTCCAGAGCACTGGAGGCAGGGGAGAGAATGGGTCAGCGACAAGGGTCACTGACAAGGGTCAGCGAGCAGCAGAAGAGCCAGGGCCGTGACCTCTGCCTGTGTCTAAGCAGCTCTGGACCCTAGAGAGCAGCATGCATCTTCAGGAAAGGGGTGGGACCTGGAGAATGGGGCTGTTTTTCTAGTTACACAGCCAGTGTCCACTGCACTGAGATCAGAAGCCAAAGAAGCTTTCCCAGGCTTTTGTCATTTGGTGCTGGAGCTGAGGCTCAGAGCAGTAGTGGGAGATGGGGAGAGAGCAGGGGTTCAGAAGGGTGGTGGTCTCTGGGTTCCATCCCTGGCCTCACCATAACGGGAAGCATAGTCAGGCCGGGGTATGAAGAGGATACGCTCATAGAACCGGCACAAGCCCTTCATCTCGGCCAGCTGCGGGCGGTCCGTAGTCCCTATCAGCATCACGCGGTCACCAGGGCTCAGCTGCCGCGTGGCCTTCATAAGGTCCTTCTTTATTCTCTTAGGGTCCATCTGCTCCAAGGAGGAAAGGTTATGGGTTTGGGACATGGTGACAGAGGCTGTGGGACCTCTGTTCTCAGAGCATGTGACCTAGGCTAATGCTTCATGTCAGTCCTGTAAGGGGCGGGGGGGGGGGTGTTTTGTTCAGCTTAGAGGCAGGGAAAGGAGATGTGACAAGCATCAAGCATAGGGGACTTGACTAAGGTGTCTATGATGTTTTCTTTCTTTCTTTCTTTCTTTTGGTTTTTCAAAACATGGTTTCTCTGTGTAGCCTTGGCTGTCCTAGACTCACTTTATAGACTAGGCTGGCCTCAAATTCACAGCGATCTACCTGCCTCTGCCTCCCGAGTGCTGGGATTAAAGGCGTGTGCTACCACTCCCGGCTTGTTAGCGATGTCTTCAATCACTGGCTTGCAAGAAAGCAAGCTTGAGCAATCCAAGCAGCCTTGCCCCAGGCTCGGCTGTCTACCCTGGCCCTTGCTGTCTGCCCACAATCCTCACCTTCCTTTCTTCCTTTGGGACCTTCCTGTAGAAGGTCTTCTCAGTGTTTCCAATCCAGATGACAGAGGGCTGGAGGATCCGGGCCACCTCGAAAGGTTGGAGTGTAGAAACCAGATGTCAAGGATCACATCCCCAGCTGGCCAGACCCCAGCAGCTGACCCTAGAGGCCCCTAGCTTCTACACTTGCACTCCTCCACCTCCATCTCCTCTCACATTCCCCAGCACCGGGGTTTCAGGGGAACCCAGGCTCCCACAAAGGTTGCTGGAAAGATGTCAGTTGAGATCCCCGCATCTCAGTACAATGTAGGTCTCCCCCCCCCCCCCCCCTGCAAACTGTTCAGGAAAATCCACCCTGCTATTATCTCTGCCCTGAGAAATCAACCCACTCTTCAAGCTCAAGTCTGCAGACCTTAAAGACGATGTGCACCAGTAGTTGTGTCCCATTCTTTCCTGGGTATTTGCCCATCACATTGTCAGGTGACAGGTCAAACAGGTTGGCACCGGTTTCTGTACACACCGCCTGGACCAACATCTTCTTCCCCATGCCAGAGGGTCCTACCAGAAGGATGGAGCGGACATGGGGAGCCATGCAGTGTATGTCGTGGGAGCCTGGGAGGAAGTAGGCAGACCTGGATCAGTTCATGGACCAAAATTGGGCAGTAGGCTGTAGAAGATTCTGGAGGGTTCTGCCAAAGCCTGGGGCTAAGAGGGTGAGGTGTGGGTCTGGGCTGTGCTAGCTTCCCCAAGTCTGCATCCGCAGCCTGCTAAGCAACCTCCATGGTAAGGAACTGTGTGTGTGGCCAGGAGGGAGCTCGGCTTTTCCATCCTCTACACCTCCACCCCTTGATCATGCTGGGTGGCCTCGAAAGGCACATGACACACTGGTTTGGAAGGCTCCTAGTCTCTGACTTAATAAGCTTTCAGGGATGCCCTTCTGAAAACGAGGCTGACTACAGGATGTCACTTGATTTCTAGGGTAGCCCAATTTGAGTGTAACTGCCAGAGGATCTGTAAACTTCAGGGTCCTGCATCCACTAATGTTAGGGAAAACCAGGCTTGCACAGGCCCCCTCAGCCA
Organism: Acomys russatus; assembly: GCF_903995435.1. Taxonomy (NCBI): domain Eukaryota; kingdom Metazoa; phylum Chordata; class Mammalia; order Rodentia; family Muridae; genus Acomys; species Acomys russatus. The sequence goes on from NC_067146.1 coordinate 52,875,381, forward strand.
TGCCCCCACGGTCCCACTCAGACCTGGCTTTTAACTGCCCTGAATTCTCACCCAGCCGAAGAATCCCATACAGTGCTATGTTCTGTCGTATATCAAACAGGGAAGGCATGGGCATCTTGTTTGCCAAAGTCAGAGTAGACCCAAGATAGAGGCAATCACCTGTGGCGACAGAGAGGGCCTAGCTGATGACCTGCACTCCTGTGGGTGTCTGAAGGGCAGATCTGCTGGGGGAGAGGCCTCAGGAAAGGGCAAGGGTCAGGAGGCCACACGTAGGTGCAGGGGCCTGGGAGGGACCTCACCAATGTAGTCACTCAGTGTCACCAGCAAACTCTTCTTTATAAGGCCAATAACAACAAGCTCTTCAAACAATGAGTCCACAGACCTGAGCAGGGTGGTGCCGAAGGACCCCACAGACATTAGTGAGAGGGGACAAGGGACAAGGAAGTGGAGGTGGAGGTGTGTGTGTAGGCATGAGAAGAGAGGACAAGGGGTGCCCTGGTGACATTCTGTGATAAGAAATGTCAGCCCAGCTTCTGGGCAGCCAGAATCAGATGCTGAGGTCCTGCCCACCGTCGTGTCAGGGGACAAAGTGGGTGCCCTGTGGAATGTGGCAGAAGCCAGAGGGCCCCCCTGTGACAATGCCCTCCTCCAGCCTTTCGTGTCCACCGTTTGAAATCTGAGTTCAGCACATCCCTTTCTTCCATCTTCCCACACAAAGTGTGGGTGTGAATCCCTTGTGAGTGTGGCCCTCAGGCAGCTGGCGTTAGTGAGTAGAAGGCTCTCTGGCCGATTGAAGGGCAGGAGTCAGTCAAAGGTTGGAGGGATTGCTATGTGTGATGATTATAAACCCCAGGTGTGTTGTTCTGCTTTGTCCGTGAGAGAGTCATATAAACATGCAGGTACATGTGCATGAACACGCATGTGGAAATCAGAGACACCAACATCAAGTCGCCTTTCCTTGATTGCTCGGTCTCTACCTTTACTTTTTGAGACAAGGTCTCTCACTGAACTGAAAGTGGGTCGATTTTGCTTGACCAGCTAGCCAATGAACTACTTATGTTCCCACTTACGTCCCCCACACACCTCATCTACTGACTCACAAGTGGGCAGCCACCACCACAGCCAGATCTTGTCTGGTTTTGTTTTTTTGTTTTTTGGGTTTTTTTTTTTTTTGTTTTTTTTGTTTTTTTTTTTTTTGCTATGTTTTCAAGACAGGTTTTCTTTGCATAGCTCTGGCTGCTCTGCTCTGTAGACCACGCTGTCCTTGCACTCACTGAGATCTATCTGCCTGCCTCTGTCTCCGGAGTACTAAGATTAAAGTCAGACACCACCGAGCTGCTCAGTGGTGTTTTCATTTTTAAAGGCGGAAGCTTGGTGGACAAGGCTAGGGCGTCAGCGAGGCAAAGTGGCTTCTCTAATCCCAGAAGTCGGGGTTTCCATCCTGGGCCCCTCCCCCCTACACAGTGTAAGGTGTGTGCCGTGGGGTCCACTACCTGTCTGGGGTCAGATCTTTTTCCTTCTTCTTCTTCCCACTTTTTTTCCCAGCTTTTTTCTGCTGGGAGTGAGTAGTTAGGTGATTATCTTTGATTCCCAACTCTATCCCCCCCACCACCCCGTGGCACCCTCACCCCTCCCAGGCACCCTCACCCCTCCCCCAGCTATAGATCCTTATATACCTTTGGGACCTTCAGAGGTCTGGTCTCCTCCTTGTCCACGGCCAGACGCAAATTCTTTAGTTCCTGGCGCATGAGCTCGTCCACCTGGGTACATGGCAGGGTGTGTGCCGGGCAGGATAGGAGAGAGACAGGAGGAGGAGGAGGGAAGGAGGAGGGAGGAGGAGGAACAGGAGCAGCCTCAGACAGCCACCAAGGCTTTTCCATCAGAGACTTGTCAGGTCTCCTTCCCTCCAGTGCTCCCATTCCACAGGAGATCTGAACCCATAGTTTCCTCTCCATGACAAGGGAAACCTCCCTCACCAGCAATCCCACTTGGGATAGAATCCACAAAATAGAGTCAAAGACAGGAATCTACCCCTTAAAATCTTGGTGACCTAAGCAGCTATGGGTTTTACGTGGGCTGCTGGAAGCCAGATCCCTACCAAGGACGGTCTGAGGAACGTCATATCCCTACCAGCAGACAACCCCAGTCATAAGGTATAATGTCTAGGGGTGGGAGGCACGACCATTGCTGTGCCCAGTCTGACCATGGCTCTGAGCCCCTTCCCCTGCCCTCAACTCCTCATTGGTCCCCGAGGGGAAAGAGGGCACTGGACAAGCTAGGGACAGTGTGAGTGATGGGGCAGCAGACAGAACCTAGCCTGTGCACAGAGAAGAGAGGTTCATGGAAGACCGGCTGGACTTCAGGGTGGGGAACTGAGGACATGGGTGGGGAGGGGTCCAAAGTGGCCAGGCTTTCCAGTGGTGGACGAAGGGTGCGAGAGAGCAGCTTGAGGCAAGCCTCAGGCTGTGTGCCCACCTGTGCCCGGATCTCTAGCTCCACTTCCTTTCTTTTCTCTTCCCGGAGAGTCTCAGAGTCATAGTTTTGGTTTGGGTGTTTATTGTCACTCCGGCTCTTCCATACACCTGACCACATTAAAAAAAAAAGGGGGGGTGGGTGCTGGAGAGATGGCTCAGAGGTTAAGAGCACTGGCTGCTCTTCCAAAGGTCCTGAGTTCAATTCCCAGCAACCACATGGTGGTTCACAACCATCCTTAATGAGATCTGGTGCCCTCATCTGTGCAGGTGTACATGCAGGCAGAACACTGTATAAATAAATACATCTTTTTTTTTTTTTAAGGCAACACACACACACACACACACACACACACACACACACCCCACAATCCCTTAGCTAACCTCCTGGCTACTGTTAGCTGCCCGTCCCTGTTTCTACTGTAGGCCTGACTGCTTGCCTCAGAATTCAGAGGAAAACCAGTAACATTCCCACCCACGCGGCCATCATACATTTCTTTAACATCTTGCCTCTCCGTCTTCAGTGTCACACCTGGTGCAGATACCTCCTCTCTCCATGACCTAGGGCCCCGGGACACTCCATCCCCAGCCCTGTCCCTCTTACTTGTGTATTCCTCGTGGCCAGCATTAATCACGGGGATGAATTTGGATGGCAACACTTTGAAAGTCACCTCTGGTTCCTAGAGTGGGAAAGACAAGATGGCCGCTGCCTCTTTGCCTGCGCTTCTAGGCGACAGGGAGCTCCTGATGCTGCGGCTCTCTCCCTGCCCAGCAGCGCCTCTGCTGGGAGCTAGCTAACCTTCTTGGCCTTTTCATCCTTGGCTTTCTTTTTCTTCTTCTCTTTTTTTTCCTTCTCCTTCTCTTTATTCTTCTCTTGCTCCTTCTTTTTATTCTCCTGGGCTTGTGCCTCCAGTTCTGTTCTCACCTGGATCCAACAACAAGCAGTGCTGTGGAGACTGAGGGGGATTTCACAGAAGTGGAAGGACCCAAAGGCTGGCACAGGCCGACCTGGATTCTCACAGCCTGGGGAAACTGCCAAGGTAGAGACAGCTGAGTGTGCTGAGCAGCACTGGGGGTCACACAAGAAAAGGGTGCTGAGATGGACCGGTCTCATCAGAGCCACTGCCCTCTCTGGGACCATGTGACTCTGGAGCCTCAGTGATGTCACCAGACCATTCCTTCTTCAGAGCCATGACTGTCTTCAGCCTCATGCAGTGCCTTTTAGCCACTCATCTTTCCTTTGGCCAGAGCTCTCTCTGTTTAGGTTAGCCCTTCCGCATCCACTGCCACCTCAGCTCACGTTCACTGTTGTCTGTGCCTGACCCCATCTCAGTAGTACCTGCTCTGGAGTCCTGTCTGCAAAGATGAGGTAGGATCCGCCCAGAGCCTCATCCGGATAATCAGGGAACCGACCAGTAAGGGCACTGAGTGGATACAATGGAGAGAGCTTGATGAATGGACAGAGGGATGGGTGGGTGGATGGAAGGGTGGGTGGGTGAGTGGGTGGGTGGGTGGGTGAGTGCGTGGGTGGGTGGGTGGGTGGGTAGAGGGATGGGTAGGTGGGAGGAAGGGGGTGGATGGGTGGAGGGATCGGTGGGTGGGCAAAATGGTGATGGGTGGGTGGGCAGAGGGGTGGTGGGTGGGCAGATGATTAACTGAGTTAACTGACAGATGAGTGGGTGGAGAGTACAGAGATGGGGTGATTCATTAGATGGGAGGAAGGAAAAATAAATGGATGAAAGAGAGATGAGGGATGGTGGAAAGAATAGTTTAGAAAAGAAAGGGCTGACTGCTATAGGGCCATTCACGGTACTCTTCCTATTTTGTCCTGGCACCTCTTCTCTCAGGGAACGGGAAGTCAGGTGGAGATAGTCTTACAGTGGGGCTTGTGGTCTAGACCAAGAGTCTTAGAGAGAACAGGGTAGGATGGGGTGGTAGCTGTTTTGGAGACAATGGACTAAGAAGGGGTGAGGGATGGAGGGTTGGGTCAGCTGCAGCTGGGGACACTGACTGGCACTCAATAAACCACTGTCGGATTTGATCCTTCATCTTCTCCTTCATGTCGGGTCCCTCAGTCTCCATGAGAGAATCGTGGGTCTTGCCTATGGCAGTCTGGAATTCCTCTTCCTTTTCCACCTGCCGGACCCTCCGCGACTCCTCCGCGAGGGTGGCCTGATTAAAGATGTCCAGGTGTGCTGTCTGGTTGGACGAGGGGAGCTAGGGAAAGTAGAGAGAGAGGCAAGGGGGCTCAGGGTTCTACATAGGATGGCCCAGGCCCCGTGTTTAGACACACACACCTGCCTCCACGTCAACACACCCACATGTACACCCATGTCTTGTGCACATGCCCTCACAGAACAACGGGCATGCCTGCATCAGGAGAAATTGTGTTTGGAGCCGAAATTTGTCTGTGTAAATTACCCTGGTAATGAGTTTGCTAGATGCATCCGGGCTGCCCCCCTCCCGCAAGCAACCCTCCCCCTTGAGCCTGGGGCCCCAGCCCTCATACATGCCCCGCCCGGCGGCCGAGTTGGCAGCCGCTCTCACAGCCACTTTCCCGCCTCATTGGCTCCCAAATGTATTTTAAATATCACTCTGCGCAGAGACAATTACTGAAAACGCTGAGCTCACACTGTTGATGGGCCCGGGTGGCCAGGCTCATTCCTCACCCACTGCCGTTGCCCCCACCCCTTCTCTCCCTCCTGGGGGTCCCGTTCTGCAGCCTCCTAGCAAGTCTTTGACCTCTACTCCTGCACAGCAACCCCCTAGTAATAGTCATCTAGCCTGCACCTCAGAAAAACCTTCCTTGTAGTCCTTCTGGCCTTAGACTCCCCTCCTCCACCCCACCCCCCAACTCCTCCCTTCCCAACCCTCTGCCAGGCAGGTCTCCACAGGATCCATCCAGGGCAAAGCTCTTCTTCCCAGAGTGTGACTGGCATCCTGTCAGGGCATTCAACAGAGACTGGATGGATGAAGGGTGAGTTTGAGAGCAGAGGACACTTTAAGAGAATGGGGTTGCTCACTCCAACTGGACACACACAAGCACATGTGCAACATACAAGGTCTCCACCCATTTCCACTACATTCTCTGTGTACAGTCACTCGTAGCAGAGAAGAGAAACTCAGTTGGGCTCCCAGAGCAAGTAGGAGAGCCTGTGGCCTCAGGAGTCCTGGATTAGGTGAGTATCCCTACCCCAACATGACGTCCAGAGCTTCCCTGAGACAAAGGAGGCCTAAGGACTAAGAGGGAATGCTCCAGCAGGACCCACCCCTGCAGCCTCTCCTAGCTGAGGCAGGGATGCAAGGTCTAGGATGCTCTATGCCATTGCTCTCCTGTCTCCACCCCCCCCACACACACAGACACATTTGAGATCCTATGGGATGCTCTGTAAGGGGGAAGGGCGGGAAAGCCCAGTAAGTTCCCTGTCTGTATACCTCTTTCTGCCCACTCCCCAGGGTCTCCTGCCCTGCCTCAGTGGAGGAGGTAGACCCTGAGACAGGGGTTCGGAGGACAAAGATGATGAAAGAGGGGCCCTCGAGGGCCCAGCCAGGGCTCACCATGCCAATGAACTCCATCTCCACGCGCCGATCCTGCTTGATGCGTTTCCTCTGCAGGTAACCTTTCCACACCTGGGGTGGGAGACACATGCCACTTAGATGCTCTCCAGGCCATGTGACCTCAGACCTAGTGGGGAGCAGGCAGGGGGGCCTCCTGCTGACGGATGTCTCCTCGGTACAGGAGGTTAGGGTGGGATTGGAGGAAGGAGCATGGTGGCTGCCCTGAAACTGGAGTCACAGATGGTAGTGAGCTGCCATACGATGGGCTAAGAACCAAACTCAGAGCCTCTTCTAGAGCAGCCAGTGCTCTTAACCTTGAGACACCTCTCCAGCCCCCTCCCAGTAGTTTTGACCTAAAGGAACTGGGCTAGAGATGAGACACAACCTTTCTAGGACCTAGGTATAGAGCGGACCAGGAAAGCACTTTCCTAGGTGTCAGGCACGCCCATCCTAAGACACCTTAGTGTCTTATTGTCTTGGGCTTTATTGACAGATTAAGGTCCCAGGCTTAGCATCAAGCTGTGGGACCATAGACTTGAGGCACCTTCACTCCCTGGAGAGGTGGGTCTACCCTGGCCCTCTTTCTGTCACCCAGGGTTACCTTCTGTATGACAATGGCTCCCTGGTCCTGATTGATTCTCTGTCGCCCATCCTCTCGAGTCCTCCGATCCCGTTCCTCCTCTTTTCTAATCTCTCGCATGAATGTGGCACGTAGTCGGCCCTGCCTGGCCCGCTCAGCACTTTGCACTAGAATTAGGGCCTCAGTCCGGCTCATTACTTGCAAAATCTGGCCATAACAGGGGCAAAAGAACGGGAAGCCATGAGGGAGAACTTGTACCCAGGGTGAGCTTCTGAGAGATCAGTCATCGAGGATGAGCTACAGATGCAGTCCTGGGTGCTTGATATCTGTCCTGCAAAGTGTCTGAGAGCTCCAGAGAATACGAGAGCAGTCCCAGAGAGGCTGGGGACCACTGAAGTGGGAATAGGAGTATGGGAGGGTGTCCCCCACTTACAGTTAGCATCCTGGCAGAAATGAAGTTGCTCTGAAGAGACACCGGTCCCTCTCTTTAGCTGTCAGGTGACTGAGACAATGGACCCTCCCCCAAGGAATTGGAATCTCCCCCCCCCCTCGCCGCCCTCAGAAAAGAGCTTCCAGTATAAGTTCTGGAAGCTTGGTGCCAGCCAGAGGGACGAGCTTGTCTCCCAGAAAGAGATCCTTACAGACCACCTTGCAGGAGAGACTGGAGCCTAGACAAGGATGGGTGGGACTTTGAGGGAACTACTTAGTTATGTCGTTTCTGGCCCACTACTTAAACCTAAAGCTCCTGTTACGATCCTGAAGGTGAACTCGGAATTGCTTCTCTGTGCCTCTTCCCAGGGAGGCCACAGAGGATACATCTTTGTCTGTTCTTCACCATTGGCTTGTCTAACTAGCCAGTTGGGGGCATGTTATTGAACCTGCCTATCTTGTTAAGACTTCCTGGAGTCAGGTACTGACCCAAATAACTCTGGCAACATTTACCTCCGAAGAAATCAGCGGCTCCAGTCTGGTCAGGATGTCAGCCAGCATCTTCTGCCGTGCCTTCATCGCACTGGACTGCTCCAGCTGAAAATACCTGGGGATGGGAACCTCCAGATCTGACTTTAGCACAATAGAGGGAGAAAAAGGGTCAGAAATGAGAAAGCCAGGTCCATCTCCTGGGTTTTCAGCCTCTTCCATTTCCCTCCCACCTAGAGCCCCTGGGGGTGGTAGACTTATGGATTATGATTTAGGACCTCCCCCCCAGAGTCCACCCCTTTGTTATCCTGACCCTCATCTGTCTGAGATGAATTCTGAGCGGGCCAAACCCAGCCATGCCTCAGGAGCAACAGGAAAGTATTTGATAGTGCCTTTGTCATCCTGACTCCCACAACCATTCATGGGAGCCCCTCTCCCTCTCTCATCCCCAAGTCTACTGGAAGACTCCTTTGGCTATGGAGCAAGGCCTGGGCAGGACAGAACTAGACAGTGTCTAGTGGTTTGCTCTAGCCAAGCCCCTAGAACTCACAGACCTCCTGGAAATGTTTTGAGAAATGAGTGTAGATTTAGTGAGTCTGAGATACATTCTGCATTTCCAACAAGCTCCGAGCTGATGACCAGGGATCATATTTTGGGAAGCAAACCTCCAGTAGACCTTCCTTGCCCATCCCCCATCTTCTCAGACGCAGTGTGGGAAGCCGACTCTCTCAAAAGCCCCCGAGTTCCTGAAAGTCTAAACACCAACTCCCATCACCTTGCTCCCTAATAGAACTATCCCAACTCATGACTCCTCAGGGGCCCAACTGGCCAAACCCCGTCCCGCCTTGGGTGGCTGCTCCCACACCCACCGGGGTCAGATTAAGATCCTGCAACACTCGGTCCAGGCAGTGGGTCTCGCACAGGTCAACGCGTACCAACTCGTCCTTGAGCTCCAGCACCCGGCCTGCCACTGCGTCCAGCAGGCGCCTCAGCAGCCGGCGCTTCTGTGGCTGCACCATCTGGTCATACGCCATATCGAAGCGGCGCAACAGCCCCAAGTAGTACAGGTAGAGCACCGAGAGCTTATACTGGAAGCTCTGCCGCTCCCGGGCGGGCACGGGTTCGAGCAGAGCTGGCTCTTTCTCCAACGCCTCTTCTAGAGTCACGTGGGAGGCCTCCCAGAGGCGTTGGTAAGTTCTAGAGAAAGTGCACTCACTGTGTGCCCACCAGCACCACCAAGAGGGGACAATGGGGACAGGGGACAGAGTTGCTGCCTTGGGGTGTTCCAGAGGGAGTGCTGCTCATCGTGGTGCCAAAGTAGACTTCAGTGACATGAGGGGCAACTGGAGAATGAGTGAGCACAGGTTTGGCTTGGAGGTCTAGGATAAGGGGTTTGAGGTCTTTGATGGATCGGCAAGGAGAGTAGGGGCCTGGACCAGGCTTGAGAGTCTGGGAAAGCGATAGCCTGGGCCTGGGCGTTCTGGTGAGGATGGAGTCTAGAGTCCTTTGTAAGTAAAGGTACTGCCTCGTCCACTGGTCTGATGTAATGGTTGAGGCATGAGTGGAGAAATGCATTTGTTCCCCAGAGCCCTGGAGCTGGAATGAATAGTCCAGGGAAGTCTGCAGACTGACAACCAGTCCCAGGACGTGCAACCAGCGGCCGTGGGAATGCCCAAACCCACCCAAGGTCTGCCTGCACCCAGCTTGCCTCTCTGCCCAGGTCTCTCAGGTTCAGTACAGCCTTTTGCTCTATGCCCCCTCCAGCCCTCAACTCACCCCTCAGACATGGTGTCTTCACCCCTCAATGCCCTTTTGTGAGTTGGTGTAACCCACAGAAGCTATACAAGGGGCAGAACAGTCTGGTCTGAAGAATTCTGACCCATTGTGTACCTATGTTCTAAAGCTGAGGGGTGGGGCTGTGGAGTGCAGGGTTGGGGACACTTGTCTAGGAGGACATCTGTCCCTGAGACTGCACACTGAAAGGTCCATGGGCAACGGCTATAGGAATGCCAGGGCAGAGTGTGGGACAACTCCAGCTACTATTCTTGTGCCTATCAATAAAACAACAGTCTGTGTAGTACCATCAGTGAGCTGGGGGAGATATGGCATCATTATGATGGCAACTTCTCATCTGGAGGAAACATCCAGTGGAGTTTATTACAGTTTCAACTCACTCCCCCTCTGCAGCCTCCCGAGAAGCAAGTGTGCAGTTGCACGCTACTAGTTGTTTTTCTATTGTTGTGATAAAACACCATGACCAAAGCAACTCGTAGAAGAATTTATTTTGGCTAATGGTTCCAAAGAGCTGGAGTCCATAATGGCAGGTTGGAGGCGGCAGGCAGCTGGAGCAGGCTGCTGAGAGCTCACACCTTCAACCTCAAGCACAAAGCAGAGAGAGCAAACTACAAATAGGGCCAGGGCTTAAACTCTCAAAACCCACTCCAAGTGACACACTTCCTTTAGCAAGGCCACACTTCCTAAACCTCCCCATACAGTGCCACCATCTAAGCACCAAATGTTCAAATGCAGTAGACGAAAAGAGATATATCAGTTGGCATAAGGTTCTTGTGTAATTCAAATGCCAGTTTCTGTATCCCCCATATCTGGTTTCAAGCCTTGTTCTGAGAAGCTCCTGTCTCAATGTTGTATAAACACTGCTCCCCAATTGGCCCCTTGTATGCCAAGAAAGCAGCTTACAGCCAATCACTGAACAGGTGAGAGAATAGGGCTGGACTTCCTGTTAGGTAGGGGAGGAGGAGTTAGAAGAGGAAGTAGGGGATTCGCCACAGGAGAGATGAAGAAGATTCAGCTGGAACAAAGAAAGAACAAAAAAGCAAGTAACTTGGGGAATTTGGGAAAGATGGAGTCAGGATAACAAAGAGGGTTAAGAACAGACTTAAACTGCTCAAGATTGTGTTATAAGGCCTTATAAACACACATAGGAAAGACTCAATTATTTGTGTGATAGCCGGGTTAAGAGAGAAACTAAGAGAAAGAAATACAGTTTTACAAAAATAACCCTAACACATATCATGCGCCCAGCGCCTACAGTATGCATCCCTGTCTCCTATGCTCTGCAGCCCGCTTTTTCTCCTTCTTGGGAGGGATAAAGTTTTGGGAGTGGAACTAGGGCCTAGTATACCCTATCCCCGAGCCACCTCCTCGGCATGGTCTTGACTCTTCTCACACTCTCTGTGGACAGCTAGGGGATGGGTAGGTGGAGGTTACCAGTCACTCTTGTGTCTCCCACGTGACCTGGTGCAGCTAGTGCAGGAATCACACCTTCAGCATCACCAAGAGGTGAAGTGTGGCTGAGTGGGGGAACTCAGGCCAGATCTCCTGGGTCCAGGTCTCTAGATTTCTTCTGCAGCTGTGGAATCCAAGTATGGATCACTGATTCTCAGCTTGTGAGAGCTCCACATGAGTCTTGAGATATGAGAACATATCTGTAAAGTGTGCAGCCATCTCTAGAGCAGGATGTCAGTCATTGCCTCAAGGTGGGCACTTTGATTAAATTAAAGCCAGGTTCCTCAGCCACAGAGGGAGCACAGTGAATGTTAGAGTTATCTAAGTGAGGTCCTCTGCTTTGCTTGCTCTGCACACTTAGAAAAGAGTAGGTGGGGGTTGGAGAGATGGCTCAGAGGTTAAGAGCACTGACTGCTCTTCCAAAAGACCGGGGTTCAATTCCCAGCACCCATAAGGCAACTCACAATTGTCTGTAACTTCAAGATTTGACATTCTCACCCAGACATGCATGCAGGCAAAAACACCAATGCATATAAAATAAAAAAAAATAAATGATTTTTTAAAAAAGAAAGAAAAAAGAAAAGAGTAGGTGGAAACCAGGCATGGTGGCACATGCCTGTAATCCCAGCACTCAGAGAGGCCGAGGCAGGTGGATCTCTGTGAGTTCAAGGCCAGCCTGGTCTACAAAGTGAGTCCAGAATAACCAGGGCTACACAGAGAAACACTGTCTTGAAACACAAAAGAAAACAAGCAAACAAACAAAAAAGAGTAGGTGGGTCTTAAGAGAACCTGGTAAAAGAGAAAGCATGTGTGTTGCAAGCAGGCGTCCAGGTGGAAGACAGGCTAGCGGAGATTATACCTGCACATTTTTTTGTGTGTGAACATTTTCCAAATGTCTCAAAATAAAATCAAGGGAGAAAATTTAGGAATCTTACAAGAATCTTATGTTGAGAGAGGAGAAATTATTAGAAAATATTAGAGGAAAATTAAAAATCCAACAAGGTGGGCATAGTGGTGCATGCCTTTAAAATGCAAGCACTCAGGAGGCGGGAAAATCTCTGTGAGTTCAAGGCCAGTCTGGTCTACAGAGTGAGTCCCAGGCCAGTTAAGACTCCATGGGGAGACTTTATCTCCAAAAAAACAAAACAAAACAAAACAACAACACTACATAAATAAAACAGTGCTGTACAAAAATACTATTGTTTGCATTCATTATTTCTTTTTGAGGTAGAGTCACATGCTCTGTAGCTTCGAGCAGTGAGCTTGGCTTTAACTTTGAGGCATCCTGCCTGTGCCTCCTGAGTGCTGGAATTACAGATGTGAGCCACCACTCTTGTTTTTGTATCTTCTTTTCCCCAAAGATGTATTATTTATTATGTATACAGTGTTCTACCTGCATGTAACTACTGCAGGCCAGAAGAGGGCACCAGATCTCCTTATGGATGGTTGTGAACCATTATGTGGATGCTGGGAATTGAACCTGGGACCTTTCGAAGAGCAGCCAGTGCTCTTAACCTCTGAGCCATCTCCCCAGCCCTTGTTTTTGTGTCTTGAAGGGCAGATTTGCTGACTGGGGCCGTAGCTCCAGGAGTAGAGGGCTTGCCTAGCATGCACAACTCCTTGTAGTGAATAAATAGAGCATGGTGGGACATGCCTGTGATCCCAGCACTGGGAAAGTCGAAGGAGGAGGATCGGGGTTCAAGGTCATCCTCAGCAAAATAAGCAGATTGAGGCCAGCCTGGACTACATGAAACCTGTCTCAAAAGCTGAGCGATGGTGGTGCACACCTTTAATCCCAACACTAGAGGGACAGATACAGGTGGATCTCTGAGTTCAAAGCCAGCTCTGGTCTCCAGAGTGAGTTCCAGGATAGCCAAGGCTACACAGAGAAACCCTGTTTCAAGAAAAACAACAAAACAAAACCCCAAGATTTATATAGCTGAGTTCAATCACCACCAACACCCCCACCTCAAAACAAACGAATAAATCTGCACTGTGCTGTCTCCAAACACAGTGTCTGCTGTATGGAGTACAAGGTCATGGATGAGAGCTGATGAGCTGATGTCCACTCAAGGTAGCACATCCTAGGAATTGTGGGTCCAGAAACAGAGATGTCCCTAGTCTGAGCTCTGCTTCAGCTGTGTTAAACACAGTCATTCATTTACAAAGCACTGTCACCTGTCTCTCCAGGCATGCCTCCAGATGGCAGTTTTAAATAAAGTGTTACCATTTGAGTTGTGGTAGCTTTAAACACATCCCCCTTTCAAATCACCGCTGTGCATACGCACATTGGAGCTAGTGTACTTGATGACGTCCTCGGTGCCCTCTGATACAACCCTTGGCCAGCTCACCAGGCAACAACAGACAAACAGCTGCTGGGGCTTTCCAGGAAATCAGGGTGTTTCAGCCACTCAGAAGCCATCACTGACAAAGGAGTTGGTGACGGCTAACTTTGGTTGTCAAGTTGAACATACCTGGGAAGAGGGCCCCTCAGTTGAAGAACTGTCTCCATCAGATTGCCTTGTTCCCAAATCTGTGGGGTATTTTCTTGATTGATAATCGATGGAGTAGGACCCAGCCCACTATGGGCAGTGCTATGCCCTACGCAGGTAGGCCTGGGCTGTATAGGAAAGAAGCTGAACTTGACCTGAGGGCAAGCCTGAAGGCAACATTCTCTGCATTTTCTGCTCCAAGTTCTTCCCTGTTTGGAAGTTCCTGCCCGACTTCCCTCAAGGATAGATTGCAAGCTGTAAACTGAAATAAATCGTTTCTTCTCAGAGTTGGTTTTGGCCATGGTGTTTAACATAGCAACAGAAAGCAAACTAGGAGAGGGTTCATGATCAACCCATGGCCTTGGCAAAGATGGATGTCAGGGACCATTGTGTTTGTGGAGGTTTCAAGTCCAATGGTGACTGAGATCCCAATCCTGACACAAAGAAACAGGACCCCGCGTCTCCATTTCACTCCTACTGTCCTATTTTTGGCAGTGGACCAAATATGCAGTGACAATTATTAGTCCATACAATTACATGACCTAGTGACAGTTGTGGCCACTGTTATTTTTTCCAAGTTTACTCAGATATTCACATAAGGACAAAATGCTTAAAAATGTTCTCATTGAGTCAGGTGTGGTGGCACATGCCTTTAAACCCAGCATTCAGGAGGCAGAGATGGGAGGATCGCTGTGAGTTCGAGGCCAGCCTGGTCTAAGAGTAAGTCCAGGACAGCCAAGGCTACACAGAGAAACCTTACCTTGAAAAGCCAAAAACAAAACAAAACAAAACAAAAACCAACCAAACAAAAGACCTCATTGTTCAACATGAAGCTGTGAATCCAATTTTACTTATACTTTGTGTCTGTGTACATGCATGGTGAGCATGTGAAGGTCAGGGAGCACACATGGGAGTCAGTTCTCCTGTTACTGTGTAGATGCTATTTATCAAATAAGTCACCAGGCTTGGAGGCAAGTGCCCTTTCCCTAGGAGCCATCTCTTTGGCCCTGTACACAAAGTTTAAACGCAGTTTATGTAACTGAAAAATGATGCTAGCCCTTGTAGGTCAGTCTTTAGCTAACAAATGGGCAGTTATACATGCATTTTGCTGTTTTCCACACTGGTGTGTCTCTGATAATGTGTGGGTCAGAGGTCAACACTGCCTTTCTCAATCATTTTTCATTACTTTTTTTTTTTTTTTTTTTTTGCTTTTTTGCTTTTTATGTGAATGAGTGGTGTTTTGCTTGAATGTATGTCTGTGTACCACTTGTGTGCAGTGTCCCAGGAAGGCAGAAGAGGGCATCAAATTCCCTTTGTTTAGAGTTAAGAGTTGTGAGCTGCCATGGGGAGAACAGGAATTGAACCCAGGTCCTTCGTAAGAGTGGCAAATGCCCTTAACTGCCAAGTTCTCTCACTACCATATCTAAATTTTGACAAATGTATTTATTTATACAACCAATCTCTCAGTCACAATATTTTATCATGCTAGAATGTTCCTCTATGCCCTAATTTCTCTCTCCATCTAAGGCAACTGTTCTTAGTTCTCCCTCCATAGTCTAGTTTATAAACAACTTCAAACAACTGTTCATGTGCCATTTCACACAAATGACTCATATATATTCCTTTGTGTAGATACTTGATGTAGGAGGGCCCAGCCCACTGTAAGCAATACTATCCCTAGGTAGGTGGGCCTGGGACGTATAAGGCAGCTGAAGGGGAACTTGAGAGTATGCCAGGGAGCAGGATTTCCTCCTCCTCCTCCTCCTCCTCAGTTTTTTGAGGCATGTTTTCTCTGTGTAGCCTTGGCTGTCATGGACTCACTTTGTAGACCAGACTGGCCTCAAACTCACAGCAATCCACCTGCCTCTGCCTCTGAGTGCTGGGATTAAAGACGTGTGCCACCAGATAGAGGCAGGCCGTGATTTCGAGGCCAGCCTGGTCGACAAAGCGAGTCCAGGACAGCCAAGGCTACACAGAGAGACCCTGTCTCTAAAAACCAATTAAAAAATAAAAAAGGTGTGCTCCTCCCACCCCCGGCCTCAGGATCTCTTTGTGATGAAAGCAAAATGCAGGGCCAGAGCAGAAAGCCATCAGACCTGAGTCCACAAGGGCTGGGGTGATGACCCAGAAGTTTAGTGCTTGCAGCTCTAGCAGGGGTTCATGCTTAGTCCCTAGTACCCACCTTGTTAGGTGGCTCACAACCATCTATAGCTCCAGCTCTGTGACTTCATCTCTCTTCCATGTCAGTGTAGCCTATGGTAACAGCCACTGTGCTGGGAGATAGCACACCACAGATTTATTTGCTTGAGAAGTGGGTGTTGGTGGTGAATTCGGAGCTGTATGCAAGTTGTTTTTTTTTTTTAGACATGGTTTCATGTAGCCCTGGAATCACTCGGTAGACCAGGCTGGCCTTAAACTCAGATTCATCTGCCTCTGCCTCCTGAAAGCTGGAAATAAAGGCGTATGCCACCACTCCCTCCCTGGCTTTTTAAAAATGCATTTTTGTAGAAAAAAAATTTTTTTTTGTTTTTTTTATACTTAGCTTCATTTGAGTGGATCTGATGGATTATACGGTTTTCCATCTTATTTTCCGAGACAGGGTCTCTCGCTGAATTTAGGGCCTACCAAGTAAACTAAACTGCCTGGCCAGCAAGCCCCAAGGATCCTCCTGACTCTAGTTCCCCAGTGCTGGGATTACAGGAGTGTGTTGGTGTGCCCATCATCTTTCGTGGATGTTAGTGATTTATAGTCAGGTCTTCCTGTTGACTTTGCTTGTATATACGTGCACATGCACACAGTCCCTGGGACCCTGGAGCCGGAGACAGGGTAGTGAGTACCCAATATGGAAGTACCGGGAACTGAACTTGGATCCTTATAAGCACAGCAAGTGTTCTAAACTGCTGAGCCATCGCTCTAGCCCTGGGTACTCAGGTCTGACTATACCGTCTCCCTGCCCTTGCATCTTGCTGTTTTCATTGGCACATGAGCACATGGATGAGTGACAGTTCATACCAAGAGTTGCTGTGTGTTTTCAGTGATGTTGGAGCCGGGTGTGGTGGTGCACACCTTTAATCCCAGCACTCGGGAGGCAGAGGCAGGTGGCTCACTGTGAGTTTGAGGCCAGCCTGGTCTACAAAGTTAGTCTAGGACAGCCAAAGCTACACAGAGAAAGCCTGTCTCGAAAAACGAAAAAACAAACAAAAAAGTGTGCTGTTGGACACATGCATCTCAGTCCTGAGTAAGTAGGTGAGTGGAGGGGACATTCTTAGAGGCTTGGAGGACTCCTTAGGTTTGTTCACTTAACCTGTATTTGGTTAGCAGCACACTGTAAGTCACTGAAGTGCTGGACCAGGACGTAGGTGACCTGTGGTCTGGGTTGACCGTGAGTCACTTTGACTAAGGCTCTTCCCTCTGCTTGTCTCCTTGTCCATCACAGGAGCTTCTGGGTGGGTCTCTTGGACAGATGGTAGGGACCTATGACAATCTAAGATGTGAGAGGACTTGGTCAGTGTAAAGGGGGAGAGAAGTGACTAAGCCAGCAGAGGAGTCAGAGCTGGGGCCTTGACACTCCTGCCAGCAGAAGGTTGCAGCTAGTCAAGTCTCAGTCATCTTCCTAGGGGCTGCCTGGGTGAACAGCGGCTCTGAGCTCAATCACCCTCTCCTGAGTCCACGTCTGACCCAACCATTTTGTCAGACTTTGATCCCAGAGCTGAGCTAAGACACAGGTACTTGAACACTATGACTATGGAAGTCTACAACAGCTTGAAAAATAGCAATTTTTTTTGGAAGAGAGGATGAGGGTACAAGTCAGAAACTAGTGGTTGTGTGTGGGAGGAGGGGGAAGGCAGCAACAAATGCCACTTGCCTGCATGTGAAAACATGCAGCACTACCACTCCTGTGCATGTTCCAAGACCCAGCGACATCACAGCTGTCTGCTTTGAGCTGAGGGCAGTTCTGCATCCCAAACAGGGCACAGCTAATTTTAGATAACGTGCAGACTTTCTAGGCATTCTTAAAATGGCCATGCTGGATTCCCCACCGCTGGGTGGGTGTTAGGTGACATAGGCTGACTAGATGATGAGGTTGAGAACACTTTCCTCCTCCAGATGCCAAGTCCTTCCTGAGCTCCAGGGACCCTGGTCTTTTTTTGGGGGTGGGGTGGGGTGGGATGGAGGAGGGTCAGAAACCCAGGCTGGCCTCAAACTCCCTAGTGTGGGGATTCCAGGCCTGTGCCACACCTGGCTTTGAGTTCCTAACGACTGGCAGATGGATTTGGTGGCAAATAGGTCTGTTGAAAACCCAGTCTGGATTCTCAGGGCAGGCTGACTTAAACCACTTTACTCCCAGCACAGATACCAATGGCAGGTTTCTTTGGGGCTATGGTGGAGCACAGACCTGCAAATCTCAGCTCTCAGGGGGATGGGTTCATCTGTCCATCCACCTAAGCAGCTCTGGGAGCACATTCGAGAGACCTTTTGTCACTTTTTCAAGGATCAAGGCCAAGTCCGCCTTTCTGGGCTATGACCAGATCTTCCTCCATTTTGGGTACTTTTGACCCTCCTAGTATTCAAGCTAAAACCTGGCATCTGATTTACAGTCTCTTGGTTTTCTCTCTTGATCGCAAGCTCCCTCGGGGTTTAGACACCACCTGGGAGTTTCTTTTGCTATCTCAGACATGCTGTTAACACATACTGAAGAATGGCAGTGTGCTTTCTCACAGATATCGCTGAGGTTTCGGGGGTGAGCGACAAACACCCTCAGGTAAGGCTGGATATGGCAGTGCCCGCCGACATGAAGTCTCAACGTTCCAAAGGGCCAGACAGCCTATGCAGGACCCTGGGCTAGATATAAGCTAGATGCAGCTAAGAATAGGGCGGGTGTGGAGACGATAATAGAGCTCTGCAACCCCCACTCCACCAGATGCAACGACAGGTCTAGTGAAGAGCCTGCACTTTTAACAAGTGTCTGATGTGCAGCTGGCAGCAGTACGTCATACTGCAAAGTATGGGCCATAAAGTCTAGCTCAGCATTAGCACACCAGGACACTTGATAGGAATCTCATTTCCTACCTGGCTCTAGGACTTCCAAAAGTTGGCAAGCTCTAACTCTGGGACTTGAGCCGTCACACCCAAGTCCCGTGATGTCCCCTGAAACACAGGTCTAAAGGAAAAGCACAAAATAGAAAGGGGAGAGGGGGATACATTCCTGTAGCCCCAGAGGGCCAGACTTCCACCTCATCAAGCCATAGCTTGCAGGATGGGAAAAAGGCTCAGAGACCCAGGAAGGAGGGGAGTGTAGCTTCCTCCTTCTTTATTGGACACTTTGTAGATGACACAGATCTACAGATCTACAATGTTAAATAATTATTAAAATACGGACCAGGACTAAGGCCTTGGCCCAGAGCTCCAAACCAGAAGCAATCAGGAATGGGGGTGATGGGCTGGCGGTATTCCTCCAACATCACCTAAACCCATAAAATGAGGCTCTTGAATCCTTCCAGGGCCCGACCAGGGCTTGGGCCCTTGGGTTAACCCAGGTACCCCTGGCTGCATCTCTCAGGGCAAGGTAACCAGCAAGGGTCTGGAGGGAACAGCCAGCTGAGTCCAGACAGACAGACCCAAATGGAAGGAGGGTGGGGAACGGACAGGTGCTGTCCAGCTGGAGATAAGATGCAGCGAAGGCAGGCTGAGGGGAGAGATTAGGGGCAGTATTGCAGCAAGGCGGGAGTGCAGCCCCAGGGTCCTGTCCTGAGTGGCTGGTCAGGTGTCAGCTGGCAGTCTCCAGGTGGCATTCCTGACCCAAGCCTGGCTGAGGGCTCACACGTTGTGGGTCCTCTTGGTGAGCTGGGGCTCCTCGTCTACAAGCTTGGACTTGAGGTGCTCCTTGTAGGCCAGGATGTCTCCAGGCCACTTGGTGATTGTCTGCTTCTCACAGACCCAAATCTCTTTCGCAACCTGGAAGCAGATGTGTTGGACTTGATCTGGCCAGTCCTAGCACCTCCCACCAGCAGCACTGTCCTGGGCTTCCTGAGGCCTCACCCTACCACACCCAGCTACTCACACTGCCTACATAGGTTCCTTGGGACACCTTACCTGGAGCACTAGAAGCACATTCTAGAACTTTCCTACTTGGATCCTGCTGTGTCACCTCCCTCCTGTCAGGTCCCCAGCAGGCTCCAGATCTCTTCAGAGGCTTCAGGAGCCACTCACTTTTCTACCCTAGCTGCTGCTTCTTTTGTTTGTTGTTTTAAGACAGGGTCTCTTTGTATAATAGCCTTCACTGTCCTGGACTCTTAGACCAGGCTGGCCTTGAACTCACAGCAATCCGCCTGCCTCTGCTTCCTGAGTGCTGGGATTAAAGGTGCGCACCACCACACCCAGCTACCCTAGCTTCTTTAGAAGCCCTGAAACGGCCAGTAGCCTTTCCTCCTCCTCCTCCTCTCAATCCAGCTCCTTCTTACTACAAAGCATTTAACTACTACTCTCACAAAATGATGAGGTCTGGCTGTCTCCAGACCACATGGACCCAAGCCCCTTCTCTGACCTTAGCAAACGTTGCTCTGCCCTCTACGTGCCATAGCTGTGCTTCACGCAACCTTCTACCCGTATATTCCAGCGCTGTGTGCTATGCGCTCTGCCTCAGGCCACGGCTCACCTGCTGGATGAGTCTGAAGTCATGGCTGACTAGCATCATGCCACCCTCAAACTCATTGATGGCATCTGCCAGTGCATCAATGGTCTCGATGTCCAGGTGATTGGTAGGCTCGTCCAGAAAGAGCATGTGAGGATTCTGCCAGGCCAGCCAGGCCAGACACACTCGGCACTTCTGCCCATCCGACAGGTTCCGGATTGGGCTCACCTAGGGGAACCATGACATAAGGACTTAGTGTTACACTTGCCATGCATCATGGGACTTCTTTCCTCTCTCTGGCTCCTGTTACCACTACAGCCTTTTTTTTTCCTTCTGCAAGACATGAGTTTGGCATGACCCAAGATCATACAGCAAGACCATGGCCAGGCCATTAGTCCTGAGCCCTGATGAGGGATACCTACCTGGTCATGACCACTCAGCATGAGTCCTGACGCAACAGCACGATCAGGTAACCCTTTGGTTTCCTGTCTGTGCTCTAGGTTGCAGTTCCCTTTGCTTTCTTCTCAAGCACTCTGGCTCAAGCCTGTCGCAGTCCCAGTCACTGTCCTTACCCCACAACCTGAGTACATGACACTATAGAGGAAAGGACTAGAGGAGACGCTGGGATCGCCTCTAAACCTAGGTGTGAGGACAGTGTCTCTTAACCCTCTGGCCACTGCCTATGAACCATCTTGGGTCCTTCCCACCCCCCCTCTTTCACCTGCTGTTTCCCAGTGAGGCCGTATCTGCCAATGATCTTCCTCATCTCCTCCTTCTCCTTGATCTCTGGGTAGCACTTCATCATGTACTCCAATGGTGAAAGGTCCAGGTCCAGCTGCTCCTGTAAGTGCTGCAGAGAAAGCAAGACCACCACGTTTGAGGAGAACCTCCTCCAAAAGGCCTCTTGGCGTGACAGGGGCCTACCCTAAAAGGGACCTGCGTCAGGAGCCCACCAGACACTTGCTCAGGATCCAAGAAGCAGGGAGGAGCTCTGTTCCTAGAGGAGGGACTTGGAAGGATATGATCCCTTCTTTAGCCTCACCCCCAACCTTGACCCCGGGTCTGTACCTGATGGTAACGCCCTATCTTCACATGAGAATGTTTCCGGATCATTCCATCGGTAGGCAGAAGCTAAGAAAGAATATTAAGCATAATTACGGGAGTGAAAAGGAAGCCAAGACAGAATCAAACGCAGGAACACCGAGCAGGGCTCAAACAACGTCCTCACTAACACACAGACTGCCACCCAGGCACACTTGAGTGTTGGGAGGGTGGAGCATATCTCAGTGGAAAAAGGCACTGGCTACCACGCTTGACAACCTGAGCTGGTCTGGAACCCACGCCCCCAAGTTGTCCTCTACCACCACACATGAATGTGTACACAATAAAACAAATGTAAAAGTATATATTTAGGAAGATTCACTAAAACAGACCCTTAAGGCGAAGGCACACAGTAGCTTTCTAGGTGGACATGAAAGGTCTGCTGTACAATACATCAGTAAGGCATCTGATGCAGGCACAACACACATGCTCTCCAAAGAAACCCCATTGTATCGGCGCCTCTAGAGCCTACCTTAGTTACCTTCACACGCATGCATTCACATGCATTCTGGTCATACAGACCCCTCCCCACCTCCCAGTCCCTCCAGGTGGCTCACTCAACCACCAAGGCACACATACACTCCCTTCTTCTTTAACAGAGGTAGCAGTAGAAGCCGTGATATTCCACCTTAGCACCATACCTCTCCAGTTAGCAGCTTCAAAAGAGTGGACTTCCCCGCACCGTTGGGTCCTACCAGAGCCACTCGTGTGTCAAGGTCAATGCCAAACTCTAGATTATTGTAGATGCAAGGCTGAAGTGGGTAAAGAGAGAGATAGACAAAGGCTAGAGCTTGGATCTACTCTGCCCTGCACGCCAACCCCATAGGTGGGAAGAACAGAGAAGGGAATTACTGTCAAAACTGATCTTAGCCCTCTGCTTCCATCTGCTAAACCTGATATTCGTCTCCTGGCAAAAGTCAGCAGGAATGAATGAAGCAGGGGAAAGGGCCCATGCATGTGCACCCGGCCTCCTAGCTGCACATAGGCTATTGTGCATTCGCTCTGGCCTACACTCACCCCGTCCTTTGTGTACTTGAAGCTCACGTTCTGCACCATGATGACCGGTGGTGGGATCTTACCACACGGTGGGAAATAAAATGACAGCGTCTAAGAAGAGGAGGCATTTTCAAGTCAGTACTTTTTTTTAAACCCATGCTTCAGCCACCTAACCACACCCCATCAGACCTCACCTTGTCACTCACAACCCTTTCTGTCAGCCCTGATGCCATCATTTTCTGTAGTGTTTTCTCTTTGCTCTGAGCCTGCCGGGCCAGCTTGGCACTGCCATGACCAAACCTGGCAATGTAGTTCTGCAAGAGACCAGAAGGGGGACTGGAGTGAGTAAGAGAGACAGGAGGGGGAGGGGGCTTGAAGTATGTACAGACCAGAAGGGGGCTTGAGGTACCCATAGGAAACCAGAAGCACAGCTCAAACCTAGAGTAAGAAATGACGTACTTCTCCCCAGCCTCCTCCATCCCCCGTGCTTTCCGATGCAGTAGAGAAGGGCAGCACAGCATCCCTACCTTCATGTGTGCGATCTGGTCCTGTTCCCAGTGGAACCTCTTCATCTGGTTCTCCTCTAGCTCCAGCCGTGTCTTTACATACTGATCGTAGTTACCCTGTGGGGAGAGGTCCCAGGTGGCAGCTTTACCCAGGGCTCCGTCCTGGGCACTCACTCAGGTTAGAGGTGACAGCATCACTGACTGGCTTCTGCTCTAAATCTGAGCAGTAAGAAGAGAGAAACTAGATGGGCATGGTGGTGCACGTCTTTAATCTCAGCTCTAGGGAGGCAGAGGCAGGCAGATCTGAGTTTGGGGCCAGCCTGGTCTACAAAGTGAGTCCAGGACAACCAAGGCTACACAGAGAAACCCTGTCCTTAAAAAACTAAACCAGAAGAGAGGAACTGCATTAAAGTGGAACATGCTAACCTAGAGCCTATTGCTTATTTTTGCAGTGCTGAGGGCAGAACCCAGGGCATGTCATGTTAGGTCATGCTACAGCCCAACCTGGAATGTATGAATGTATATATATTTTCAATTCCATGCCTCTTGCTCAGCTAGGCCAAGCCAGGTTCCATGACAAATCCTACAGTTAACCAGAAGGGCACAGTATCAGCAGAAGCCCTGAACACAGACATGCTGACACCATGTAGCTCAGGCCCTCAACTACCCCCTATTGCCCACACCAGAGGCCAGTGCCATTTATGGATAAGGATTGTCCCCCACAAGGGAAAACAAGCCAACTGGATGTAGGGTCTTACTTGAATTGGATTGCCAAGGTTTCTGTCTTAACCAAACAAAGCCCAAGACTCAAGCTAGCCATCCCTTAAAGAGACCTACAAACAACTCCCATGTACACAACAACCATACTATACAGTCTAAGGAGGCAGACTACATACTCATTGACCAAGAATAGAATGATTATTAGGAATTACTGAAGAGTGGTTGGAGATGACTCAGTGGCTAAGAGCACTGGCTACTCTTCCAAAGGACCTGGGTTCCATTCTCAGCACCCACATGGCCATCTTC
Organism: Acomys russatus; assembly: GCF_903995435.1. Taxonomy (NCBI): domain Eukaryota; kingdom Metazoa; phylum Chordata; class Mammalia; order Rodentia; family Muridae; genus Acomys; species Acomys russatus. Next base: position 52,898,906 of record NC_067146.1, read on the forward strand.
TGGCCTCCTTGGGCACTGCACATGTGAGGTGCATAAATACTCATGTAGGCAATGCACACCCATACACATAAAAACTTAAGATTCAGGACAATCAAGATAAAGAATGCATCTATATGTGGTATTTTCTACAAAGGATTGCAAATATACAGTTTTGGAAGGTAATATTAATGCTCCACAGTAACTGTGGAAACAGTCTATTTTCCCTTTTCCCATCTGAGACAGATGCGCACTGTGGAATCAGGCTGGTGTGACCCTTACACTTCAGCCAATACAGTGCCGGGGTCATGTAGGGTCAACCACACCTGATTCAATTTTTTAAAATAAAATTTTATTAAATTTTTCTTTACTTAGTGGTATGTGTGTGTTCATTAGATTCCCAGCATCCACACCAGGTGCTCACAACTGCCTCGAACTCCAGCTCCAGAGGATCAATACCTCTGGTCTGAGCAGGCACCTGCACTCATCCACACAAACCCAATTAAAAATAGTAATAAAGCCAAATATTGTAAAAAATAACTAGGCACAACAGGGACACTGCTGAGATGCTAATTTATCTTCCTGTGTGCACCACGCTCTCACAACAGTGAAGGCAGAGCACACAGGCTACAACAGGATCAGGGCCTTCCTCAGGCACTGAGGGAAACCAACTTCTTTGCTCTAAGGCAAGCACACACACAGAATAGATGTCAGAAGCAAAGGCTTTGGGACTAAGATAAAATGTGCTGCAGAACCGTCTTTAAAGAGCTATTTTAGTTTTTAATGACAAAGGACTAGCAAGCGCGGGTGCCAGGCCCACTCACCGTGTAGTACTTCAGCTTCTTGTTGTGCATGTGGATGATGTTGGTGCAAACTCCATTCAGAAAGTCCTGGGAGTGAGACACAAGGACCAGGATGCGCTTGAAACTGCAAAGCCAAAGAGCCAATCAGAAAGGTCCCAAGCCAGAGTTGGGCCACAAAAAGCTACAGAGCCAGACCCAAGTGCCCTGCAGCTCCTGTAGCCAGCAGGGACCTAGGTGACACTGCATTCTCTCAGAGGGCTGGGGGGGGGGGGGGGGGGGTGCTGGAATCTTTCAGTGGTAAGACAGTTTGAACCACAGCCTACTGTTCTGCAAACAGAACAGAACAGAGTAGAGATGGTAGTAGTAGTGATGCCAACAGTCTGTAGATACAAGTATTTTAATAAAAGGTATCCATACCATGGGTGGGGCCAACCCAAACAAATTCAGTAAGAGAAACATAAGCCCCCGCACCCCCCCCAAGCTCTTTTTTTTTTAGTTTTTATTTTTCGAGACAAGGTTTCCCTGTGTAACAGCTCTGGCTGTCCTAGACTCACTTTGTAGACCAGGCTGGCCTCAAACTCACAGCAATCCGCCTGCCTCTGTCTCCCAAGTGCTGGGATTAAAGGTGTGTGCCACCACCACCCGGCCCACCCAGGGTTCTTGTGTAGTTTGGCTGTCCTGGATCTCCCTTCATAGATCAGGCTGGCCTTGAACTCAAAAGAGATCCACCTGCCTCTGCCTCCCAAGTGCTGGGATTAAAGGTGTGTGCCCACCATAAGCCCTTTTGAAGAGAGCAGTAAGGTAGATGCTACTGTTTCCTTCCAAAGCTGAGACAATATTCTGAGTCTTTCAGTTCTTAAGTTTATAAAAGAACCACATCCATATTTGCTATTATTTTTCTTTCTCACCATCGTTTCATAAATTTAAGCATTAGGCTCACTTTACATGATTTCATGTACACTTATATACACATGCACACCCCCCACCACAATTAAACAAAAGGCTCATATAATTCAGATTACAAAAGAAAAATATCCCCAAATCCAAAAACACCCCAATGAACAAAAAGGACCACTCTAACTGTACTTGGCACTGGCCACACCTGGCCTGACTCTGGCCTCCTTTCACACATTCTCAACAAGGCAGTTTCTGGGCGCCCATTTCCATTGTACTCTGCTCCCGATGCCCCGGGACGGCAGCTCCCAGCCCCAGCCCTTACGTCTTAAGCTCCTCTTCTAGCCACACACAAGCATCCAGGTCCAGGTGGTTGGTAGGCTCGTCCAGGAGCAGCATGAAGGGCCGGATAAAGAGGGCTCTGAAGGACACAAAAGGAAACAGAGGCATTCTAGATGCTGAATGGAGGGTGCAGCTTTCCTGCCACAATGCTGGTCAGGACTGGACGGAATCCTTAAGCCTATCTGTTTTCTACCTCAGAGGCAGAAAACTGTACTACAACGCAGAACTCTGCTAGCAAAATTACCCATCGATACCTCCAGAGTCATGAACCGAAACAAGACTTTTCTGTTTATAAAGTGTGCAGCCTCGGATACTCCCTTTTAGGGAGGGGCACCAGCATAGTGCTGGACTACAGAAACTCACTTTATGCACAGGTGTACAGAGGTAAAAAGGACCGATGACATTAATGCTGTCTAATATTTTACTATCATAAAAACTAGCAGGACAGAAACACAAAAGGCACGAAGGGCCTGTACTATTTTACTTAGGTCTGCTTAGAGTGCTACTGGACCATGTGCTAACATCCCAACCCTGAGCAAGCATTTTTGGGTACTTCAGCCAACACCATCTAGTCCATACAACCATCCATGCCACATCACTGAGGGCTGTCTCTCTGCACACACTGAACATGACGCCTGCTCTACACAGCTACCAGAGTGAACATTCCACTCTGAGAGATTGGGGAGGGGAGGGGGCAAGGGATGAGGGCGAGGGAGGAAGCCCACCTAGCAAGAGCAACTCTCATCCGCCAGCCACCACTGAAGTCTTTCAGCTTCTTGCGCTGCATAGCAGGTGTGAAACCCAATCCGTGTAAGATCCTTGAGGCCCTCATCTCGGCTTTGTCGGCGTCCAGCTCTTCCAGCCGCTCATAGAGTTCCATGAGCTTCTCACACTCCGCTGTGGGCAGCACATGACCATCAGCACCCTGCGGATCCCAGGAGGAAGGCCAGCCCACCCTGGATGCGGAGCCATACCATCCTCATGAGCTAACCGCTCGGCCTCCCTCTCCAGCATGGCCCGCTCTGTGTCCACCTCCATCACACACTGCAAGGGTGTCTTCTCGCTGGGAGGCATCTCACGGGTCAGGTGGTAGATGTCGATGTGCTCGGGGATGGGCACTTCACGTTTCCCGATAGCAGAGAGCAGCATGGACTTTCCTGAGAGGGTGACAGGAAGACAGTCAACCATGGTATCACCATTCTTTTGCACCTGTTCATAATGGGCAAACCAGGATCCCCATTCTCAAGTGCCTTCCTTCCTTTAGCTCACTCAAATCCCACTATCCTCTGTTCTCAGGACTCCCCCAATTCCTCTTCAGGTCTTGTCCTACTGCGCCTGTGAAGTCCTATTCATTTATAAAGGCTCCCCACTCCCGTTTCCCCTACCAAGTCTCTAGCACATGATACTAGCACATGTCACAAGCTCCTAACATGGTACTTACTACACACAGCCTGTGACCCAGGCAGGTCTGGTCCCCACTCACAGAATAAATCTCTTGCTTTGCTAGTACTAAATATATACTGAGTGACAGACAAGGCAAGGAAAAGAAAGGCCTAGTTCCCCCTGTAAGGGTCTCACCAATTCCATTTAAGCCAATGAGGCCATAACGACGGCCTGAGTTTAACTCCAGTTTGGTGTCACTGAGTAGCTCTTGACCATGAAAGGTGAGTGAGAGGTTGATGATGTGGACGTCAGTACTGTTGGGGTGAGAGGCCAGGACACCAGTGACAGCTCGAGCAGCAGCTTTCTTCATCTCAAAGTCCTCTAGCTCCTTGGTCAGCAAATCCACTTCTGGGACAGAAATGTAATTTGGGAAGGGGCTGTGAGAAAGACTCCGATTTGGGTCAAACTGGCAGACGGCCACAGACTCAAGAGTTCGAGAGCTTCATACCCAATGCACATGACACAGACTCCCCTAACACCCTACTTTCACAGACAAGTTTTACTTTGTAACCTTTCTAAGCTCCCTTGTCCTTCCAGTGTCCTTTCCTCCCCACTGTTCCCCTCCTTCTCCATCTTCCATAACTCTGGCCAGGGATAAAACTTCCCCATGGCCTCAGCTGGGTATGGTGGCACACACCTGTAATCCCAGCACTCAGGAGGCAGTGAGGCCAGCCTGGTCTACAAAGAGAGTTCCAGGACAGCTTGGGATGTTACACAGAGAAATCCTGTCTCCAAAACAAAAAACAAACAAATGACAACAAAAAGCCTTAATTCCATCAAAGATGGACCCAGAAGCCGGGCGTGGTGACACACGCCTTTAATCCCAGAACTCAGGAGGCAGAGGCAGGGAGATCACTGTGAGTTCAAGGCCAGCCTGGTCTACAAAGCAAGTCTAGGACAGCCAAGGCTACACAGAGAAACCTTGTCTCGAAAAACCAAGAAACAAAACAAACAAAAAAGAGATGGACCCAGAAATACAAGAAGAAATAAACTTTTTCCTTTCAAGTTAGTTTTGGTCAGAGTGTTTTGTGACCACAACAGCAGAGAAAGGAAACTTTCTGAGGGCAAATTATGTTTATAGTGTGAAGAGTAGCATTATCTAGTATGGAAAAATACTCAACAAATCCCCAAAACATAAATAGCAAGGCTACAGCTATATTCTAAGGAAAATTACATAAAACAATATGTAACAATAAGTTATTTGCTTTAGTATAGTCACTATCCCTGTGACATTAGGAGTACCGTACTGTGGGGGCGCTGGAGTTGACTCAATGGTTAAGAGCACTGGCTGGTCTTCCAAAGGACCTGGGTTCAATTCCCAGCACCCACATGACAGTTCACAACTGTCTATAATACTTGTTCCACGGGATCTGACATCCTCACACACACCCACAAATCTTCATAAAATAAAGTTTTAACTAAGATAAGTAAATAAGTAAAGTGCTATATGGAATATATGATACATATATATATCTCACACACACATATGTGCTATATGGTAGTGGGGGCTCATGCCTTTAATCCCAGTACTGGGGGCGGGGGGCAAAAAGCACCATATGGTAAAACCTAACCAACCCACGATTATAGGTAAAAAAGCAAAACAAAAACAAACAACAGTAAAATAGCAGTTGCCTTCTCTTTTTATCGTCCACTGCAGCAAGGTAGATCAATTCCTATTTGTGTTTGACCTTGAATTCAGTTTTTTTGATCGGTAACAAGGTGGCACTATCTTTAACTCTATTAAGAGTTTGATTGTCACTAAGTTTCATGTTATATAAAGACATACGTCTGTAGGCTTTTTATTTAGTAAAAAAGGAAAAAGAAAAAAAAAACAAAAGAAAACAAAAAACAAACAAACAAACCCAGGCTTGCCTCAAAGCTCTCCATCTTTGTACATTAGTTTCCTGAATGTCCGGATTAAAGGCCTGTGCATCTGCATCCAGATTTTTGACTGAAGCAGCCAGCTCAGGAAATTCACCCAACGCACCTCCATCACCTGTAGTCTCTCTGCCATTGGCCTCCTCATTTTTCTCCTCTGCCACCTGAGGCTCTGTGACAGCATCTCCATTTTCTTCATGTCCCTTTCTGGGCCGCTGTCGAGCTTTGGCAGCTTCCTTCTTTTTGGCTGCCTTCTTCTTGGCCAGGTCGGAAGGCATGGTGATGAGCCACAGGGGTACTGACTGTTCTTTCAGGAGTCTGAATAGCAAACAGAAGCGCCAGAACACTAAACTAACCGGTAAGTACGTCTAGAGAGCCGCACGTATCCCATTCCTCTTTGGAATTTTCCTATCAAGCCTCTGGTGCCCCGCTCTCGTCCCTGCCAACTTTGTCCGGGTTTCCCGCACTCTCGACCGCTCTCCCAGCCTCATCTCCTCCCTCAGGGCTCGCGCGCCAAACCCCGCCGCCCGCTTCACTAGGATGCGCTCTTCCCCCGGGGCCTTTAGTGAAGGACCGCTCTGCCACTCGTCTCCAGTTTCCGAACTTGGCGCTCGCGCACCTCAGCCGGCCGCCTCCTTGTCGGCTCTTCGCCGGGAGTTCGTCCCGGACCTCCTTTCGGTCCCCTCCCTTCCACCCCACCGACTGATGCGAGGTTTCCCTCCGGGAGCTACGCGTCCTCCCCGGCGGGTCCCTAAGGGTCTCCGCGATCGCTGCCCCTCACCTCCCCCACACCCCGCTCGCCGGCGTCTCTGCCCGGGCCACCAGTTCTTTTCCCTTTCGGCCCTTTCCATCCCGACCCTGATCTCTCTTCCGCTTCTCCTCCCGCTTCCTGCTCACGGGTCCGCACTCTCCTCCCCTCCGGCGCCCCTTCCCCCTCAACTCACGGGGCCTCGCCGCTCGGCCTCTGTCGCAACAGAGCTGCTCCTTGAGCTCCTCCGCGTGCGGCCGGCTCGCTAGCCAATCACGGGCCCGGGCGGCCCTTGGCGCGCTGCCGCGAGGGTTCTTGGTAAATGTAGTTTTCCAGTCATAACAACTTAAGGCGGGACTCTCTTCAAGAACTACCACGAATCCCAGGTGTTGCGCGGTTCTAGAGACGTCATCAGAACGCGCGAGGCTCCGGCTTCAGGGGAGGATTAGAGTACAAGAGTCCCGACCCAGCAGGCGGATTTGAAGAACTGGAAACTGCAAATCCCAGATTGCTCCTCGGAGACGGGGGGCTGGTCTTGCAGACGGTACCCCACCTTTCTCAGATAAGTTTACCCGGCTGCCCAACTGGTTTAACCAGCAGGGAGTAGGACTACGCTTCCCAGCATGCATTCTAAGAGAGCCGGTCCAAACAATAGAAGAGAGGTAGAGGGGAAAAAAGGAAGAATGAGGTGCCAGTGGGCAAAGGCGACACTCATAGTGCAGTAGCCCGTCCCTTCGCAGACCACGCCACCAGAGCTCTGCTTGAAAAAGGCATCCTTAGTTTTCATGGAACCGAAAGTGCAGAGCCTCATCCATCACTGACCAAACTTTTAGAAAGTGCCAGACGTGGTTCTGCACCTTGGCACCTTAGTTAAGAGTTTGCTGGGTTCCACCAGAGCCATGTGTTTTATTTATAGCGTGCTGCAAAGAGTCTAAAGTGGCCCCACTTTAATGAGTTTAGCTCTATAGACACCTAACTATGACTTGTTTCATTTCTTCTGAGTCTCACTATCTAAACTCTAACAGACTTGGTGTTAGGTACATTATAAACTAGATTTGTAGCCTCAAAAACAAGGCAACTCTTTATGAGCTTTGTTACCTCTCCAGGCTCCTGTCCTTGCTTATTACTGGTGACATTGGAGGAAGAAACCCTGTCTGAGGGTTGTCGGGGTGGGGGGGAAGCGAGTTATTTTTTGGAGGACCCTCCCTCTCCCCTCCCCACCGCATGCTTTATTTCTTCTGAATGTGCTGTTCCTTACATTACATGTAGTTTAAAGAATAGACCCAAAGTTGTATCTTCAGCGCTGGAAAGAAACAAGACTTTCTGAATTGTCAGGAATATTACAAGATTACTATCTAAGTAATCTTTTTGGTAATGAACAAAAAATGTACTATTGCCTTTTTTGTTGTTGTTGTTTTGTTTTTTGTATTTCAAGACAGGGTTTCTCTGTGTAGCCTCGACTGTCCTGGACTCGCTTTATAGACCAGGCTGGCCTCGAACTCACAGAGATCCACCTGCCTCTGCCTCCCCGGTGCTGGGATTAAAGGCGTGCACCACCACTGCCCGGCAGTACTATTGCCTTTTAAGTAGGTCATGGTTTGATTCCCAGTACCTCCACCAGCTGGGTCACAACTGCCTGTGAATGCAGTTTCAGGAGATCTGATGCCCTTTTCTGGCCTCTGCAGGCATTAGCACACACGTGGTAAACATAGAAACAAGCAGGTCTGGGATGTGGGGCAGGGATGCACATCCACACACCCACACCACAGCCAAAAAAAAAAAAAAAAAAAAAAAAAGTAAATGGAAAAGGGCCTTTCAATCACATAGACAGGACAATGCAGCTCAGGAAGCCGTCTGTTCCAGAAACTAAGACATGGTAAAACAGCTGCCTACCTATGTCCACCACTACCCCCTGAGAAATGCTTTTTCTTTCTTTTTTTTTAAAATAAGATTTATTAATTTTAAAATTATGTATACAGTGCTCTGCATGCATGTACACTTACTCACCAGAAGAGGGCAGCAGATCACATTCTAGATGGTTATGGGCCACCATGTGGTTGCTGGGAATTAAACTCAGGACCTCTGGAAGAGGAGTCAGTGCTCTTAACCTCTGAGCCATCTCTCCAGCCACAAAATGCTTTTTCTTTACAGTGTTCCTTTTTGAGTCCAATGTCCAGCTCTGCCTTTGATGATGTCCTCAGTTTACTCTATCGTGACTGTCTTCACTACTCTCTGTGCCTTATTGGAATTTATTCGATAGAGACGACAATGACTGGGGAGGTCAGAGAAAGATTCCTATAACAATAAGACTCAAGAGGCTGGACCTGGTGGTGCACGCCTGTAATCCCAGCACTTGGGAGGCAGAGGCAAGGGGATCTCTGTGAGTTCAAGGCCAGCCTGGTCTACAAAGCAAGTCCAGGAAAGCCAAGGCTACACAGAGAAACCCTGTCTGGAGAAACCAACCAGCCAAACAAACAAACAAAAAGACTCACCTTTCCCCCCACCATAATAGAAATAGCTTTCCTCCTTGATTGTCAAAGATATGTCATCTAAACGCCATTGACCATGGCCTAGAATAATCTCCACCAGTTGAATAGTACTGTTGGCATTTTACACAGCCGAAGTAAGCATACACACATTACAACATAGCAAGGAAGCCTTATTCAGGGATGATAAATACAGTCACCCTTGACCACAGGGCACAAGAGTATATGAGTGCACTCAAGGGTCCAGAGTATTTCTTGGGCTACCTTTGTGCATTCTAAGGGGGAGGGGCTGGCTACTAAGGCGTGTAATGTGAGTGGTTCTCTTATTTTGACAGATTTGAGTTACATAAACTTTTGCTCACTGTACATGCCCATTCCCATGATGCATCTGATCTTTAAACTTGTATTGTTTATTTTTTTTTGTTTTTTGTTTTTGCTTTGTTTTTTGTTGTTTGAGGCAGGGTTTCTTTATGTCATCCTGACTGTCTGGTCTTGACTTGTAAACCAGGCTGGCCTTGAACTCACAGAGATCCACCTGCTTCTGCCTCCCAAGTGCTATCTCATGCCTCACCCTTTCTTGGCAGCATTTGTTTTTGTTTTCCTTTTCATTTTGGTTGAGTTGCGTTAGTTTTTTTGAGTCAGGGTTTTCCTGTTGGCTGTCCTAACCAGGCTTTCCTTAACTTTACAGAGATCCACCTGCCACTCCTTTCCAGTGCTGGCTTTAAAGGCATGTGCCTGGCATTATTTTTGTTTTCTTTCTTTTTAAAAAAGATTTATTTATTGTGGTGGCTCACGCCTTTAATCCCAGCACTCCGGAGGCAGAGGCAGGCAGATCACTGTGAGTTTGAGGCCAGCCTGGACTACAAAGCGATTCTAGAACAGCTACACAGAGAAACCCTGTCTCGAAAAACCAAAAAAAATAATGATAATAATAATTTTTTGTCTATATAAGCACTTTATTTGCATTTATGCCTGCATGACAGAAGAGAACATCAGATTTCCTTATAGATGGTTATAAGCCACCATGCAGTTGTTGGGAATTGAACTCAGGACCTCTGAATGAACAGCCAGTGCTCTTAACTGCTGAGCCATCTCTCTAGACCCTATTTTTGATTTCTTGACTAAAATGAGATAGAATCTCAATGTAATTTGGTTTGCATAGCTAAAAAAAAAAGTTAATTTTCCCCAAATGTTTATTGGGCGTTTGTGCTTTTTTGAGAGCTGTCTGTTGAGTTCACTTGCCCATTTATTTATAAGCCTGTTTGTTCCTTTGATGTTTAATTATTTGTTCTTTATATATTCCATATATTAAACTTGTATCAGACAAATACCTGGCAAAAATTCTCTCCTGTTTTTCTGGCCTCCCTTCATTCTGGTAATGATTCCTTTGCCGTGCAGGTTTGTCTTAATAGGATGGGATGTTACATGTTAGCTCTTGCCGCTGTTACAGACCAGCTGGGCATGATGGCACACGCCTTTAATCCCAGCACTCAGACGGCAGAGGCCGGTGGATCACTGTGAATTCAAGGCCAGGTCTACAAAGTGAGTCCGAGACAGCCAAGGCTACACAGAAAAACCCTGTCTTAAAAAAAAAAAAAGTAAAAATTTAAAAAACTAAACAGACCATGACATCCAGGTGCTAAGCGCCTTAGAAGAAGTGACCAAGGAGGCGAGGCTGTCACTTGGTACAGCATAACCACAGTGCTGTGATCAAATCCAGCTTCCCATTCAGAGTTTGACCTTGGGCGGAGTGCATCCTTTCCTCTGTGGAGAGAGACTGACCTAGTACAGTACTTGCCTGCTGTAGTCCTCAGAACGATGAAGTTAGTTCAATTCCAAGGTTTCTATTAGCCAAGTGAGTTCCATCAGGCTATCTGCATACACATAGCCCAGACACCCGAGCCCCCTGGGAGCCCTGTCTACAGCCATCTCTCAGCCTCATTCAGCATAGTGGCCACAAGCCTGTAAGAAGTTATAAGACAATAGCATTTATTTTTTGAGGATAATGATTCGTTGTACCATTTGTATGATCACATTTAATTCCCCCAGCAAATTCTGAGGTGGGTGTTGTTAGCACTGTTACCATTCTACACACAAGCTCCGATACAGTGCAAACCAAAACAAAACACTGCTGTTTAGAGGCAGTACAAGAATTTAAGGCTGGAATCTTCCACTTCTCTACCATCAGGTGCCACTGATGTAGCCACTCACAGTTGTGATATCCCACAAGTAAACAGTTGATAGGCAGTCTTCTTTAGAAAACTTACTAACTACGTGGATATTTTGTCATTCCTACCCAGAGTTAGGATCTTGTGCATGAAAAAGTCCTAGGGATGAGAGGAGAAGAGATAAAGGTGAAATACTGAAGTGTCACAAAAAGCCACAGTGCAACAAGAACTGACTATTGGTTCACGTTTGTCCTGGTTAGTTTTTTGGTCAACTTGACACAAGCTAGGGTCATCTGGGAAGAGGGAGCCTCCAGTGAGAACATACCCCATCATATTGCCTGTGGGAGCATTTTCTTGATTAGTGATGATGTGGGAGGGCCCAGCCCACTGTGGGCAGTGCCATCCCTAGGCAACTGGGCCTGAGTTGTATGAGAAAACAAACTGAGCAAGCCAGTAAGCAGGTTTCCTCCATGACCTCTGCTCGGCTCCTGCCTGCAGGTACCTGCCTTGGCTTCCACTGACAATAGACTTTGACCTATAATCCAAATAAACACCTTGCTCTCCCAAATTGCTTTTGGTCATAGTGTTTTATCACAGCAACAGAAAGTAAGCTAGGACAAAGCCTCTAGGAGTGGAGCTGTCCTTCCTGGGAGCCAAGTGCCATCTTTTCTTTCTAGCTCACCTTGGGTTGTTTTGTACTGGGTCCTAGCTGCCTTGGCCTTGGTAAGTCACTTTCCCACCCCACCCCCACCCCCTCCCCCCAGGGCCTGCACATGCTCTCTTCTTTGCCCAGAAAACTCTACTTTATGTCTGGATAAGCCTGAGACTTGGGATCTCAGCATGTCCACATTGCCAATCTAATGTAATTCTTCTTGATTTGGCTTCCCACCTAATTCTATACTTAAAAAAATAATGGCCAGATGTGGTGCCTTTAATTCCAGGACCCTGGAGGCAGAGGCAGCCGGATTGCTTTGAGTTTGAGGCCAGCTATTTGCGTGTGTGCATGCAACAAAACACCATTGTATGGATGTCAGAGGACAATTTGATGGAGTCAGTTCTCTCCTTTCACCAGGCATGGAGCTCAGGTCCTCAGTCTTGGTGGCAAGCACCATCACGGAGTGTGTGTCATCTGACTGGTCCTTCCTTAATTCTGTACTTTTCTGCCTTGAGACTCACCGTAGTGTGTTAGTGTCTACAAGTGTCTCAAGCTATTCTCACCACCTTCGAGCTACAGAGCAAGTTCCAGTCTAACCCAGGTCTGTTCGTTCCCGGCCACATGCCCCTATCTGAGGCTTGTGTACCTAGTACAGTTATGCATTGAAAATTCAGTAGAGAAACATTTCTTGAGCCGCTGAATAGGCGCTGGTGTTGAGCAGCCGATTTAGTTGAAGCGTGATCAGAAAAGGGGAGGGCATCTTTCTCAGAGCTAACAGGGTTGAGCTGAATTGGGGGATATATCTGGTGCAGTCAGGATGCACCCGCCTTGGCATTGAGAGCCTCAGCGTAGGAATCCAGCCGTGAACAGTAACCATAGAGAGCTCACGGCGGGAGCGAAGGGCCGGATGCGGTCACCATAGAGACGGGTGACTGACAGGCAGCGGAAGAGGAAGCCGAGGGCCGGGCTGTGAGGTGGCAGCGGCTGCAGATCCGAGCTCTTTGCCTCGCAACGGGGACGGCTCTCGGTCTCGTCACCCGCGAGGCGGCTCCGGTCTCCGCCTGGCCTGCCGTGGGGCTTGGGTGCCCCTGTCTCCCCTGACCGGCCTGAGAACCCGCTTGGTCCTGCCCTCCGCCGCCCGAGCTTGCTGAGCAAACCAGCTGGACGCGGGGCCTTCTCTGCAGTCCCGGGACGTAGGCGACTCATTTCTGTCTCCTGACGACCGCCTAGGACTCGCTTTGGGGCTTCTTCTGATTGCTGGCACGGGGCTGTGGTCGCCAAGGGAACTAGTAGGGCACTGGTGGCGCAGGCAGGCGTCCTGTTGGAAGGTGGTGAGCGTCTCCTGGCCTCCCCAGACCCCCGGGTTTCGCTAACTGCTGCTGTCTCCCGTGTTGCCTTTGCGTTATTTGGCTTCGTTTGATAACCTCTTGCTACAGCAAGAGCGACTGTAATTTGTTCCTGCTGCTCTTAGGAAGATGGCCTGCACAGCCTTGCAGGGCTGAGTGGGACGGCCTGCAAAATGGCTCCATCAGCCATTGCGCTCCTCTGAGAGGCCAGCTGTGCTGAGTCACCGTGGCCATCCCCCTCATTTGCGTGGGCAGATGTGTGTGCACCATGCGTGGCTGGTGATCTTAACTAACAAGGAGGGGATTCCAGAGCCTGTCGGTTTCTCGGACACTCCGGAGCAGGCTGGAAGGAGGCCCTGACCTCTGTGGCAGTAGTCCGTAGTCCCTCTTGGGCTAGGGCATCTGCAGGACAGGACAGGGTTCCAGAGGCAGGCCCCCGTGGTCGGACTGTTGTTTGGATGGTACATGTGCTTTTTACCCCAAGCCCTGCTTCATCATGTGCTGCTGACTTTTGAGTTAGGCCCATGCTTCAGATGGCTGTAGTCGGTTCGGGGTTAGGTTTGGCAGTATTGCACTTTCTTTCCTTTTTCTACTGGACTACAGACTGCGCTCCCAGTAGTGAGCGGCGTTGTTCACATAGACTTTAGGACTTTATTGAGGAGTGTATCAGCAACATGACCACTGAAGACCAGACGTAGGGCATTGGGAAGACTTCGTGGGGATGCTGGGCTGTTGCTAACCTCACTGACCTCAGGCTCTCTGGTGGGGCAACTGCTGGCCTGGGGCCCATCAACCTACTACTCACACTTGAGACTGTGCCCTGGGGGTACCCTTTGTCAGGGCCTGCCACCATGCGACTGAGCTCCCTGTTGACTCTGCTGCGGCCAGCGCTCCCCCTCATCCTGGGGCTGTCTTTGGGATGCAGCCTGAGCCTCCTGCAAGTATCCTGGATCCAGGGTGAGGGAGAAGATCCCTGTGTAGAGGCTGTGGGAAGGCCAGGAGGGCCACAGAATCCAGACTCAAAAACTGGGCTGGACCAAAGCGATGAAGACTTCAAACCCAGGATTGTCCCCTACTACAGGGATCCTAACAAGCCCTACAAGAAGGTGCTCAGGTGACGGTGATGTGCATAGTCCCCCAGACCTGACCCTCCTGCTACAGCTGTTTGCTGCTCTGTTTCTATTGGTGCTGTGTTAATTTCCTGGAAGCACTTGTCTTATTTCCTGTCTTGCTTTGCTCCTACTTTATCCCTCCCCAACTCTGAGAGGATCTCAGCCATTGGCATTAACATTCACTGTTCTTGAACAAAGCTGTACCTGCACTAACCCACTGAACATGCTTGACTAGTGCCTGCCTCCACCTGGTATCACCTGCCGTAGCTAGTTATTAGTGACGAGGGAGGAGGCCTGCCCCCTTTCCCAATCCCAGCTCGCTCATTCCTAGGGATATATGTCTTGGGCAGGCTGGTGCATGCTCCCTCAATGACTCAGGAGTTGACCCTTTACCTTCTGGTCTCCCCACAGGACGCGGTATATCCAGACAGAGCTGGGCTCTCGTGAGCGCTTGCTGGTGGCTGTCCTGACTTCCCGCGCCACACTGTCCACCCTGGCTGTGGCTGTTAACCGTACAGTGGCACATCACTTCCCTCGATTACTCTACTTCACAGGGCAGCGAGGGGCCCGGGCTCCCTCAGGGATGCAGGTGGTATCTCTTGGAGATGAGCGGCCTGCCTGGCTCATGTCAGAGACGCTGCGCCACCTTCACGCACACTTTGGGGCCGACTATGACTGGTTCTTCATCATGCAGGATGACACATATGTGCAGGCCCCCAGATTGGCAGCTCTTGCTGGTCACCTTAGCATCAACCAAGACTTGTACTTGGGCCATGCAGAGGAATTCATTGGTGCAGGCGAGCAGGCCCGGTACTGCCATGGCGGCTTTGGCTACCTGTTGTCACGGAGTCTCCTGTTGCGCCTGAGGCCCCATCTGGATGGCTGCCGAGGGGACATTCTCAGTGCCCGGCCTGATGAATGGCTTGGCCGCTGCCTCATCGACACTCTGGGCATCGGCTGTGTTTCACAGCACCAGGTGACAGCCCCTTCAGCGCAGTCCCAGTCCCCCAAAGCTTGGCAGTGACTGAGTGATTGCTGTCCAAACTGAATTCTTGAGACAATCCTTTTGTCCTTCCCAGACGCCAGCCTGCCCCTTCAGCTCTCCCTTGCTCACCTTACAGCCCCTGGGCCACCAAAAGTGCGTATCTTTAGGGACCCCTGAACAAGCCATAAAGATGCCTGAGCTCCTCACCGTCCTGGTCTGCTTCCCTCCCACCTCCCTTTCCACACTCAGTGCACATCACAGTTAGGGATGATGTGAAAAAGTTTTAGAGTTAGCAACCCACGGAAAGTGGAAAGCTCAGAGTCCCTCTACTAACCCAAGAGAGTGGCTCTGCTCTACCACAGAAGGCTGTGTGTCCCAGAGGCAGGCTGTCTTCTGTACCAGCCTACTGGGAGGTCCTATGACTGTATTCTCACTGAGCAGTGGGGTTCTTGGGGGAAGAGGATGTCCATAGTTGCCTGTTTGCTTTCTCATTTCCAAAATGTGGGCATTGGAAGTAGGAATGAAAGTTGGGGGAGCCACTGTATTTCTGTCCCTGCTTAAGCAGTAGCAGTGTAGGTGTGGCTGCTAAGGAGGGCCGTGGGAGCTTTGGGAATAACAGCTTATGTGTGCAGCATTGACTGTCCAATTGGTCCCTCTAGGGGCAACAGTATCGCTCCTTCGAGCTGGCCAAGAATAGGGACCCCGAGAAGGAGGGGAGCTCTGCTTTCCTGAGTGCCTTCACCGTTCACCCTGTCTCCGAGGGTTCCCTCATGTACCGGCTCCACAAACGCTTCAGCGCTCTGGAGTTGGAGCGGGCTTACAGCGAAATAGAACAACTGCAGGTGAGCTGTGGCAGTGAGCTGTGCCTGAGGGTCAAGGCTGGAAGGTTAGAGGGAGCTTGGGTGGGGCTTACAGGGAGCAGGCAGCTGAGCTGGGAGCCGGGCTGCTAAGGAAGAAAGAGGCCAACTTCCTAAATTTAAAACCATCACAAGGACAAGGGACCCTAGGGTTCAGGACACTGGGCTGACTTGAGTGCCATCAGATTTGTAGGTAAACTCCCAGGAGCTGCCTCCCAGCACTTGGGAGGCAGAGGCAGGTGGATCACTGTGAGTTCGAGGCCAACCTGGTCTGCAAAGCTAGTCCAGGACAGCCAAGGCTACACAGAGAAACCCTGTCTCGGAAAACAAACAAACAAAAAAGCCTCCCAGGAGCTTAACTCCCTACAGTAGTGTTCTCCTTTGAGACAACCCACGAAGTCCTAAGCTTCTAAAATTGTCCTGAAAGGCCCACAGGGTAGAAGGGAGGGGAATTCTGTAGTGTGGGGGTCATTAGAGGTGGGGTACACATTGGAATAAAGCTCAGACCATGAAGAGGATGTGAGTCCTGTGGGCACGGGAGTGAGTGTGTTGAGCTTTTTGTTTTGAGATCCACTTCTGCTAAGTACCGGATCCTTCTGAGGTTGGTATTCCTCATCTTCTGCCTGCACTACAGCGAAGACTGTTACGGGCAAGGGACTAGGTGGTTAGCCAGGCCTCTGCTGGTGGAACCCCAGGGCCTGGGCATCTACAACTAACTGGGTGGGCTCTCAAAACCAGCACTAATGTTGGTTGCATTCCCTCCAACTTAGGCTCAGATCCGGAACCTGACAGTGCTGACCCCTGAGGGGCAGGCAGGGCTGAGCTGGCCTGTGGGGCTCCCGGCCCCTTTCACACCACACTCTCGCTTCGAGGTGCTGGGCTGGGACTACTTCACAGAGCAGCACACCTTCGCCTGTGCAGATGGGGCTCCCAAATGCCCACTGCAGGGCGCTAGCAGGGCAGATGTGGGGGATGCCGTGGACACTGCTCTGGAGCAGCTCAATCGGCGCTATCAGCCCCGCCTGCGCTTCCAGAAGCAGCGGCTTCTCAACGGCTACAGGCGCTTTGACCCCTCGAGGGGCATGGAGTACACTCTCGACTTGCTGCTGGAAGCCGTGACTCAGCGAGGGCACCGACGCTCCCTGGCCCGCAGAGTGAGCCTGCTGCGGCCACTGAGCAGAGTGGAAATCCTGCCTATGCCCTATGTCACTGAGGCTACCCGGGTGCAGCTGGTGCTGCCGCTCCTGGTGGCTGAAGCGCCAGCTGCCCTGGCTTTTCTTGAGGCCTTTGCTGCCAGTGTTCTAGAGCCTCGAGAACATGCATTGCTCACCCTGCTGTTGGTTTATGGGCCTCGGGAAGGCCGCGGGGGCCCTGACCCATTTGTTGGGGTGAAGGCTGCAGCAGCCGAGTTAGAACGACGGTACCCTGGGGCGAGACTGGCCTGGCTTGCTGTGCGAGCAGAGGCCCCCTCGCAGGTGCGGCTCATGGACGTCATCTCCAAGAAACACCCGGTGGACACACTCTTCTTCCTTACCACGGTGTGGACAAGGCCTGGGTCGGAGGTCCTCAACCGTTGCAGGATGAATGCCATCTCGGGCTGGCAGGTCTTCTTTCCAGTCCACTTTCAGGAGTTCAACCCTGTTCTGTCATCACAGAGATCTCCCCCAGGTGTCCCTGGGGCTGGTCCCGATCCCCCATCCCCCGGTGTGGACCCTTCTCGTGGGGCTCCAGTCGGGGGCAGATTTGACCGGCAGGCATCGGCAGAGGGCTGCTTCTACAATGCCGACTATCTGGCAGCCCGTGCCCGGCTGGCTGGTGAACTGGCAGGCCAGGAAGAGGAGGAAGCCCTGGAGGGGCTGGAGGTGATGGATGTTTTCCTCCGGTTCTCAGGGCTCCACCTCTTTCGAGCCGTAGAGCCAGGGCTGGTGCAGAAGTTCTCCCTGCGGGACTGTAGCCCCCGGCTCAGTGAGGAACTGTACCACCGTTGTCGCCTCAGCAACCTGGAGGGGTTGGGGGCCCGTACCCAGCTGGCCATGGCTCTGTTTGAACAGGAGCAGGCCAATAGCACCTAGTGTCCCCACCCCTGTGTCTGCCATAGCCCCAGGAAGGGCAAGGCAAGGTGATGGACAGATGGAGGGCTGTCACTGTATTTTTTTTTAAATAAGAAATGATGTTATTAAAAGTATCTTCTGCCAAACTCTTTAGGTCTAGGGAGAGGGGTAAGAAGAAGAATCCAGGAGGGCTGTGGAGAATTTGCGGGTTCCGGTTCCACTGCTTTCCCCCTCTTCAGTCCCTTCCCAGTCCCCAATGACCACAAGGCTGCTGTCTGTTGAGTGACCTTTAATTCAGTCCTCCCCACCCCCACCACAGCAGCAGGCGAGGGAGGCCAGAGCCCAGGGCCTGTGCTGGGCAGTGGGCCTGGCTGGTTCACAGTGATGCTTGTCCACGAGCTCCTAGGTGTTGCGCACGACCAGCGATTGCTCCAGCTCCTGCCTGCGCTGCTGGATCTTTAGAGGAAGCGTGAGCAGGGGCAGGGTTACAGAGGTCCTGGTGAGTGGCCAGGGGTACCCCATCCTGGCACCCCTTCCCTGGAAGAGTCTGTGAGCCAGACTACTGCATGGGGGTGTAGGGTGGTAGGCGGGTGGTAAGCATCGGCAACAGCAAAGACGGTTGCCAGGTGAAAAGCAAGGACTGAAGGAGAGGGAAGCCTCATAGTCAAGGGCCTCCATTACCTTACAGTAGAAGTAGCGGCTGACAGCTTCCTGGGACCAGGGCTGGTGGTAGAACTCAGCCCGCCGTTCCTCTTCTGGGTTGCCGGCCACATCGGTCATCACCTGGGAGGGAGCATGGGGGCTACCCTGAATTCTGAGGGCCTCACCTGCCGGAGTTGCATGTCCATCTTTCCCTCCCTGCGTGCTTGTCTTCACTGCAATGCTCCCTGAACCCTGTCTTCACCTTGAGATCGCGGCTCTGGGAGCGGAGCAGGTCTTGGACGTAGCCTTTGGGGTCTCTGGAGAAACTTAGCATGAAGTCCCTCTGGATCTTGAGCTGATTTATGGACTCAATCGTCTCGTGGATCTACAGGTAGAAAGAATGATTGAGAGGAATGCAAGAAGAAGGAGGGGGCGGTCGGGGGGGGGGGACTTGCTTCTCTTGGGAAGGACAGTTTCCCAGAGCCCCTGTGTCCTCTGATTCAGTGAGGGAAGTGGGGTGGGCAGAGCTGAACTTGCAATGAGGTGAGCCCCTCAGCAGTAGGGAAGGGCTGTGGGTTCCTTAGGCCTGAGGCCCATGCTGTCGTCTGAATGCTTTGTCCTCTCTCTTGGTCTAATGTCCCACTCTAGCTCTGGGCTCAGGCCACACCTTACTGTCCAGAGCGCTGATCTCCTGCTGGTTGGCCGTGGACAAAAGAAAGCTGCTCATCTGCCCCTTCAGTGGCTCCTCTACCTCCACGTCAATGTCATAGCATGCTGTCTTCTTCTGGTCTGATGGGTCCACGCTGCCAGAGAAGTCCAGCCTTTGATGCCCATGGTATACCCCACAGAAGCCCAGGGCTGGGGTTTGGGGAGGGGCCACAAGGAGGGAGGGGAAACAGGGAGGGCAGAAATGAGCTAATCTCCCAGTCTGTGGAGAAGGGCCACCTCACCTGATGACATGGTTGATGACAATTGGGTCAGGGGGCAGCAGCAGGGCTGTGAGGCGTTGGGGAATCTCGGAAAACTTCAGGCGGGGACAGTCAAAAATCTGAACAGGATGGTTGAGAGGGAGAGCACTATTGCGTGTGAAGACAGTAGTAACTAATAACTATCCTTCCATCCTGGAAAGACCACCAGAAGCTGAGAACAAGCAGAACAGGGTGCTGGTGGCAAGGAGCCAGGCTGGAGGCATGGCTAGTGGGGAGGCCGGTGGGCGGCCCCGAGTCTGCCTGCTTTGGTGTTAGTCCCCTTCTACCACATTCCATGAGCAAGTTACTTAACCTTGGGGCTTAGTGCCTTCATCTCTAGAGCGGTGTGGTGTTATCAACCCCATCACACGGGCTGTCATGAGGATGAAGTGAATCGTGTGCAAAAATAAGTGTGGGAAGTGGTATGTGGTAGGTGCTCAATAAATACCAACAACTGTTTCTACTCAGAGTTCTCTGCTGTCTTTATTTTAAAATACACTAGTAGAAGCTCTCTGCTGTGGTAGATTTTTGTCAGATCGTGTTTTGTAACAGTCTGGGCTTTCCTAACTGTCAGACACATGTGATGGCTTAGCTTTTACCACCCCTCATTTCAAAGACAGACTGAGAGGCAGAAAGATGAGCAAAGTAAGTTACCCCAAGTCTACACCCAGAGCCGACACCTCAGGGATTCCAGCTCCAAATTACCGAGAAGGTTACGGCACAGCATGCTGCGCTTCCCCTCCCCCACTCCAGGAGGGTCCCAGATTTATTCCCCCTTGGAGAGTGGCTGAATAGACTATGGAAAATTCTGGACTAGACCCTGCTCTTGGCCCCAAGGCCGCGGCTCTGTTCACTCCTGGTATGCAGGAGCTCAGCGAGAGAGAAGCCAGCTACCCTCCAGAGGGGCTTCTGCTAAGACACTGCAGGATCCTGCTCCCCGGATCCTGTGGCTCAGGACATCCATCCGTTACCTGCTGGAAATACTTGTCTCCGTTGATGTATTCCTTGTCATGGGAGTCCTGCAGCCTGTTGGTCTTCACATACTGCCACAGCGCCTGGACAATGGCTGAGCGGCTCTGTGTGTGCAACCCCAGCAGGCGGGCTAAGCGGGGGTCCAGTTTGAACTGGGGAGGCTGGGAAAAGATTACGAGGAACTTCGGTCAAAGGGGGGGGCAGACGTGGGACTCAGAATAGAGCTATGGCTCTTTGCAGTTTGTGCCTAGAGAGGATGGCTTAGAAGGAGAATGGGGTGGTCAGGTGGGACGTGGGCAGGCAAGGGGTAAACCGACCTGGTAGTCCAGCATAAGGAGCAGGGTACAGCGCACGCTCAAGTCCCCGGGCCTCTTCACTTGGAACCCATCTGTCTCCTGGGTTGTGGGTGTCCGGTGCCACTGTGCAGGGCGAAGAGCTAGGTCACCCACAGAGACCCATCTGTATTGGTGGGGCTTAGGGCCAGTTTCTCCAAGGCTTTGGGCCAGTGGGAAGGAGGTAACTCAAGGGCAGAGGCAATCTGTCTTACCTCAACCAGGTGGTTGTCCGGGCCGTAAAGGTCTTTGTCCAACTCAATGACCAAACTCTTGAAGAAGGAAGAAAACTTCCTCTTCTGCTTACTGGGCTGTGGGAAAGTGACAGGGACTGTGGGGGCAGAATAGGGACCATGGACACAGAATGGGCCAAGTTGGCAGCAGGCAAGTGGTGTGCTCAGAGGCAGTCCTCTGTACTCAGACTGTCCCCAGGCCCACCCTCCCCAGCCAGGGCTGATGCCCCAACCCCCAGTGCCTACATGACATCTACTCCTGTCCTTGATTCAGCCCATACCCACCCCCAGGACACCTGGAGAGACCTGGGGCAGGACCTACATCATCCAAGAGTTTCCCCTCCACCCGCAGCTCCCAGGAGGCAATGCTGCCGTCGGAATCTTCGGCATCGGGCTTCGCTGGGTTAAAAGTATTGGAGATATAAAGGCGCAGCTTCCGCTTTTGCTGTAGAGATAAAGCATAGTACAGGACGAGAGCTGTGTGCACCCTCTCAGGGGCACCCCGCTTCCCACTCCTGGACAAGGGCACTTAGAGCCCTATTCCTACCCCCACACTAAGGCACCTTCATGGGTCTCTTCAGAGCCTCCTGGATGTCCACCCGCTTCCGCATGATGGTTTGATCCAGTTTCCTCTCAAATGCTAGGAGGTCCATGTAAGCCTGGGACTCAGGGACCAGCTCCCGAATCTGGGGGGACAAAGTGGAAGCAGGGCTCAGTCAATTTTGCAATGCAGAATGCGCTGCCTGTTCTGTGGTCACAGGACACAAAGAACACGTAGGGGAGCTGTCCAATTGATTTCAGGGTGTGGAATTCTGAGAGTGAAGACAGGACGTGTCCCCAGGACTCTATTATATAGCTTCATTGTGTGCGGGTAAAAATTGTTTCTCCCCTCCAGGAAAATCCATGCATCTCATCAACAGGGAAGGAGGCAGCAACCAACAGCCCCAGCAGGTGCAAGTGCCCAGCCTCATCCTGTCACCTCCCTAATCACACAGCTACTGTGGGTCCCTGCAAAGTGCCAAGGGACTATGGCTACCCAAAATAGTGTTTGGTTCCCTCACAAGCCCCACACTTGCTGTCCCTTCCCTGTGGCTGGGATCTCCTGCTACTTTCTGTTCCCTGCACCTAGCAGTCTCGTGTTCCTTCTTTGTCCCAGGTCTTTATGCCTTTGGACCACTGGCATCCAACCCCCTTAACCTCAGGCCCCATGTTCTGCCCCTCCTCCCTCCATGGCTCTCCAGCTCCTTCCCTCACTCCAGCCCCGCCCTCTCACACAGGGAGCCTCACTTCTTAATGAGCTTTTAAAACAAAAAGTGAAAGTGGCTGTGACGCGCTGAGCCCAAAGCAATGCTCCTAAGGGAGGAGGGGAAGGCGGAGCAGCAGAGGATGGGGGCTGGCTGGGGGTTGCTGTGAAAGGCACTCACCCTTTGAGGGAGGATTTTGTCAGCCATCTTCCTCCTCTTGGCACTGTACATTTTTAAAAGAAAAAACCAGGTTACCATGGCGACAGATCTGGGAGTAACGAGGCCACCTGCTAAATTATCCCGACATCTCCACCCGCCTGGCTGGGGTTCCCACAGCCTGCTTGTCTGCCTGTCTGAGGGCTATAGTGGTGACATGGAGCTGGTGTGTCCCTCGGAAAGCAGAATGACTGATCCTTTCTCTGCTCTGGTACCACTACCTTGGACCTCACCTTGTTCTCAGAGCCAGAGACATCCAGACTTAGGAGGAACTAGTGAAGGGAAGATGCTGCCAAAAGATTGGGGATGCAGAAGTGTTTGCAAAAAATCTTGGAGGTGGGGAAGACAGAGTAGAGAGAAGAAAGATTCTTGAGGACCCTCGTTCTCCTGCTAAGCAGGAGGTACATGCTCAAGAGAACCTGAGCTCCAAAAATAGGAGAGATGGCTCTTCCACCTGGTTCCTGGAGCTGTCATGGTGTGAAACTGGTGGGACTTGGCACTCCTGCTACTCTGGGCTTTGAAAGGACTGTTTCAGGGCTGGAGATGCTTGTGGTCTTGGACCATCTGCCAGCCAAGGGACACACCACAGTCACAGGGATCCTGGAAGGGTGCAGGAGTGTTGTATGCGAGTGTCACTCAGCACTGTAACTAAAGTGGCTGGACCACGGTAGACAGTACCTGGAATTGGGATGCTTCCCAGTTTCAAACGTAACCCAGAAAACCCTTGGCTCGCCAAGAGACTACACACAGCCTAGAGGATAGCTCTACACTGCCTCCATGTGGCATTATCACTCACTGCCCCCTCCCTATCCAGAAATCCATTCTATGGCCAGGCAAGCAACTCATTAAAGAAAAAAACCAACCCATTCTTAATCTGGGTGAGCCTTTCATGAAAGGATTGATTTATTTCAAATAAATTATCCACACAAAACTCTTAACGTACACACACACACACACACAATCAAGGCATTAATTGCTGTGCAAGATAATGATTCACTTTGTAAAAGAATTTATGGGACGCCTATGATTTTCCTTGACGTGTAAAAGCTATGTAATAATGAAGTAAAATTGATACTGCACCTTGTAAAAGAGCCCATCTGTTGTGCAAAAGGATGCGTGTGTGTTTGGCTAAATACTGATGCCCATTGGGGCATTATTCTTGCCAAGAACCAGCAGGGGCCACGGAGGTGCCACTAACTTCTCAGACAAGGAAATAAGCTGGTCGGATGGCTTGGGAGCAGAAC
Source organism: Acomys russatus (assembly GCF_903995435.1). Taxonomy (NCBI): domain Eukaryota; kingdom Metazoa; phylum Chordata; class Mammalia; order Rodentia; family Muridae; genus Acomys; species Acomys russatus. Next base: position 52,922,501 of record NC_067146.1, read on the forward strand.
TGGTCCCTCAGAGGGGTTATAACGCCTCTTCACGCCCACTCCAAGGATAGGGACTGCGGAGATCTAGAGGGGCTCAGGACTGGGAGGGAGGTATCAGAGGACCACACTTCAGAGAAGACAGAGCTACAAGCTCAACCCTGGGTCTATAGCCAGCCCTGCCTCTCCCCAAAGACTGAAGCATCTCCCAGAACTTGGGGTAAAGGATGGGAAAAAGGATTCAGCAGGTGACAGGCAGAAGAGCGATGGGTGCGTGTAGAAAAGGGATGCTGGCAGCTGACTATCGCAGCCTGTCTCCACTGTGGGCACACAAAAGAACCAGATCAGTGCCCCCTAAGCCCTCCCCAGAGAGTATCCAAGCTAGAATGACTTGGTCGCTGCTAACATCCTTCCTCAGCTTCCCATCCCCACCACTTGCCCACCTGGTCCCGGAGGCTTCTTCTGCCTGCCCAGCCCTGCACGCCCTTCCACGCGGGGGTTGGGGGGATGGTTGGGGGGCACTCACCTGCGACTCCGCGCGGGGGCGGTGGGCACAGGCTGGCCCTGGCCCTGTGCCTGGCTCTGCCCGGGCGGGGGCGCTGCTCGCTTACGGGCGGGCTCCATGCCCGCGGGGGCCAGGCCGGGTCGCACGGCGGGGCTGCCCATGTACGGGGAGCCCGGGGGGCCCATGGGCGCCCCCTGGTGGGGCATTCGGGCTCCAGACGGCATCCCGGGGCGCTGGGGGGGGAGGGGGGCGAGAGGTGAAGCAGAAACCGCCGCCCGTAGGTCAGATTCAGTCCCGACCCCCAGGCCAGCGTGCCTGCGTCCCCGCCCCTCTCAAGACCGGGGGGCTGGTAACCCTGCGCTGAGCGATGAGTGGGAGTGATTGGTGGGAGGGGCGGGGGCGCGGGAATCTGCGTGCCTCTGGAGGAGGGGGTTCGGCGTCTCCTTGCAGGAAGCTAACTGAAGCCAGGCAATTGCCCAGGGCATAGCCGATCCTCGGAGCGGTGCGAGGTACCGCAAAAATGAATATTAATGGCGCCTTTCAACCGTTCAAAGGATGTTCACATCCGCACGGTCCTCTGCAAGCCAGTCAGGGCAGCTCTTTTCATCCCCACTTGACAGATGTGGCAACTGGGGCTCAAAGAAAAAAAGCGACCTCGCCAAGGTCACCCTGCTCATCCCGGCAAAGACAGCACCTGGGGGCCCTGCTCCCTGATGCTTCGCTGAGGTGACTGGCTGATCTGCCCTCATTTCCCAATCCCTGGTTTCCACACCCCAGTTCTGGGGCTGATGGGTTTTGTGTTTGAGGCCTCATCTCCCTTTCAGGTCCCTCCCCCCATCTGTGCCCCCCCCCCGTTTCGGCCCCTTGGTCTCCAACAATTCTTCAGCTAACTCCAGGTCTCCACACCCACTGACTTAGCCAGCCTCTTTAATTTCTTTTCTCCCAAGGTGATACAAGAGGCTGAGCAAGGGCACCTGAGGGTCTAACGTCATCAGACCCTGCCAGGTTTTTCTGAGTGGCAAGTGGGGAACTGGATTAGATGTGGGCTGCCAGGGGGCAGGGATGGTTGAAGGAAGCCCATCTGTGCTAGCACCCATTTCTCTCTCCTATCTGGCCACATTAAAGGCAGAACCCACTCCCCACCCCATCCTGGTAAGAGTAGAAATTGGAGAGAAATGAGGCAGGTTGGATTTCCCTGGCCACCACCTTGGAGCAGTCAATCAAAAGAGATAAGATGCGAATGCGAGTGGGGTGTTCCAGACCCCACTTGTCCAGGTCCAGGAAGGGAGCAGAGGTTTAAGGGCTAGTCAGGAGGTGGGATGGATTCAGAGGAACAGGAAGGTCAGTAGGGAGGGAGGGAGGAAGACCCTATTATCTGAGCACTCTCCATCTCAGGTTAGGGATGTGCCTTGGGACAGATTTGTAATCCCAGTCTTGAGGTGGAGGCAGAAAGATAGATACCTCCCTCCAATTCCGACAAAAAGTGAGTTTGAGGCCAGCCTAGGCTACAGAAGACTGTGTGTGTCGTGTGTGTGTGTGTGTGTGTGTGTGTGTGTGTGTGTGTGTATGTGTGTGTACATACATATATGTATTTGTTTTATATATTATAAAAATACTCCTCCCCTCACTCCAGAACCAAGAAGCCCTAACCCTAACCCTGGCTGCCTTTCTCCTTCACTGCTTACTCATAAGGTCTCCACCCCCAGCCGACACCTGTCTCTGCCCATCTCTTCTGCAGTGACGCCTGTCCCTGAATTTGCCTCCCCCACTCCACCTGACTCTGTCACTCATAGCAACAATGTCACCGGGTGGAAGCCCAGGCCTAGCCATTCTCTAGACTATAGAGGGTGGGGGGTGGGGGGGCTGCCCTGATCACCCAAGAACCTATCCTCCAAGCTGGCCATTTTCGCTCCCATATGCAGAGTGCCTTTCTTCACTGGATGGTACTCTTTAAAGCAACTACTCCCGCAGCTAGGTTAGCAGTGGTTACTCCACTAACCCACAGGACTGCCTTGGGAATGGCACCCCAGAGGACAGCCTGCTACAGTGAAGCCCTCTCAGACGCTCTCCTATTCAGCAAGGCCACAGATATGGAGAGGCCTGACAGGAATGCTTCTAGGGGCCTCCAGGGGCTCGTCCACAACTCCCATAAGAGGTCAAGCTTCTGGGGGACCTTGACTCTCTCACTGAGAAAGTGCTTCCTGGGGTCATGACCAAATTTGGCCATAGTAAATCTGTGTGATTCTCCATCACGTGTCCCCAGGGTTGGAACCTCTCACAGACAGCCTCTCCACTGTCTCAACTCAGGTGTCAGCCTCGTTAAGTCCCTGGACACCCTCAAGCTCCTCATACGTCCTCAAGTCGTCTTCGTGTGTGTGTGTGTGTGTGTGTGTGTGTGTGTGTGTGTGTGTTCTTTAGGCCTCATGTCCCCAACTCCAGCCCTTCCTTCACACCTTTGAGGTGTTAAGGTCATCAACTTCTGGTAGCTTAGTCTGCCAAGGGGATGCTCTGCCCACTTGGGGTCCATCTCTCAAGTAGGCCTCTCTATACTGTGACAGCAGGGCCAAGTCCTCAGGGTCCTCCTGCTAGGATGCCTAGGTTGCCTCAGCCAGAGAGCTTTTTGCTCTTAGGTGCCTCTAGGGTCACCTGCTCCTAGCTCCTCAGACCCAGTCAGAGTGACACTGTCCCAAAGGATGAACAGGGACAACAGGCAGCCCAGCCCTAGCTGTGTGTTTGAGTCGCCACCCCGCCCCCATCCCCAGGGCAGGGGTAACACCTGGGCCCACCAGTATAAGAATGTGCGACACGTCAGTTACTGAGGGGGACCCCCCTCTTGGAGGGCACAGTGCTCACATCCCACCCCTTGCCCCTGACAAGAGCCCAAGCCGACGCCTCTCTTCCCGGCCGCCGCGCGCCCATCCCCAGCCGACCGCTTGACGACGTGTTCGGATGCCAGGGCGCCGGCAAGGTCCCAGGGTTGGGCCGTGACCGTGCGCCCCTCAACCAAAGGGGTGGGAGAGCGGGAGCGCGCCGGCGGCCCCTCCCGATCATCCCTCCATTCAGCCCGAGCCAGCTCGCTCACCCTCCCCCGCTAACTTTCCCCCACTCACCACCCCATGGACCAGAAACTCAAAAAGTTTGCTTTTCGTGGCTTTGCGCGCCCCTCCGGCAACTTCGTCCGCGGCCATCGGGGTGGGCTCAGCGGCTCCTCTCACTCTCTCTCTCTCTTCCTCTTTCTTTCCCTTTTCTGCCTTTTTTTTCCTCCAACTCTCCCCTCTGAGTCCTGCTGGGCTCTCTCACACTTCTACTCGAGCGGAGTGGGGAGGGGGCCCCTTCAGGGCTGCCCTGACGGCCCACGGCCCACGCCGCCGCCGCCCGCCCGCCGCCGCCGCCGCCGCCGCCGCCGCCGCGGCTGCCGCATTCCTGCACTGATAAGACAGAAATAGTCCGGCGGCCCGGGGTCTGCCTGCGACGCGGCGGGGACAGAGCAGCCCTCCCGAGCACCCCGCGTGCTCCAAATGGCGCATACGAGCGGCGAGACTCGCCGATCTGCCCGGAGGCTACGTGATGGGCAGCTGCGCTGAGCCCAGGCCGCCGGAGGCCCACCGGTGGCCGCACAGGGAAGGGAACACCAGGGGAGGTGACAAGGGGCTCACCGGCCACCCTGCCCTCTCCACAAATAGTTTCTCGGTTAGAGAATTCGCCGACAGGGCCAGGCAGGGAACAGGCAGTTCCAACTTTTTTCCCCCAAGTGGCTCCTGCCGCATTTCTGAGGCCCTTTCCCCAGGGACCAGGCAGGCCAAGTAGGGAAACATTTGTTGGAAGGAACCTGGGGGGTGGGGGGGAGCCCGAGCCCGGAGGAGGCCTTGCTCCGGTCCCAGGGCCGGCCGCGGTGGGTGTGCCGGGCTAGGCGGGCTCCTGGGCGGCGTCCGCAGATGTGTGTGCCCTTGTCTCGCACACCGGGTGCCTGCACCCTTTTGTGGCAGGGCGCAGTGGCTGTGGGTGGGGATGTTTATGTGCGTGCACTGACAAACGCCCCGTCTGTGTGCTTCCCTCCACTAGAGCCGCCGCGCCTTCGCGCGTGCGTGCGGGGCAGGACACGGCCTGTGTCTTTCAGCTCTGTGGGAGTCTATTTCTGGGCTTGTGAGTCTTTGTTTGTCTCTGTGTGAGAAAGTGAAGGGAATAAGGGAAGTATTTCCGAAAAAGGGACACGGATTGGGCTTATGGGGACAGGAAGAGTAAACGTGAGGAAGGGTGCCGAGCCAGGGTGGGTACGTGGGTGGGTAGGAGGAAAGAGTGAGGCAATTAGAGCTGGGTGGCTTTGGCGTAGAGACCCAGAGAGGCTGGGGATGGTGAGGTCCGCCCAAGCACCGAAAAGAAAGCTGGAGTGTGGAGTAGGAAGATGAGCGAACCCGAAAAGGGACTGTTTGGAGACAACTGACCGACCCCGGAGTTGAAGAAGACCGGAAAGAAGGGGGCTGGACGTGAGAAGCCTAGGTCGAGCCCAGGCCCCGCCCATGCCAGAAGCCACGCCTCTCTCCACCTTCTGGAGGAGGAGCCCGCGGGCCTTGGGACAACTAAGGGTCAAGTTTTATGGGCTAGCTGGGGCTGCCGCTGTCAGAATTCAGATGCAGGGGGGCCAATGCCTGAAGGACCTTGTGGGAACACACTAAAATGTGAGCCCTCAAAACCCAGTATGGCACCCTGGGGTCCTAACCTTTGGCCCTTCAGAATGTCTTCAAAGGTCATGACAGCAGAGGGAAAGCTCTCCCAGGAGTCTGTTTGTCCAGCACCTATAGTTTCCTGCAGGTCCTGTAAGAATGCCTGTCATTGTCCTTCCGGGTGCCCACTGTCACCGTGAAAGACTAGAGAACGTCTTAATCAGATGCTGTGGGAGACACTGGTATAAAGGTGGCCGCTGGTAGCAGGAGTGCCCATCTGCTTGGGTGCAGCAGCTCACCTCCTCCGCCCTCCCCCGTGCCCCACCCCCCTTAGTCTGAGTCTTTTCAGCCATTCTGTAATGCCTCCACCTGCCTTCTGCCTGTCCCATCACACTCATCCTTTGAGCCCCAGGTCAGGCCCCGGTTCCTGCAGGGAGGCGTCCCTGGCCTCACTCATGGGAACACATCTTGGTCTTTTCCAAATGCCCAGTATCATCTATCTTGTCCATAAAGTGGGCTGGACTAATGCCTCATGCCCTTTGTTTCGGGTGGGTTGGGTTTAGTATTCCAAGGAGGCTGTGACTCCTCCGGAGGGGCCTGGGCACAGGGACTCTACAACACCGGAAACTGAGGACACCTGCAAAGCTCAAAGGGCCAGTGGATGCAGCCAGTGCTCTGCCATTTACCTGAAGGTGGGAGTCACCGCAGCTACCCCTACCTCTGCTTCTAGCAGGGACTGAAAAACCCCAGTCCTGGGAAGTTCTGGGAGTGGGGTAGACACCTCTTGGGAGAAAACAGGAGGCAGACTGGCATCTCAGCTTTGGGGTTGTGGGAAGTCTATAAGAGGGGATCTTTGAGGTCTTGGTGGTGAAAAAGGTCATGGGAGGTCATGGCTAAGCCGAAACTAGTACGGGGGTGGTGGAGGGGTGAGGCGCATCAGTTAGATCCATAGACAGGTCCTTCTAGAGCTCTTGAGCGAGCCCCTCTGGGGGTATCATGCTGCACAAATGACAGCTATGGGTACATAACCCTCAAACACACACCTGGGGCACACAGGACAAACCGCTACAGAGAAAAAGAACCACACGGATTCGCACACACAGGCACACCTTGGCCTCCCCTACATCCCATACAAAGAGATGCCGACCCATTAGCATGCTCTCCTAGCAGGTTGGTGAAGGACTCCTGGCCAGGGAGCCCTTCTCACAAAGGCCAGGAACCCCACCAGCTCAGTGCCACCAGGGCGCTGGGCAGTAACACGCCGCCCACGGCCTGCGGTAGCCCGGACTTCTTCCAAGCCGACGCGGCGCAGGCCACACCCGGGCAGGCCGAGAGCTACTCTGGGGCAAGGGGAGGGCGGCTGCGCGGCGGCCCGGAGCCGGAGTCCCCCCTGTCGTCCCCCCATCTCTCCTTCCCTCGCAGAAGCACGGCCAGCACCAAATGGCAAAGCGCCGCTCCCCGCGCAGAGGAGCGCTACGCCGCGGCCTGCGGGACGGACCGGCCGCCTCGCCCCCCAACCGTGCGGAGCGGACGGCCGCAGCCGGTGCACTGGGGGCTCCGGCCGCCGGTCTGCACTGCCCTCCCTCCGCCTGCAAGGGTCCCCAGGCCGAGCATGCGCGCTGCGGCGGCCTCCCTTCCAGTGAAGGTCAGCCCAGGGCCCAGCTGCAGGACTCCACCGTGGCCAGGGGAGGCGGAGAGGGGAGGAGGGATGCAGGGAAGAGACTTAACTCCTTCTCTGCGGGAAGATGGCCACCCAGACCTAGCCGGAGCCCAGAGTCTTGTGCTCCCGCCCTCGGTGGCGGTCCCGATTGGGGACAAGGCGGGGGGGGGTGGGGGGATTGAGGAGGGGGGGGGTAAGGGGGAATGGAGGGCTGGAAGGAGAGAAGGGAAGCTGGCTGGGGAGAGGAAGGGAGGGAGTGGGAGAGGAACAAAGGAGAGAAGAGGGAGAAAGGCTATCTGCTAGAGAGACCCCTTCCTCTTGTCAGGTTTCCCTCACCTCAGCAGTAGAACTTCCCTCAGAAGAATACAATTACCCTAATTTTATCGGAGGTGGGGGGTGGGGAGTGGGGAGTGTGAAGAGAGAACCTTTTAAGCTCTCAGGACCAGCAATCCTGGTTTTTGTGACCTGGCCATCCCTAACCTAAGCCCACACCCTTCTCCTTTGGTCACTAAATCCTGGGATGTGTCCGGGACCCAGAGTCTGATGACTAAGTCCCAAGTCCCCTGGGAACTCTGGCTAGAACTTAGGACCAGGCCCAGTTCCAAGAAGTGGGAGAAGAGGCCTCTGAGACACCAACAGCTTCCACTCCTCTCTCACCAAGGAGACTCAGACAGTCCTTGTGGGAGCTCCCTCACAGTGGTACCTGAGCAGCTCTGTGCCTCCTTTTTCATGTCAGAATGCATCTGTGCCCCAGCACACAGCCTGCTACTATAAAGGAGGCTGTCTCTCTGTGTGATTTTGCCTTTCTCTGTTAGTTTTGCTTGCTTGTACACATACACACACACACACACACACACACACACACACACATGTGCACACACACACACACACTCGCTCATGCACACGCGCGCGTGCGCTCGCGCACACACAAACACACACACACACACAGAGCAAACATGAGCAAACAAAAAAGAAAAAAGAAAAGAAAGAAAAAAAATGGGCCACGGAAATAGTTGTGTGACCTTGGAGGAGTTGCTGTTATCTGCCTACTCCTGCCTTCTGGGGAGTACCAGAGAGATTTGGCCCAGGAATCCCAGGGCCTTTCCCACTCAGAGATCCAAGAATTCCACAGACAGAAAAGAACTGAGGCAGATGTGGGGAGGGAGGGGGCAGGGAATGAGGGAGACAAATCCCTACAGCCTGTGGGTGCTGTTCCCTGGGGAGGGGGGAGACCTGCACCACTGTCAGCCACTCCTCTGTGAAGTCCTCAGGGACACCCAGACTCCCCCTTTCCTTTCCTCAGAGTCACTCTCTTCCCTCTGCCACACCTCATTTGTGCCCTCAACGCCACACGCATGCCATGCCATGGGCCCCCTGCCAGAGGGACAGACCTTACCGTGGGGTCCCCAGGGTCCTGTGCCGTGGGCAGGTACATGGTAAAGGTTAGCACCGTCTTCCTTCCTCTCTGCCTGCGTGGGTTTGTTCAGTCTAATGGGATGCTCCTTGACACCCCTCCCACCCCCACACACACCGCACACACAATGAACTGCAAACATGGGGGAGCTGAGGCTGCTGGTCGCAGGAGGAGCGCAGAGCCGGCCTCTGGGGCTCTGAGCATCCTGCTGGCCTAGAGGGAAGGCACTTTTTTTTTTTAGATCCACAGCCAGTTTTCTTTCATCCCCCCTCAAGCCCTTCATTAATTAGGTGGTCTCTTGGAGTGGGTCACTCCAAATAGCTTAAGGCACTGATATATATATATATTAAAATGATGCCACCGAGGCTAGGTGCCCATTTCTCTGAGGATATGGCAGGTATGTGTGGCTGTGTTTTTGTGGGGTCTTAAAGGGTGCTGGCCCACTGCATCCCAGTGTGGCTCTGACTATGAACAGGACTGCGTTAAAGGTTGAACTAGGCAGTACCCTGTGAAGAAAGTATGTGTCACACAGAGTCACCCCACCTCCTCCTTGATCAACACTTTACATATTTGGCTAGAGTCCAGGACTTAGATATGAGAAGACTCAGGACCAAATAGAGGGGAGTATGTCCTGGGTCTGGATACACAAAGCCGCAAACTTTCCTTCTCCTCTTTTGGAGCTTGGAGCCAACAGAGGTTCTCTGGGCCCCTTTCATGGGCACCCCATCATGCCATCATCCCCATGGTAGCCATCATCCCCATGGTATCCTTCCTCACCCTCTGCCAGCCTCATGTAGTATTCCATTGCTTGCCGCGCTCTAAGGAGAGCCAACCGAGTCACATCCCAGACTTCCTGACTGTCTGACCTGTCTGCAGATGCTGACAGAGCCCTCAGTGTTGGTTGCTAGGAAACTGGAGATTCAGGAAGAAGCCCCCTGGCTTCCTTGGGGTTGGGTGAGTCGCTCATGTCCTCATGTCTAACACTGTGTCCCTAGGAAAGCCCCTATCCTCCCTGGGAGAAACACCTGTCCTCATCTCTGGATGAGGTGTTGTCCCCTGCTGAACTCTGGGAAGGCAGGAAAGACGTAGAGTGGTAAGATAACACACAGGGCCACATGGATGTTAGACCAATTCTTTAACACTATGCCACGCCCAGGTCAACTTTATTCCATGAGATGTACCATTTTAACCTTTCTTGATTCTATGCCCTGACCCTCTTCCCTCTCCCACCAATGTTCTGTCTCTACTGGACCCTTCTTGCCAGCACACACACGGCATGGTTTCCCTATCTCAAAGGGACTCTCCTTTCCTACCAATTGCAGTACAACTAACTTCTCAAATTTGCTACCTTCGCTTCTTCTTGGCCTCAGATCGCAGTGGATGCATGGCCCACTGAGAATGCCCCTGTCAAGAACACCAATAGCCTCTGCATCGTCCAGCACCAGTATTGATGCCCAGGCCTTGTCTTGCTGAGCAGACTACAGTGTTTGGCCAAGGAAACTGCTTCCTTCTCTGATGTTCTCCTGCCTCCAGGATGCCCCTCCTCACACTCCTTTTCTGTCCTGGTCCTCCATGTCCCCTCTCAATATTGGAGCATGGGGGGGTGGCGCCCAGGAGAGAGAGCGAGAGAGAAGGCTCAGCTCCTGCAGTCCTCCATCAGGCCCCACTGGTGCCTCTGCCTCCTGAAGGTCTGTTCTCACTAGGTACCACGTGTTGTTGATCTCTGAAATGCTCCCCTAACCCAGGCCTCTCTCCCAGACCCCTGTGTGTGATTGTTGACTCAGAATTTCCACTCACATCTTGCTCTGACTTAATCCCACTGTCCTGCCTCATTCTCTGCTCTTTCCCTTTTCCATTGGGCTAGGTCCCCATTTTTGGAGCCATCCTAAAACCCCACCTTTCTCTCATACCTGCATCCAATCTGAAGAAACAGTCCCCTGGCTCTGGATCCAGAATCCAACCATTCCTCCCCCCCCCCTTTGCCGCTACCTGATGGGTCAAAACCATAAATGCTAAGTGGCTGCCTCCCACCCTGTCTCAGCGTGCCCCTGACACTGCAGTCAGAATCCCCTAGGCAGGCACTCAACGTTGCAAGCTGCATACGTGCTTCCGTGTACACACAGGAAGGACGGATGAAACAGCGAGACTCCAGCTTTCCTGTGGTGGTGGTGGTGTCCTTACTTACTCAGTTTAAGGATATTCAAGAGCAAGATGTTGTCACTGCCCATCAGTAAAATTCATGGCTGATAAAGAAACCAAAGCCACAAAAAGGGGCACTTTGTGGGTGCTTCCCACCCCCAGACTTTTTATTTGATTTCCAGTATGGGCCAAAGTTCTGTAGTCCCGCCCCCCTCATCCCCACACCCTCTACTCTGGCCTCCTGAATCTCCCCTGGGCTGCTTTTGGCCTCTTGTGGCTCTTTGGAACCGAGGTACTTTCCAGCCTCACTCAGCTTTCTCCTTATTCTGCCTGGGTTGCTTTTCCTCCACTCCTTGCAGGGCTCTCACCACACCCCCCACCCCCCACCCCCGCCAAGATCTGTTCTCATCCAGACACAGTCTGTCCCCTGTTGAAAACTGTAGCCATAGGCTGAGCATGAAGGTGCAGGCCCTGAATCTCAGCACTCAGGGGGCAGAGGCAGGCTGACTTCTGTGAGATTCCAGCAAGCCTGAGCTACATAGCCAGTTCCAGGCCAGCCAGAACTGGGAGTGAAATCCTGTCTCAAACAAATTAAAACAAAAACCCTGCAGCACCTAGCTGAAGAGATGATCCAAGGGGTATGCGTACTTGCCTCCAAGCTGTAAGTCTGATCCTCGGAAAGCACGTGGTGGAGGGAGAACACTGACTATTTTCCTTTTTGGCCTGCACATGTTGTCCATGCACACCTCCACCCACTATAAAGAAATATATTAATTAACTAAAGAAATTCGTATCCTCCATATTGCTTTTCCTCTGCTCAGCTTCCTCAGCAGTACTTTCGGCCTCCCCTGGTCTATATAACCTCCCTCCTGACTGTGGCAACACTTCTCTCCCCATCTCTACCCCCCTTAGGGTGCAGGCTCCCACACAGTAAAGCTGTTTATCTGTCTTGTTTGCTGATAACTCTTAAGTATCTGGGACACAGTGGAGGCTGCAATCAATCAAAGATGTAGATGAAGATACCTACTCCCGTCAGCTCGGCATCTGCAGCTTGCTCCCTTGCTGGGTAAGGCTGCTATCTGAACCAGTGTTATCTGAGCGATAACAGCAGAGCTTCTAATTGCATAGGACTTCTTTACTGTGGGCCAAACACTTTCACACACAAGGACCTGCCTACTCCTCCCAGACCCTTCAGGCGCCTGCCTTCCAGGGTTTTAAATCTAAAGACAAGGAGCATGGTGTTCTCAGATGGCAGGTGACTTACCAAAGTCACTGTGCCTGACCGGGATGCACTCGCCATCTCCTAATATGGAGGTCCTTGGGTCTCTCCTTCACCCTGAGATGCCTCTCCAGAATCTTCTGAGATCTTTCCAGAGTCTCAGATGTACACACTGGCATGCCTACCTTTCCACACATGCCCACTTTTCCACACACCTGCTTCGTTAATAAAGGACATTAAAGGCACTTGGCAGATAGATGGCTTAGTGAGTAAAGCACTTTCCATGAAGATCTGGGTTCAGATCTCCATCCAGAACATGCATAAAAATCTGGACCCAGTACAGTACCTCTGTAACACCAGCATTTGGGAAACAGATGAACAAGTCCCTTGAGCTAGCTGGCCAGCTAGTCTAGGCAACCAGTGAGCTCCAGGTTCAAGAGTCTGTCTCAGAAATAAAGTGGAGAATAGAGGCAGGCACCTGATGGAAACCTCTGCCTCCACACATGAGTGAACGGGTGAGTTCAGTTACTCCCATAGCCAGGGCACACCCCAAGCATCCACGCAGACAGAACGCATTGACATGCAACTCCCCTGCCGCCCCCCCATTCCCTGGACTCCTGGAAGCCTGTTCATTTAAGTTGATTTACCTTTGATTATCTCTTAAACACCTCCCCCCAACCTCAAGACCATTGTTTCAAACGTTAGGAATATAAATCTTCGAAGAGTTCCCATCAAGTTGTCTAAGAGAAATACATGTCAATGCACTTAGGGTGGTCTCTTAGCTCTTGTGGAAAAAAATTTCAGTTAAATTTTGGTACAAGCCCCTTGCGATGTGGCTCTTCCTGGATTACAGCTGGACATGTGTGTGTGTGTGTGTGTGTGTGTGTGTGTGTGTGTGTGTGTGTGCACACGCACACATCTGTATAACACGAGGATGCTCACACATCTCTCTGTCCCTCAAGCTGTTGGCTTCAGAAGCTTATTGTCCCCAGGACACACCAGCTCACCTTGCCTTCCCAGCACCACCCCCTTATCATAAGCTTGGACAACACGGAGCTCTACCCTGGCCCTCAGGAAGTGGTGTGTGGGGCAAGATGCTGGCTGTATGGAACAGACTATGGACCCCTCTCTTCCTGCCTCCCTCCCCCTCCCCATATGTGTGCATGCATACTGCATGTTCATGGGTGTATATGTACATGCAGGTGTTCATATATATATATATATATATATATATATATATATATATATATATATATATATATATATATATATATATATGCACATGTATATGCAGGTGTGTATGCGTGTGGAGGCCAGAAGTGAACCTCAGGTGTCAGTCTCAGGAGCTGGATATCTTGGGTTTTGGTTTTTTATTGATAACCTGGAGCTTGCAGCTCAGTCTAAGCTGCCTGGCTGGCGAGTCCAAGAGATGGGACTATTTCTGCCTCCCCATCACTGGTATTGCAAGCGTGTGCTATGATGTCCAGGCTCTCACCATGAGCTGGGAATCAGTCTGAGCCCCATACTTGCATGGTAAGCACTTTACCAAACAAGCTGTCTCCGTGATCTCCCGGATTTCTTGTGAAACTTGGCGAAAGTGTATAGCGTTGGAAAGCAATATGGCCTGCGTGTGTGTCTATGACTAAGGATCTCATGGCCCAAGCTGGGGCTCTGCATTTCCTTGTATCCCTAAACAGTATACTCTGTGAGTAAGCAGACATGAGTACCCCTGGGGTCAAAGGCTTAGTGGCAGCTAAGAAGCCTCCCTGTGGGCAGACAGAGGGAGAAAACAGGCTAGGTCTGTGGTCAGGGCCTAGACATGCTTGGTAACCCACCCCTGACTTTTGCAAAGCCTTGTCACTAAGGCTGGCAGCTGCTCTCCTTCTCTGTGAGACTAGTGGCAGCTGGTAGCAGGCAGCAGACCTTGCTCCTAGAACTGGTCCTTGCTGTGGCCACTCTGGCCTGGGAATCAACTAACTTGGGCCAGGTCTTTGACAACCTGGCCTTACTGCCCTGCCCTGCCCTGTCTCACCCTCTATGTCCCTAACCCAGTGTCCTGAATGGAGTCCCTGCAGGCAGGGTGGTGGGATGCTCTGAGCTGGGACTGTAGAATGTGTTTTCTCCATGTTGATACCATTGACATTTGGGGCAGGATGCCAAGCGTGGTCTCTTTAGTACTGAGCTATACTTCCCACTCTGGAGTGACTTACTGTGGTGGCTCTCCTGTGCACAGCACGCTGTCTGCAGCGTCGCTAGCCTCTCTCGTCTTCTAGACTCTTTTTCCGGTGTGATACTGGAGACAAAACTCAGCCAGACACTGTCCCTTGCTTCTGGAAGGAGGGAGGGACTGCCTCGGGGTGAGAACCTCAGTTCTTCGGTCATGTCTTGGGGTTACATCTGGCTCAGCACTGAGTTCTTGGACACCTCTCAGCCTCATTTTCCTCATCTGCAACCCAGGAAGCCCTGCCTTGGCTCACAGTGGCTATGATGTTACAGCATGGTTCAATGCTTTACCTCTAACTAGAGTCACTGCCCCCCCCCCCCCGAGCTGCCTCCACCTCTACTGCAGGCCCAGTTGATTCTACCACTGGCTGACCCCTGCTAGGGGGTACAGTGGCAGCAGAAGACCGTCAGGGGCCTTCAGCTGTTGGTGAGGTGAGGAGAGTGGGAAAGGCTGCACAAATGCCCTGGAGGGAGCATGTGAGAGATTGGCTAGGGCTCCTAAGAGGAATAGCCAGGCAATTACTCACAATGACTAATTACGCTAGGCTCCGGGATCCCTGGGGAGTTTGGACATTTCCCAAATCGTTGGACACATCCCAGCAGAGAACAGCCTAGCTTACAGCACTGTGCAGATGGGTCACAACATGGGAAGCCAGTGGCCTGCAACTTTAGAAGAGGCTGTACCTAGGGGGTGTAGGAAGGGGAGAGGACCGCTCAGGAGCCATACGGAAGTGTATGCCTTGGGCACAAACCTCAGACAAACCCAGAAGACCTACTGTCCAAGACCTGAGTTGGGGCTGACAGCAGAGCCACCTAGGACAAAGCTGGGCCAGTGGACGCAGTGCTCCTCTGCTCTGCACACTATGAGCAAGTGTCGACCTGTGAGAAACTCATCCCCCATCTTCCTGGGGATCCTGCAGGCCTTGAGTAGACAAGACGGCTTAGTGCCAGGAGCCCGCGCAGCCCTGCAGGGGGAACGGCAATGCAGAGCCCAGACAGGTGAGGTACCAAAGCCACCTCGTGCCTTCTATGCAGAGCTGTGAACTACCTGTGAAAGCCCCATTTGGGTGAAGTAAGGGGGGGGGCAGTAGAGAGCCGCAGTTCTGGGGTACAGAGTAGTACTGTTAGCAGCTTCACAAGCCTGCCTCCAGGTTGCTTAGCAACCTCTGACATCATCACCTGCCTGCCATCAGGTGTGGATCCAGGATAAAAAGGATAAACCAGCCAGCCATCTCTCTCACCCTTGTACTTCTCTCTTGTACTTCCTCTAAAGGTGCTTCCCTCTCTTTCACTCACTCACTGTCTGTCTGTCTCTGTCTCTCTATCCTTATGGCCCACTCAGGTCCTAACTTCTCTTCCCTCAAACAAATCTCTTCATATTCATAGTGGTTGGGTGCCATCTCACTTTTAACATTTAACGAGCACTCTTCTCTGGGACTCAGGTTTTATTGTGCTGAGGGTCTTACAAATGGTGGGATGAGACCAGACAGCAGGAGTCCAGAGAGCCTGGTCAGGACTAAACTAGTAAGAATAACAGCCGATGGCGCACGCCTTTAATCCCAGCACTCAGGAGGCAGAGGCAGGCGGATCGCTGTGAGTTCGAGGCCAGCCTGGTCTACAAAGTGAGTCCGGGATGGCCAAGGCTACACAGAGAAACCCTGTCTCGAAAAACAAAAACAAAAACAACAAACAAACAAACAAACAAACAAACAAAAGAATAACAGCCAACATGCAGAGTCAGGATGGAGCCTGCCTCTACTTTGTTTTCCTTTGTCTCAGGAAACCCAGGCAGGTTGAGAAACCTCTGTGTAGCTGAGAGCGATCTTGAACTTCTGATTTTTCTCATCTTCCTCCTGACCGCTGGGATTATGGGTGCGCACCATCCAGTGCTGGGGGTTGAATCTGGGGCTTTGTTCCTGCTAGGCAAGTGCTCCACCAGCAGAGCTACAGGCTACCTCTGCCTCCAGTCTGTATTGCAGCCTTAGGCACTAGGCAAACAGGAGAGGGAGGAGGGAGCGAAGCCATCCCCCAAATAGTCAATTAGCAAACAAGTAAACTCTGGGGCTGGAGGCTAGAGAATCAGGCACACAAAGCTAACCTCAGCTACATAGAGTTCTATGGCTGGGCTAGGTGAGACACTGCTTCACAAAGTAAAATAGCCAAGGGCAGGGCCTGATGTGCAATCCCAAATCTACAAGCTGGAGACTAGAGGAGGCAGTGCATCCTCCATTCACACAGGCCCCACCCACCTCTGCGGCAGTGGCCTCTACAGCAGCTTACAAACCCTCCACACAGCCAGGAAGCCCTGTGTTTGCCTCTGGAGCTCTCACCGCAAGAAGGTCCAGTCTCCCCTCCCTTCTAGCTCCACAGCTAGGCAGCAAGCTGGCCAGTTATCTCAGCATAGCACCAGGGGCCCAGCCTTTTCCATGTTTTTCTGTTATTACTAATGTCCTCTTCTCCCCACACCCTCACACCCACTACAGGGCTAAGATTGGGGTTCTGTCCCTTCCTGACCCCTCCCAGCCCATCTGTATCATCTGCCCTCTACCATTCTTGGTCCAGCCACAGCCATCTCTCCCCTGGACCCATGTCTTCATCCCTCATCTCTTTCCCACTTGTTTCCTACACCATGGCCAGATCACTATTTTAAAAGGTGTGACTAGGAACACAGTACACCCCCCCCCCTTTTTTTTAAAGGACCAACAGTGTTTTCTATCGCACTAACAAAATTCAAATCCTGTGTCCAGTTCTGAAAGTCACCGAGCCCCTGTAACCTCAGGGCCTTTGCACATGCATGCTCAGCTTTTGGGGCTAAAAGTCACACTGTTGAAAACAGAATTGGTTTCTGCAAGGGAGGAGTTAACATCATCTCCTGCCTTGGGCGGTACCCCAGAATGGCAGCAGCTCTGGCCACAAAATAGGGTTGAGGTAGCATAGCCATGCAGCCTATCTCAAAAGCCCAAGGTATGTGAGGGCGAGGGGGTCTGCAATGAAGTCTCCAGGACAGCCCACAACCTGGGCTGGCAATAGTGGGAGTTCCTAGGACACAAAGAAGCAGCCATCAGCTTCTAATCGCCCAACCCCCTGTGACAATGAGGTGACATGAGTGAATGGTGACAAGGATGGAGCTGTGTCCCTACCTCTGTCAGAAGCAGCAGTGTGGCAGGCTGCAGTAGCTGGGCCAGGGGCTCATCAGGTGGAGCAGCACTGAATGCCAGGATAGGTTCTGCATGTTCCCACAGGAGGAGGCCTGGAGCCAGCCAGGCAGCCAGGGTCTCATCCCCCAGCATCTCAGTAATAACAGTGTGTCCATCCATCCCTCAGGGCCTTGGTTCCCAGAGATTTGAGGCCCAGTCACCTCCCCCAAGGTACCACAGGCACATCCTCAAACACAGGAGGCAGCTATCACAGTTCCCTCCCCTGTGTGGGTTGAATGGTGACCCTCTAATTCTGGATGTCTCCAATACATCAGAATGTGAACTTAGACTCTGTGAAGTAAACATGGGCTCACGGGGCGGGGGTGAGGGGCAGAGGGGAGAGGAGAGGGTTGGTTCACTATGACTAGTGTGCTATGGAGAAGGGAACCAGGCTCAGAGCAGTGTGTAGAGGGGTGAGAGGGGCGTGAAGAGACTCACTGGGAGGCTCGGCCAAGAGCTGCATCTGCTCGAGCTGGTGTGGCACCCTAGTTCACTCTTGTGGTGGGCTCCTGAGACGCGCTGCCAGTCCATTTGTGACTCTGACCTGGAGCCTGAGCATTGGTGTCATCTCTCTGGAAGGCACTGCCTGTGACACCCCAGACACATGCACTCTAGTAGTGCATCCCGTAGCAGGACCTCAGCCTACAACCTGAATCTGTGCATTCTACAAAAGTGCCGAGACTGTAACACTCATTCCACATGGGGCTGTCAAAGGCTCGTTCTCTTCAGCTCGAGCATGAGTGTGCCGCCACCGTGCCTGGGTCAGCGTGAACGGCGCAGAGCAGTGGGATGGCACGACCACGAGAACATTGCCTTGAGGTCACTGCAGCAGCTTTCCACGCCTGGCACTCATGCGTCCCCCTCCCCCATCACACCCTTTCTCCTTCGGACTCAGAGCCAGGTACTGGTTATCCCTGCCAATACATATCTCAGAAGAATTAACTCATTACTCAACTGGGTGGGAGCCTCCTGATTCCAGCGCTGATACCTGACATGGCTACCATCACCAACTGTGTAACATTCGGACGCCTGGGGAATGTGGCCACGGGTGTTCATGCAAGTCATTGCTCATCTAAGTCTTTACCTTTGGTATTGGAAAGGGACAGAATTGAAGAAAATCATTTTACAGACTTCTCTATGCCCAATGGGGTTCAGTTCCAATTATTTTTTAACATATACATGGGATTTCACAGAGTCTTATTTTGTAGTTCAGGGTGACCTTGAACTCTTTCTCATTTTCTTTCTTTTTTTATTTTTTGTTTTGCTTTTCTAGATAGGGTTTCTCTGTGAAGCCTTGGCTGTCCTGGACTCACTTTGTAGACCAGGCTGGCCTCGCACTCACAGCAATCCACCTGCCTCTGCCTCCCAAGTGCTGGGATTAAAGGCGTGTGCCACCATGCCTGGCTCTTTCCTTCTTTCTTTCTTTCTTTTCTTTCTTCCTTTCTTTTTGAGACAGGGTCTCCCTGGCCTAGGACTCAGTATGTAGACCAGGTTGGCCTTGAACTAAAAGAGATCCACATGTTGGTGGCTCTTGAGTCCTAAGATTTAGCCTTAAACTCAATCTTCCCACTCAGCTTTCCCCAAACAGAATTCAAGGTGTGCATCACCATGCCCAGCTCATCTCAATTCTTAGCAAACAAGTTTGGTAATAAGTAACATCCAGCCAGTGTCATGCTGGAGTCCTGTCTCAGCGCTGGTGGGACAACTTATGCCACTGTAACCAGCAAAGGACAGAGCAGGCTCATTGGTCCCCTCCCTGCCTAGGGCCAGTGGGTACATAGGCACCAGCACACCATGGCATCCATATAGCCCTCCTTATGTGTCATACCATGACTACATGGAATCATGTACCTTCAGTCAACTACCTCCAAATAAACATGCACTGCTGGGCAGAGTGCAGCCTCTGAGACAGCTGACTTGGGTTCTCAGCTGAAGGAGAGAAGGGAAGACAGGTGGCAGGATGGTGGGGATTCAGTGTTGCTCTGGCCACACAAGTCTTTTTTAAAACGGTCTGAACTCTGGTCCTCATGATGGAGCAGTAAAAACTCTTTATTTTCCAGGCTGGCCTTGAACTCATAGAGATCTGCCTGCCTCTGCCTTCTGAGTGTTGAGATTAAAGGCCTGTGCTACCACACCGGGCCAGCCATCTCTCCAGCCCTCTCACTGTGTCTTAAATACTTTAACTTGGTGTCAACTTTACGATTTGGGAGATTTCATGAAGTAAGTTAGATTTGTAGAAGCTCTTAGCAATTTAGTAACCTGGTCACTACCGTCAGCCAGTCTATGTGGAGGCCCCAAGGAACTGGGGAAGGGCTGTTCCCTTCAGAGAGCCCGTCTTTCTCCACATGGCCTCCCCATTCCTTTTGTTAGGGGTTGCCATCCAAATGTCCAGCCATGATTATAAGAGGGTGGCATAAGCTTTGTGTGAGATGATGAATAACTTTTGACCTCAAGCCTCAGTGCTGGGTGTAAAAGAGGAAGGGCTGGGGTGGAGAAGGGGCCTTACAAAGGGTGGCTGTTTGTCCTTCTAAAGACCAGCAGGGTTTGGGCACAGCATGACTCTAAGGGCCGGATGTGGTGGAGACACCCTAGTTGGGACTCTTGCCCTGGCCACTGGGAAAATTACTTAGATTTCTGAGCCTCAGTGTAATAGTCTTAAAAGTGTTGGCAATTCCAGCCACATCTACACCACAGTGTTTTGAGGCTCAATTAAACCAGGAAACATTTTAAAACACAATCAAGAAAGGCACTGGTGGCTACTGTCCACCCACCTGCTGAGCTCTGCTTCCTGCAGGTGCCTGGATGCCCTGCTCCAAGGCCTGGGTGGTAGGGGCTGGGCAGACTCAAAAGCCGGGCTACTGGCCCCTGGGGGGCTACTTTCAAGTGTCTCAGGTGCCTGGGGCAGTGACTTAGTCGGTGGAGTATTTGGACAACACGCTTAAGGCTTTTGGTTCAAGCTGGAGAGCTGCATAAAACATGACTGTAATGCCAGCAATTGGGAGGTGGAGGCTGGCAGGCCAGGAGTTCAAGGCCATTTTCAGCTATACATCAGATTGAGGTCAGCTGAGGTTACATGAAACCCTGGTTCAAAAAAGGTGTCTCAGCATTGTCTTCTGAATTAAGAGGCCTAATAGGGCAGAGGTAAAGAGGGGAAACAGTGCTGGAAAGATGCCTCAGCGGTTAAGAGCAAATAAATAAATCTTTTTTTTAAAGGGGGAAATTGAGGCAAGAGAGGACCAAAAAGCACAGTGATGTTCTCTGCAAGATTGAGGTTAGATGAAAAACTATTTGGCAGCTGGGGCCGTGACTCAGTGGTGGAGGGCTTGGCTGGAGTATGCTCAAGACCCCATCTCCAGCTCCCAGCACCACAAGCAGGACAGAGAAAAACTTTATAAAAGTCAAGAAAGGAGGTACTCTTCAATATGCAGATCAAATAGAGTGGGAGGTGTTGTCGAGAAAGATGGGCTAAACTACGATCAATCCTCAGGAGAGGGCAGGGTACAGAACAGGGTGGACACCAAGCTGACCAATGGTGTGATGCAGACAGCTTAAACAGAGGCTGGGACCCAGAACCAAGGGAGCTGGAGGTCCAGGTGACACCTGCGGAGGGGTGGGGCTGAACAGTTATCTAACCCACCTGGTTACCAGTGGTGCTTCCAGCTGCGGTTTCATGCAGAATGTTCTGCAGTCACATGCATTGGCTCCTGGCTTTGTGTCCAATTTTGCAAACTCAAGTTTGGAGAACTAGTTTTTCCCTCTCTCTCTCTCTCTCTCTCTCTCTGTGTGTGTGTGTGTGTGTGTGTGTAACTTACTATGTAGTCTATGCTAGCCTTGAACTCAAGACAATCCTCCTGCCTCAGCTCCCTGAGTATGGGACTGCAGGTATGAATCACCATGCCAGCTCAGGCAGCACTCACCTACCACAAGTGTGTCCAGCCCTCAGGGAGCCTCTCTGGAAGGGCAGAGCTAATTGTTCCTCAAAGGAGACAGGATGTGTAGGAGAGCCATGTGCAGAGGCTGGGCGCTGGTCTACTCTTTGCAGCCCATAAGGTCCAGGCCAAAGTCAGAGGGCCAGAAACACTCTGCCCCATAGCAACAGTTGAACAGGGAAGGAGTCTGACTTTGGAGAGCCAGTCTGAGAGGGGAGCTGCAGGAGGCCAAGAGCACATGAATGGGCAGTGGGGTGTCAGCAGGCAAGGTAGGGCCACTACTAGGCTCCTCTGAGTCAGGGCCTCCTCTGCCCTGCCCCTCCCTCACTGTCTCGTTCATCTGTCCTTCACAGCACTCATGCTAAGTGTAAGCTCTGCCACTGGGCCACACCCCAGCCTTTGGTTTTCTTCAGAAGAGTCTAGGTGAGACAAGGGTGGCAATAAAGTAGGAGTTGAAGGGGAAACTGAACCAACAAGATAAATGTTAAGTGTAAATCCTATCTTTAGGAAACACCACAATTAAATATTTAAATTGTAGCAAGGGCCACGAGACTTAAGTGGGACTCCACTTCTTTTTCTTCTTCTTGTTTGTTTGTTTTTTGAGACAGGGTTTCTCTGTGTAGCCTTGGCTGTCCTGGACACACTTTGTAGACCAGGCTGGCCTCCTACTCACAGTGATCTGCCTGCCTCTGCCTCCTGAGTAGGGACTCCACTTCTAAAAGCAGGGACGGGAGAAGGTCTCTTAGAGTGACAAGTAACTGAATGCAATTCACCAGGGCGAGGGGTTGAGGAAGGCCATGGAAGCAGAAGGGAGGAGGAAAGCCTGGGCTATCTGAGACCCTACCTCAGGGGAGAAAAGACGTAGATGGATGGGAAGCTAAGCAGAAACATAAAAGCCGATGGAAGGGGCTGAGGAGACTGCTCAGCAGTCATCACTTGTTCTTGCAGAGAACCTGGGTTCAGCCCCCAGTACCCACCTGGTGATTCACAACCATCCATAACTCCAGTTTCAAGGGCTCCGACATACTTTTCTGGCCCCTGTGTGTGTGCCAGGCATGCACAGGGCGCATGTACATACATACAAGCAAAACATTCATACACATAAAATAAATAAACCTAAATGCGTTTTCCTAAGTCAGTAAAAGAGCATGGTGATCGTCCAGGACAGATAAGGAAGGGGGTGGTGACAGAGGTCACTCCCAGGTCTGGACTTAGAACACTACCTAGCAGTGTGGCTGTCCCCACTACCACTGCCAAGGGGACCCTCCCCTCCTCGCGTGTTCACATGGGCGTCTCCATCTGCTTCTCAGGAGATGACCCCGATTAATCCTTCCACCCTTCTCTGCAACCGTCTTTCCCCATCTGACAGGGAGGGGAGGGTATAGGTCCAATTGACAAGGCCAACAGGGGGATATTTGGGCAGTGCTCCCCGTGGCAGCCCTACTCTTTTGGGGGAGCACATATGGGACAGGCCATCTGCTCCTGCTCCCATGTTCCAGGCACTTGAGGCCTGGCCACGGAAGGGTGGGTAGCCACTTCAGGCTTCATGGTCCAGCCTCCTCCACTGCTCTAGCTTCTCCCAGTTCCTGGACTCAGTCTGGGTCTCATCAGCGGGTCTGGGTTCTAAAGGGAAGGAGTACGGTTACCTGATCCTCCCTGTGCCACAGCTTACCTGCTAGACATGGTGATGTTCTTTGTTTTCTACCAGGCTGTCTCACCCCCAAGCAGACTCTGCACTACCCCCACCCCCAGCTTTAGACTAACCTCCTTCTGCCCAATGTGTATCTGACACACAGTTACAAATGCTAACGTAACAATTTACTTTTTTCTTTCTTTTTCTTTTTTAATTAAAAAAAATTTTTTTTTTCGATACAGGGTTTCTCTGTGTAGCCTTGGCTGTCCTGGACTCACTTTGTAGACCAGGCTGACCTCAAATTCACAGAAATCCGCCTGCCTCTGCCTCCCCAGTGCTGGGATTAAAGGCGTGCACCACCATGCCCAGCAACAATTATTTCTTGAAAACAGCAATCCTTTCTGCTAGTTGCTCTAAATTAAAAACAAAAACAGATTTGATTTTAATGTATTCAAGTTTTTTTTTTGCCCGCCTGCATATATGCATGGGCACCACATGCATGCCCAGTGCAGGAGGAAGTCAGAAGAAGGCAGATCTCCTGGAATGGAGCCACAGAACTGAACCGGGGTCCTCTGCAAAAAGCAACAAGTGCTCTTAACCTCTGAGCCATCACTCCAGCCCTTAGTGGCCCTAAATTGTACCGTTGGGTTAAGCAGGCTGCACAAAGATCTACACAGCCAGACAGCATGGCACTCAGTTCACAGCCCAGTGCTGGGATACTGCTGAAGACTTTGCTCAGCTTCTTTACACTATGTTCCTTATATAACCCTACAAGCGACAGGTCAGAACAACAGCCGTTTGATCAGTCGTTGGGTTTTAGTGTAAGGAAGGGTGAGCCTGGAGGCAGGAGGCACAGAACCACGGGGGTGTACGCTTACACTAACCTCAACCATGGCCACAGCGCATTGCCCTTCCTCGTCCACCATCAGTACCAATTTTCCCTGCATCGCTGACTTTGCGAGGCCCCCCAAGCCCTTTCTGGGACACGGGAGGGTGGAAGTACATCTGCCTGCGGCACCTTCTCTCTGCTTCTCTACCCTCCCTGGGAGCACACTGTTCCTCCCTCTGGGCCTCAGAATGTTCTTTAGTCTGGAGAAATGGTTCAAATGGGAGCCGATCCAAGTTTGTAAATTCCAGTAAAGGCCTGTGCGAAACCATGCTCGGGAGGCACATTCTCAAAATCCTTGGAAGTAAGTTTAGGTTACAAGGAAACTGGTTTCACAGCTGGGAAAGCAGGGAACGGAGTGTGGGTTTGCCCTCCCACCAAGTCCCTTGTGAGTTTCTTAGGTTCTCCACATCCCTCACCATCAGAGGATATTGGGGACAAGAGCTACAGTCCCTAGGAGATGTCCCCAGGCTGAGTGTCCACAAGCAACAGGCAAACAGAGGTCTCAGGTTGGCCCCTGTGTTTGTTTCAGAATTTCAGAATCCCACCAGAGCCCAGGGTCCTTCACCCGCCCACCTCCCAGAGGCAAAGCCCCCTCCCAGTGACACCTTCAACTCATTGCCTTTGCCACTTAGAGCTCACTGGCACTTGCAATGGCACACCAAGTCCTTGGGGGCCAGCAGCCTATGGTGACTGCATACTCAGCCACTGTACAGCCCACCGTGGAGACACGGAGGGGCCTATGAGCACCCGGGTGCCTGTGCATGTGCCTGGCCAGCAAAAGTGTATCACCAAGACATGGGAGGACTGATTTCATGTTCTTCTGATTCTCAAATACCAAACAAACCCTATGCTTTGCCACCCCATCTCTGGCAGATGTTAGGGGGCAGCCTTACAGCGAGATCATGTCCTTCAGGAAGCCGCCCGTGGCTACGGAGAGCCCCTGGGAGCTGAACTCAGGACACCCCAAATTCGCTGTGCTTAATGAAGCTTGTCACAGCACGGACAGCTTCTGTGCACCTGCTAAAGACTGCAGCAGCTTGCCCCACCTTCAGGGCGGCCTCCTCCAGCTAACTAGAACCTTAGGATGGAGCCCACGCCTGCTCCAGGACAGGCTGGCTGGATCCACCTATATACCCATTTTGCTTTGGGAATCTTTGCTACAACACTCAACCACATACTCAGGAGGAGGTCCCCTTGTCGCCTGAGGTGCTGGTGAGGTTGTAAGAAAAGGTTAGAGTACTGAATTTTCTGTAGGCAATAAAAATCTAAGCCTCCAAGTGTGGGTATGGGCATGGCCATACTGTGTTTGTTTCAAGGTTATGGGTACCAGGTGACTCATTCATGGCCACCATGTGGCTCTAATACTCTGAGCCAGGCTGAGCTTACCCAGCCATCAAAGCCCTATACCTTTTTCCCCTGAACTTGGCCCGGTTGTGTGTTGGGGGTAGGTGTGAGGGGGAGGGGAGGGGTCTTAGGGACAGCAGCCGACCAGGGGTTTCCTCCTGCCCTACTCAGAGGAAGTAGAGGCAGAGAGAGGCCTCACTGCCTACACAAGCCCCACAGCATCAGGCCTCTGAAGCTGTCTTCCAAGAACCCTTCAAGCTGCATCCATTCAGGGCTTTGATGTCCCTGCTCTTAGAGGTCCATACCACCCATGGCACTTCTTTCAGCCCTTCCCCATATCCTGCAAGGTTCCTGAAAAGTGGCCTTCCTTTCTTTCCTAAGCCCTACCACATCCCTCCAGACAAAGGGGGACTGGTGTGAGACTGCCCAAAGCCACCCTCCTCTTCTCCCGGCTAGAGTACATCTGAGCTTGAAGTCTGCACCATGGCAGAGAAGGGGGTGCCCCCATCCCTTTCATCATGAATAACCCCCTGTCTGAGGCCTCTGCTAGGCTTTGAGAAGTTTGTTCAGCCTATCTTTAGGTTTCTGAAGCCAAGATGTGCCAAGGACCAGCAGATGCCTTCCAGGTAATGAGTGCCATTAACTGGGAGGCATGCGTGTGAATAGAGAGTGACAGGCATCCAGTCTGCGGAGGTGCCAGAAGAAATCGGACCTATAAACCCTTTTCATATGACCTTGGCTTTCAGATGAACTTGCTCCTGGCTTAGAGTGGCTGTGAGAGGCAGGGCCTAGGGGTTCCTGGAGAGATGAGGAGACACTTCTAAGAGGTAGCACAGATGTGGAGGAAGGTGATAAATGACGGATGTTATTGGGTTCTGGGGAGTGCCTCAAGCTGGAGGAGATGCACCAAGGCACTGTGTGGACATCTGTGTGGACCAGTGCGAAGGGCAGGCAGACAGTTGGGGGTGGGGAGCAAGGCACGGCCAGAGTCTAGAGCTGGTAGGCTTTGCCCAAAGCTCCTGCTCCTGGGCTGCCAGGGAAGGAAGCACCTACCTGTGCCACGGTGGGTAGGTGCTGAAGACCTGGAGTCATAGATGGCAGGGTCCTGCAACTGGGAGTCATCCAGTGCCCCCTTGGTGCCCCGGGCCAGAGCCTGCCACGACTGTAGCACCAAGGACCATGCTGAGGAGGATCTGAAAGGAGAGGGCTGTGGGAGGAGTGGCCTGGATCCTGAGCCCCAGGGCAGGCTCTAAAGGGCCTTGTGGGGAGGCTATATTCCTTGAAAGGGAGGCTATATCCCTTCAGTGGCAGTCTCAGACCTTAGGAGATCTAAGGAAAGAATATAGGAAATTGTGCAGAAGGGGCCAGGCCCTGGGGCCAGCACAAGCCAGGGAAACTCAAGGAAGAGCATAAACAGGGCAGCACATGTCTGGTGCACATGGATGTGGGTCCAGGACAGAGAGCCTCTGCCAGGAGCTGAGACCCAAGGCAGAGACAAGTCCCTAACAGAGGATGGTGGGTCTTAGGGGTGGGAATGGAGCTCTGAAGCTAGGACACCTTCTGGTCAGGATTACACCTAGGCTCAACTTGCTCCAGACTCTCCTGTATGCACTGCCTTCTGGGTTCACCCAGGTCTGGTGGTCTTTCCCTCCTGGGAAGAGCGGAGAGGCTCAGGCTTGGAGCAAGAGGGTATAGGGCCATATGCAGGGGAGCAGTGGCAGGTTGGAAAGTGGTCCAGGAACATGCAGAGCATATGGGTGGAGATATGTTGGCCAAGGGTGGAAGATGGAGTGGGACCCAACTGAGAATGCTGAGGTGGAATGTGGGGCTTGTGATAGGAAAGCCAAGGGGGTATAAGGTAGAAATTTATGTGTAGGAAATAGACTAGAGTCCGAGGCTGGGGTGTGGGAGTCTACAGGCAGGTGAGGACAGGGGGATGACTAGAATGGGAGAGGGCTGTCCACGAAGGAGGGTTGCAAGTGGAGTCTGGAAAGGTGCCAGGCACTAGGAAGGCAGGAGGGTGTCAGGTAAGGGAGGAATGAGGGGATGCCAGATAGGGCAAGTGGGAGACTGCTGCCAGGAGGAGCAGGTGGGGAAAGTGCTAGGCAAGAAGGAGGTGCCAGGCAGTGGGGAGGAGGGCAGTGTCAGACAGGGAAGGGAAGGTGCCAGGCAGCAGGGTGCCAGACAAGGGTGAGGGGAAGGGGATGCAGGTGGAGGGTAGAAAGGTACCAAGTAGGGGTGGGAAGTGAGGGTACCAGGTCGGTGTGAGATATCAGAGACAGGGCTTGATGGGAGTTGGCTGGAAGAGGTAGGAGAAAGAGGTACTAGGTCAGGCAGAGGGAATGATGAAAAGTGAGGAGGGTGGGGAACACCAGGAAAGAGGGACGATGACAGCAAGGAAGAAGAAGGATGCCAGAGTAGGAGGAGGGTACTGCTCAGGTAAAGGGAAGGTGCCAAGCAAGGGAAAGCAGGGAGATGCCAGGTGATGGGAAAGGGATGCCAGGCAAAGGGAAGGATGCCAGGCAGAGGGAGGATCAAGAATGCCAGGTAGCGGGAGGAAGGATGCCAGGCAGCGGGAAGAGGAATGCCAGGCAGAGAGAAGAAAAAAGAATGCCAGGCAGGAAGAGGAGGGATGCCAGCCAAGGGGAGGAGGGATGCCAGGGAGCAGAAGGAGGGGTGCCAGGCAGGGAAGAGCAGGGATGCCAGGCAGAGGGAGGAGGGGGATGCCAGCAGAGGCGAGGCAGCACTGCCAGCAGGGAAGGCGGGGACGCTGGCGCAGCGCGGCTGGGCGGCGTGTTCGCCTAGGGCCGTGGGGGCCGCGCGGTGCGGGTCGCTCACCTGCTCCCTCGGGACCCCGGCCCGGAGCGCGGCTGCCCGCCCTCCGCTCCGCGCTCAGCTCAGGCTTTGGCGCCTGCGCTGCTGCAGCCTGGAGCAGGGGAGGCGTAGGGAGCGTCTGTAAAGAGCTAGGCACTTAATAGTGAGTTAGGGATCGGAGCAAGAAGCTTTGCCCCATCCGTCGGTGCGTGTGATCTTCAGCTCTGAGCCCTGAGGCTGAGCCCTTGCTAGACTCAGATCCACCCGTGGTGAACTTTAAGCCTGTGTACAGACATCTTTGAAATGCACCTGCTCACACACAGTGGGAAACCAGATGTACCTACCAAGGAAATTCTCTCCCCTCAGGTAGCAGCACACTATGGGACTAAGGCTTTTCCCCCTTGCAGCACTTGGGACCCAGTGTCTCTGGTGTAGCTTGGCTAGTTGACACAGACCTTAAGAAGGCCTTTCGAAACGCAGGGTCGGTCAAGCCTGCCTCTGGTCACCTGTGAGGTCTTCCCGGAGTCCCACCTCCAAAAACCAGACCCCCAACTAGCAGAGTATCTGAAGGGTTCAACTTTGACCTGCAGAGCAAATGGGTTCAAAGAGCTGGGCAAGGGCCGCATGTGTGTTAAGAAACAAGGCGGTGCCACAGACCACAGACAAGGCAAGTGAGGCTTCTAGGTACCTGAGAGCAGAGGACAGTGCCACCCAAGGATGTAGTAGACAGCAGGGAGAGGCTGAGGTCAAGGCCTTACCCCGCGCATCCTTAGGTTTTCTTTTGCCCCAGAGGCCTGGCTGCGCCATTCCTACGATGGATACTTCGGAATCTAAGCCTTGAGTCCTACCTGGCTGTGCTGTCCCAGAGGTCCATAGGTTTCTTGGGCATGGACAGAGCTTTCCTTATCTTTCTTTCTTTCTTTTTTTATTGTTGTAAAACTTTATTAAAACTTCATTAAAAACATAGACATAATGAAAACTGTAACATTTTAAATAGATTTGCTTTTATTTGAAACTATGTATACCTGGGTATGTGCATATGTGTACAGGTGCCTGCAAAGGCAAAAGGGTGTTGCATTTCCTGGAGCTGGGATTATAGGCAGTTCTGGGCTGCCTACCAAGGGTCCTGGGAGCTACACTCTGGTGTTCTGCCAGGGTAGCACATGGCTTAATTGCTGAGCCACCTCTGCACGCCCCCTTCCCCTTCCATGCCCCTATATGACGTCAGGTAGCCCAGACTGGCCTCATTCTTGCTATACAGCAGAGGATGCTCTTGAACTCCTCCTGCCTCCACTTGACATCACAGTGCTGGTACCCTATCCCTCTCATCCGCAGGCTGGGGTACCCCTCTTCTGTTCTCCTACTCAGAGCTGGTAGGGAAGCCACCCAAGAGCCTCGTTTCCAGGTAAGATGAGAGAGAGTGAATCTGGCACCCTGACGTTTCTCAGGCCGCTCAGAGGGAACAATGTTGGAGAAGCCAGCAAGATTGGCACAGTGCGGACCATCTTGATTGTAACCACTCTTCTGGTCTCTCTGCCACTCTGGACAGGGACTCTGTAATGGTACCAGGAGGTATGTCAGCCTGGGGTCCTAGCCACATCCAACACCTGACACTAAGTAAGACATAGGTTCATGGAGTTAGGGCCAGCACCACGCTCCAAGATGCCTGTGATGGGTGAGGCAGCTAAGGGGGGCACCAGGCTGATGTTAGACAAGGCTACAATTGGGGTGAAACTGTACTCCCAAATGCTACATTTATAGCAAGAATTCTGAAACAGTCTGAATTCCATCAACACATAACAGATCATATCAACTGAGTGGTAGGCAGAAGCAGGTGCCTGAAAGATAAGTCACCTTTTTCTTTCTAATGACATATCAATAAGAAGATACACCTTGATCTAGATGGCTCTTAGCCACAGTCAAGGGGGAAAGCACCACATACAGGACAGTGTGTAAGGAATGCCAACATCTGTGAGTGTGAGCATGTGCAAGCATGTGTTGTGTGTGCATGGACATACATGTGGCTTCTTTGCTACGTATGTGTGTATGTCATATACCATCTGTACGTATGCAAAGCACTCCTCCAGAAGGAAGAAAAGGCCACAGTTTCTCACTTTCTTCTTTAAATAATCTTTTAATTACATTTTATTTATTTCCTTATTTATTTATTTGTGTGTGTGTGTGTGTGTGTGTGTGCATTTATGCCATGTATATGTGTATATGTAGAGGTCTGACCTTTGTGAATCAGTTTCTCTCCTTCATGGGGCTCAAACACAGGTTATCAGGTTAGGCACCAGGGACCTTTACCCTCTGAGTGATCTTGCTGCTTCCTTTCTTTCTGAAACAGGGTCCTATGTAGCCCAGGCTGGACTCAGACTTGCTACGTAACAGAGGATAACCTTGAACTCCTGGTCCTCTTGCCTCTATCTCCTGAGTGCTAGCATCCTAGCATACATCACCAGCTTAGGGTTTTGCAAGGTCTCCAAGGCAGCTGAGCCAACCCTGAGCCTCCAGTTCTCAGAACTCTCAGCTCTACAAGTTTCCTCAACTGTGTAATGATATGCACCCATTACAGAATAGCTTCACTGGCCCAAAGGCCCATCCCCCACGCCACGTCTTCACCCCTCCCGCCCCCAAGCCCTGGCAACCACTAATCTTTTACATTTCTGTAAGCCACTGGAATCTTATAGCACAGTGTGCTCCTGGCCACTTTCATGTCACAGTGTAAGTTTCAAATTTGCTATTTATTTATTTATTTATTTATTTTAGCCTGGAGTAAGATTCTATTGCACACTCCTACCTTTGTTTACTTAGTTTCCTGTGTAACTATCAAGTCAGCTCGAAAATCCTGGCAGACTACCAAAATCCCTTCAGAAGGCATCCAGGCCCACGAGGCTCTCCTGTGGCCTTCCAACCTGTCCCCACCAGAACGGCTGCTCACCACCGTCCTGGGAAGTGCCTCCACCCCTCTTCTGTTTATTTAATATAAGAGTGCAGTGTCCTTATCAGCGCCAATCGTTGTTCCAAGTCAGGCAGTGAAGTACACCGTGAACAAAACGAACCCAAGTGTCTCTGCCCACTTGGAACTTATCAGATGAGAGAGATGGATGAGAGGCAAGATAAAAATGTGTGACTTGTCCACCGTGGCCGTGCAAGACTAGGTGAGTGCTTAAAGCTCAAGCCAGGGGGTAGGGACCCGTTAACTAAAACTGCAGATGTAGTGAAGTGCTTTTGGGTTTTGTTTTTTGTTTTGTTTTGTTTGAGACAGGGTTTCTCTGTGTAGCCTTGACTGCCCTGGACTCACTTTGTAGACCAGGCTGGCCCAGAACTCACAGAGATCCGCCTGCCTCCCTCCCAAGTGCTGGGATTAAAGGCATGCGCCACCACGCCCGGCTGCAAGAAGCTTTTGGAAATGTACTGTTTTGTAAGCTAATTTAGGTGGTTGTTTTGTTTTTTGAGACAGGGTTTCTCTGTATAGCTATGGCTGTCCTGGACTTGCTTTGTAGACCAGGCTGGCTTCAAACTCACAGTGACCTGCCTGCCTCTGCCTCCCAAGTGCTAGGATTACAGGCATGTGCCACTGTGCCTGGCTTTGTAAGCTAATTTTAACACACACACACACACACACACACACACACGCCTTTAATCCCAGCACTCCAGAGGCAGAGGCAGATGGATCTCTGAGTTTGAGGCCAGCCTGGTATCCAGAGTGAGTTCCAGGACAGCCGGGCTGCACAGAGAAACCCTGTCTCAACAAAACAAAAAGGCCAACCAACCATACGTATATTATAAAAAGAGGTGGCTTGAACCCAGATGCTCCCCCCAGAAGACAGAAGCTGTTAAATGAAAATCTCCATGTCAGGCATCAGATGCCTCCCTGAGTTACTGGGCAGGGAGGTTCCAGAGCACCCCTCCCATAACTGACTACTGTCACTCCTGGCTGCCCACTAGAAATAGACGGTATGACCCTATCTCTGAGGATGCTCTACATTTGGGTGCAGGACCCAGAGAAGACAAGCTAGAACTGAACTAAGACATCCTCCCTGCTGGCTGACTTCCATAACGTAGCAGTGGATCCTGAATGCTCCAACATGGCCTGCCAGACACGATGCACACACAGGTGAGACAGTAGCACGAAGGCTATGGAAGCAACCAACGACTTTCTGGTTGGAGTTTGGGCTTGCTGCACAGGAGGGGTTTCACACCTGGCACAGTGTCCGTGGCTGGAGAGGTCATAAGTCCTAAGGGGAGAACCTGCTGTTGCTCTAATAAGTGGGCACAGGGTCAAACTGCCGTGTCCACGTTCAGGTTTGGGCTCCTGTAATCATGCTGCTTGCAACCTCAGTCAGAGAAGCATCTCTCTGCAATGGGCAGCAATCAGTGTAGAAACTCACAACTGGGGCTGGAGAGATGGCTCAGAGGTTAGGAGCACTGTCTGTTCTTCCAAAGGTCCTGAGTTCAATTCCCAGCAACCACATGGTAGCTCACAACCATCTATAATGTGATCTGGTGCCCTCTTCTGGCATGCAGGTGTACATGTAAGCAGAGAACTGTATACATAATAATAAATTAATTAAAATTAAAATTTAAAAAAAGAAATAAAAGAATAAGGTAGCTGGGTGTGGTGGTGCACACCTTTAATCCCAGCACTTGGGAAGCAGAGGCAGGCAGATCGCTGTGAGTTTGAGGCCAGCCTGGTCTACAAAGTTAGTCCAGGACAGTCAAGGCTACACAGAGAAACCCTGTCTCAAAAAAAACAAAACAAAAAATAAATAAATAAAGTAGCACCTGGTGAGATGGCATGGTAGGGAAAAGCAACCTTGGTGATCTGAAATCAACTCCTGGAATCTACGTAAAGGTGAAAGGAGAGAACCAACTCCAAAAGTTGTCCTCCAACCTCTACACGTGCACCTGGCATACACGTACACACACACACACACACACACACACACACACACACACACACACGGTTGTGAGTCTAGCCTTTAATGGCTGAGACATCTCTCCACCCTCCTGCTGCTGCCCCCCCCTCAATATAATAAATAAAAATTTGAAATCATACAGTTGGAGGACTCACACTGCCCCACAGTAGTGCTTATCCCTCAAGCAGCACTGTCAGAACACCGTGTGACTGGCAGGGAGGTGGACACAGATGAGTGGAGCAGAACAGAGAGCCTGGGGCAGACTCTAGTGAATATGTACACCTGAGCTTAATAAGGACCTCACCTCATCAGAGGAGGAAAGTGGGAGTGAGCAGACACCCACAGTCAGGAACGACCCCTCTAGGCTCTGTGAAATGTGGGCACAGCAGGTCACAAACTAGTGCAAAAAAGAAAAGCGTGAGGCTCTTAGCCGTAGCCATTCTAGCAACTGCATCTTTGGATCAGGGCTCAGTGAAGAATTCCTAGACTTAGTGATTAGGTAAGGGTAAGCTTCGTAGATTGATTTTCATTAAAATAGAAGGTTTGATGGTGGCGCATGCCTTTAATCCCAGCACTTGGGAGACAGAGGCAGGCAGATCACTGTGAGTTCCAGGCCAGCCTGGTCTATATAGTGAGTGTAGGACAGCTAAGGCTACACAGAGAAATCCTGTTTCAAAGCCTCCCCGCCCCCGCAAAAGAAAGACAGTTTGTTACAGCATAGGAGAAAAATATATGTCGTGTGTCAGATAGGAGATTGTACTTAGGGCACATAAAAAACTCTGAACTCAGAATTCAGGGGAGGGAAAAACCACACATAGTCCACACAGAAAGAGTGGTGGCATGCATCTTTAATTTCAGCAGCACTCAGGAGGCAGAGGCAGGAGAGCTCTGTGAGTTTAAGCTAGCCTCATCTACAGAGCTAGTTCCAGGACACCTAGGGCTACACAGAGAAACCCTGTCTCAGAAAGCCAAAAACCATCGGGCAGTGGTGGCACATGCCTTTAATCCCAGCATTTGGGAGGCAGAAGCAGGTGGATCTCGGTGAGTTTGAGGCCAGCTTGGACTACAAGTTCCAGGACAGCCAGAGCTGTTACACAGAGAAACCCTATCTCAAAAAACAAAATGAGAGAGAAAGAGAGAGAGAGAGAGAGAGAGAGAAGAGAGAGAAGAAAGAAAAAAGAAAAGAAAAACCATCAAGAGAGACAGTAATTTCTGCAGCAGGAAGGTAGCCTTGTAAGGATAGGTGGTGACCGCAGCCTTTCCGCACCCACCGGACTTGGAGCTAGCAGCACCACTGAATGCTGGTCGGATGTGAGAAGCCATGCCAGCACATCCTCTGGGCTAAGCACTTCAGGAGAGAGTTGGGCAGGTTCTTATTACTAGATATTTGTTAATCCTGTGAGTGCAATCCTGAGCCTCCAGCTCAGAGAGATGAAACCTCACGGCCACCCAAAAACCTGCCTCTGAACATGTTCACAGAGACTTTCTCCAGGACAGCACCAAACTGGAAAAGATCCAAGTGCCTTACTGGGAAAATGGCTGAAAGTTTGTACTTCCTGTTGGGGAATATTACTCAGCTGTAAAAAAGGAACATTCTATCAATATGCACAGCTTTGAAGGGGAAGCTCAGAATAACTGAAGCTTGTTTCTCCTTCCTTCCTTCCCTCCTCTCTTTCTTTGTTTTTTATTTTGTTTTGTTTTTAGTTTTTTGCGACAGGGTCTTTCTGTGTAGCCTTGGCTGTCCTGGACTCACTTTGTAGACCAGGCTGGCCTCGAACTCACAGCGATCCGCCTGCCTCTGCCTCTTGAGTGCTGGGATTAAAGGCGTGTGCCACCACTGCCCAGCTTCTTTCTTTGTTTTTTGTTTGTTTGTTTGTTTGATTGATTGATTGTGAGAGAGCTTCTCTGTGTAGCCTTGGCTGTTCTGGAACTCACTCTGTAGACCAGGCTGGATTTGAATTCAGGGATCCACTGGCCTCTGCCTCCCAAGTGTTAGGATTAAAGACATGTGCCACCACTGCCCAGCTTTTGAAGATTGTTTCAATTGTTTGAGCTATTGGAAAGAGTGGGAAAAAAAGCGAGGTGAGCAAAAAGAAAAGTTACACATTGCATGATTCCACTTACATAGCATTCTTGAGATGGCGAAATTACAGAGACGGAGAGCAGGGTAGTGGTTGGCAGGAGTTAAAGAGGGGGCATGAAGGAGGGTGGGAGGGGAAGAAAAAGCCTGTTGCCACCAGGTGGTGCTGGCACACACCCTTAATCCTGCACTTGGGAAGCAGAAAAGGGCAGATCTCTGTGAGTTCGAGGCCAGCCTGGTCTACAAAGCGAGTCCAAGACACCTAAGACTACACAGAGAGAGAGAGAGAGAGAGAGAGAGAGAGAGAGAGAGAGAGAGAGAGAGAGAGAGAGAGAGAGAGACCCCGTTTCAAAAAATTTAAAAAAGAAAAGAAAAGAAGTTTGGGGACCTGAGTTGGACTCCCAGAATTTATATGAAGGTCAAGTGCAGTGGTACACATGTGTAATCCCAGTGTTGGTGAGATGTAGTCAGGCACAAGTGGGTGCTGGCTAGGCACCCTGGGTCTTCTTTCAAACAATAATAGGTGGAAGGTTCATGAGAAATGACACACAATGCCTTCCACACACAGGTGCTCACATGTACACCCATTTGAATGGAACTACATGCCCCCACAAAAAGTGAGGCAGTGGGGTCTCTCTCTCTCTCTCTCTCTCTCTCTCTCTCTCTCTCTCTCTCTCTCTCTCTCTCTCTCTCTCTCTCCTCTCTCTCTCCACACACCACACACACACACACACACACACACACGGAATGAAGACAGAACACAGAGATGGGTCAGGCCCAGAGCTAAAAGAGGTAAGAGACAAGCTCTGCCCTGGAGTCTGTGCAGGAAGCATTGCTTTGTATAGACCTTGACTTGGGACTTGGCCTCCAGCTGCCTAGCTCATGGCTATTACCACGGCCACTGTTGGGCATATGGTCAACAACCTGCCTGAAACATGTTACTGTAGTTTTGCAAAGTGTTACCACAGGGAGACAATGGGTAAAGACAGGGTCTGCTCACATTCTCTCTCATAATTGCATGAGGATCCACATTTATCCAAATAGGACATCCACTAAAAAGTGAGCCAGGGGACTTGGGGACATAACTTAGATGGGAGCGTGCTTGCCTACACGCATGGAGTCCCATGTCTGATCTCCAGCACTGCATACACCAGCATGTTCTCACACACCTGCAATCTCAGCACTCAGACAGGAGAATCAGAAGTTCAGGGTTATGCTGAGTTCAAAGCCAAGGCTGCCTTGGCCTACATGAAGTACTATAAAATAAAATAAAGCCTGGAGCATTGTCTAAGCAGTTAAGGGGACTTCCTGGACACTCATAAACACCTAGAGTCTGGATCCTGGCACTGTTGTAACACACTGGGCATCTTGTATATGCCTGTAACCTTGTCTCCTCAGTGACGGACACCGGGAAGCTAGGGCTTGCTGCCTTCCTGTCTAGAGGAGAAATGGGAGCCCCAGGTCTAGGTAGAGACCTTCCCTCAAAGGGGGAAGCTGACAGAGGACAGTTGACACCCTCCCTGTTCCCCATACCTGTACACACATGTGCACACACATGATTCCAAAGGATTACATAAATACTAACGCAAAGAAGGGAAGAGAGAATTCTCCCAACCCCCACCCCCCCCCCCCCCTTAGACCAGGTCTTCTCATCCTATAGCTTTGGCTGGCCTGGAACCTGCTGTGTAGACCAACCTGCCCTCAAATTCACTGAGATTTGCTAAGGCATGTGCCAGGACACTTGGCTTGGGGGAGAAGATTTTGATAAGGGCCAGGGAAGGGCTGGCAGTGCAGGAGTACCAGGTTTGGCATTAGGGGAACCGTGCTGTGTCTGTGGGAGTCAGATTCCCTGGAGCTGGGGAGGTTGTGAACTGCCTGATGTGGGTGCTCTTGACCACTGAGAAATCTCTCCAGCCTTTCTTTTTTCTTTCCTTTTCTTTTCTTTCCTTTCATTTCCTTTTTAAACAATTTCCAATGTATCCCAGTCCAGCCTCAAGTTCATTAGGTAGCCCAGGCTGGCCTTGAACTCCTGATCTTCCTGCCCCAACCTCCACAAGCGCTGAGATTATGGTGACCACCATCACAGTCTGGCCAGGTATTTTTAAAATAGGGAGACTGGGCTGGAAGGATAGCTCAGTGGGTACAGCACTTCCATGCAAAGTGTGAGGACCTGAGTTTGAATGGCAGACCCCATCTTAGCATCTATAACCTGAGTTGTAGATATAATTATAGACAGACAGACAGACAGACAGCATTATAACCTGAGTGCTCCAACAGCAAGATGAGATATAGAGACAGAAGAACCCCCATGTGGAAGTCAGAGCACACCTCTTTGGAGTCTGCTCCTTCTTTCTACCATGCGGATTCTGGGGATTGAACTCAGGTTGCCCGGCTCAGCAGCAATCACCTTTAGCTGCTGAGCCCTACTGACATCCCTGCCCCTACCTTGCTCCATGCTTCTCACTGCACGGCCAGGCCCCTCCCCTCCTCACACTTCCCCAGAACTGCTCTGATCTGACTCTTTTAAGCCCTTGCTACAACTCTCCATCAAAACTGCCTGGCTATCGCTTGCCTGCTTGCCTCGTTGGCGCCATCTGTGGCCTCCCACTGTGTTCTCGAAAGCACTTTCACTGGTGTGTCCCATCCTTGCACTGTGGGTGATGACACTGAAGACATCAGATGGCTTTCCTAAAGTCTCTTAGGTGACTAGGTGACATCACCCCAGCCTTTGGAACGGCTGGCCACCCTCCCTCACAACTTCATTTCTCACTAAAACTAAGATTTACTTTGTTTTTAATGATGTGTATGTGTGTGGGGAGGTGCACATGTATGGGATACCTGCAGAAGCCAGAGATACCTGAGGCTCTGACGCTGGAATTACAAACACGGGTGCTGGGAACTGAACTCAGGTCCCCTGCAACAGCAGTGTGTGCTTTTAACCATTGAGCAAGATCTCCAGCTCCTCTCCCCGAACCCCACCGCACCCCTACCCCACCCCACCCCCAACTCCTCGGTGTCCTGGATTATTAAACCCCTAGAAGAAAGTTCTGTGTGTCGCCACAGAAGGAGGGATAGAGTGGAGAAAAGTGAGATGTGGGTGGGGATGAGCAGCCATGATGGTGCTAAGCCTTCCAGACACACTAACACCAATGGGAGCTGAGGGGCAAAGAGAGACCATGTGCTACAAAGCCCGTTAGGGTCAGGGCTGGGATATACCCAGCAGAGACCACCAGGCCATGTGGCCACAGCCAAGGTCACAATATGTTCCCAGATCCATCTTTCTTCCGAATCTTCCATCTCCCCCTAACGCTGTCATTGGCCAAATACAACTAGAAGCCAGAAAACAGGAGTAGGCGGTTTGGGGTGGGGCCTACAGATGTCTACTTCCCTCAGCACACAGCAGGAGAAGGCTGGGGTGTGGATCTTGGAAGGATGGTGAGAGAGTGTGGCCCTTGCTAGGAGGAACAAACACCATGCCCCCTTTTGGACACCGTGAATCATTTCCCCAGCCCCTTCTTCACTGAAGATTGACACTGGTGGCCAGTGTTGCCATGGAGAATTTTTTGGGAGAAACCAGACTCAGATGATCCACCTGTGACAAAGCTAGTGCTCTCTGCTGGCCGTGCCCACCCAGCCTGGTTTCTGCACTCTTCTGCCAGTGTCCACAGTTTGGCTTTACCCCCCACGGAAGTCCAGGTCTTCATGTCCACAAGGTGTTGGTGGCTCTGGCCTTTCAGGAGCTACCACAGGTTCACCCTGCCCATTGTTATTGGAATATGAGAATATAGGTCTATCAACCACTAGGCAGGAGCCATTCCTCTGAGACCAGGGCCCATCAACCCGCCAGCCCAAGGACTGTCTAGGCTGTGGCTGTTCTGGCTGCAGGAAAAGCCTGAGCTGAAGACCTGCCAATCAGATGAGGCCCAGAGTGTGTTCGCTCTATAGAGTCATTAAGATGCTTAACACACACCCTTGCGTTTGATTTCCAGTACTGAGTAAGCCAGGCACGGCGGTGTACACCTGCAGTCTCAATACTCAGGAGGCAGAGGCAGAAGTTCATGGCCATCCTTCTCAGCCAGGTC
The DNA here is from genome assembly GCF_903995435.1 of Acomys russatus. Taxonomy (NCBI): domain Eukaryota; kingdom Metazoa; phylum Chordata; class Mammalia; order Rodentia; family Muridae; genus Acomys; species Acomys russatus. Next base: position 52,961,188 of record NC_067146.1, read on the forward strand.
TCTCATACAAGTGGGTAGGTGTAAGCAGAGCGTTTCCCTGGGTTCTATAAGCCATCCTGGCAAATTAGCCAGGGTGGTGTGTGTGTGTGTGTGTGTGTGTGTGTGTGTGTGTGTCTGTGTCTGTGTGTCTGTGTCTGTGTGTGTGTGTGTGTGTGACAGAGGAGTGTGTGTGTGTGTGTGTGTGTGTGTGAGAGACAGAGGAGGATCAGTCAGAGCTAAGATGGAAGTGACAGCATCTAAATTAGGACAGTCTCGTGTGACTGACCCCTCAAGCTGCAACCTCTGACCCCATATCCTGGTAGAGTGCATACATACATTTGTTTGCTTTCTGTTGCTGTGATAAAACACTCTGACCAAAAGCAACACGGAGGAGGAAAGGGCTTTTTTTTTTTTTTTTTTTTTTTTTTTTTTTTTTCTCACACTGTTTAGTCCATCATGGAAAGGGATAAAGGCAGAAACTTCAGGCAGAAGCCTGGGGGCGAGAACTGATCCTGAGGCCATGGAGGAACAATGCCTGCTGGCCTGCCCCCTCCTGCTTTGCTCGGTTTGCTTTCTTCTACCATCCCGGGCCCCTGCCTGGGGATGGCACTGCCTGAAGTGGGGTGGGCCCCTCCACATCGCTCATCAATCAAGATGCCCAGGGGTTCGTGTAAAGGCTCACAGAACAGGCGTTCCCGTTTCTCCGATGACTCAGGCTTGGGTCAAGTGGACAAAAATCTAACCAGGACACAGTGCCAGTTGACTTCAGCTGCAGGGTCCGTAGAAGCTGCTCAGAGGTGGAGAACAGTCCAGTTGACCTGGTCATGGAAGCTGTGGCAGGTGTCAAGCAGAAAGCAGCGGTGTGTTTTTAGCTCACACATCCCCGGACAGGAGAGAGGATGATGCCGGCATGCTGTGCCATGGATGCTACTCCACAGCACAGCAGGACTCACCGTTGGCACGCGCACCCACACAAGAGGCTGTATTTTCTGGGAAAGTGCCCCTCTGGCCCACCAAGCAGAGCCCAAGGTTCTGGGGGAGGGGAAGCAAGCCTTCCTGAGCCCTGGCTGTATGGAAAAATGCTGGGTGAGGCATTCCTACCCCAGCCTCGACCCTTGGGCCCTCTGGCTCCTAGATGGGTGTTTTCTGGCCTCTTCTCTTCAAATCTCTAACATCTCTACCTGGGCTTAATCTCAGCACAATGCAATGAGTGTCTCCAGGGTACCCTGTCCATGAGCAGACTGGGAATTCTGCCGGGGGGAAGCAGCCAAGTTCCCTGGCCTTTGCCCTAAGGTCTCTCAGTAAATAGATGGGCAAGGGTAAGGAGACAAGTGGGTTTCATGGGTGTAAACTCATTGCCACATGCATTTTCCCCCACCCTGAATTCTTTGGTTGGAGAGGATGTGTGAGTTACCATGACAACCTATAGGGCACTCTGAAAATCTTCAGATGGCAGTGCTGGCAGAAGCTGTGTAAGTAGGGAGAGTGAGGGTGCCTTTATGAAGGGGAGATGCCGTTGCCATCAGCCTGTCCCTGGGTGTCTGGTTTGTCCTTCCCCTGGTACAAGGGGCAACATCGGGGCTTCAGTGCTGACCACTGCTCACCCAAAGCAACCTGAGAACTCATCTCTGTAGTCCTCGGTGAAAAGGCCATGCCTGGAAGGCTGGGGTGACAGAGGGACAAAACTGTGATCTCAAGAGCCTGACTGCAGGATTCAGAGACCTCCCCTGACTGACTGAGTGTCCCCCATGGAGACTGCCAAGCATCCAGGTGTGTCCACAAGACACCTCAATTCACATGCCTCTGCCCCCAGGCTTGCTGTCATGGCAACCTGCCGACCACGGCCCACCAGTGCGGTGGTACGCCCCAAGCCCACTTGTCTCTAGAGCAAACTACCACAGTTGTGGCAGAGTCATCACAGCAGTTTCCCGGGAGTCCCTCTCTGTGGGCATGTAGCTCCACCCGGAGATTTTAGGCTGTGGAACAGCTGGGTTTCCTCCTCTGTTGGGTAGGACCTCCCCAGGAAGCTGTGAGTTGAGGAAGAGGAAGAGGAAGAGACGTCAGCGTCTGAACCACGGGCCCAGATGTATTTGTGCACCTTAGCCTTGCTTGCAGTTATTCTCACAGGTGCAGCTGTCTTTACTATCACCACGCACACTGCACCTACCCCATGCTATGACTTGGAAGGACTGGAGAGATGCCCTGTGTGGAGCAGTACTGCCCTCCTGCACCCCCAAGAATTCTTTGCTCTTTGTGGGGTCTGAGCTAAGATTCCGCCCCCCCATCCCACCCCGACATTTAGCCTTTCCAAGGCTTTGGGGTTTTTTGTTTGTTTGTTTGTTTGTTTGTTTTTAAAGGTAAGTGAGTTATTTTTTTTTTTTAATTTTATTAATTTATTCATATTACATCTCGATTGTTAGCCCTTACCCTGTTTCCTCCCATTCTTCCCTCCTTTCCACTTCCCCCCTTCTCCCCTCCCCCATGTCTGTGATTGAGGGAGACCTCCTCCCCCTATATATGCTCTTAGAATACCCAGTCTCTTCTTGGTAACTTGCTATCCTTCCTCTGAGTGCCGCCAGGCCTCCCCATCCAGGGGACGTGGTCAGAAAAGGGCACCAGAGTTCGTGTGAGAGTCAGATCTCACTCTCCACTCAACAGTGGAGAATATCATGTTCGTCAGCTAGGTCCTGGTAGGGGTTCGAAGCTTACTGCCTATATTCTCCTTGGCTGGTGCCTTAGTTTGAGGAGGACCCCAGAACCCAGATCTGCCTGTCATAAAGTTCTTATTGTAGGTTTTTCATGACCATGTTTTTATCTGGTTCCGCTTTCCCTTCTGTCAAATGAACTGCCCTATTACCCTCGAAGGCTGATCTGTTTGTGAAAATTCTGTTGTTGCTGTTGTTGTTGTTTTTACCTTCATGGGCATGGTGGTACCAGCGTATAATCTTAGTCCTGAGGCTGACGTAGGTGGATTGCCTGAGCCCAAGACTGTTTGAGGCCATCCTAAGCAATATAGTGAGATTTTATCTTAAAGTTTTAAAAATAATTAATTTTGCTAGAAGGTCTCACCAAGTAGCTCCTGGTTGACCCAGAACTTGCTGTGCAATCCAGGCTGGCCTTGAACTCACAGAGACCTGAGGGTGCTGGAATCAAAGGCAGGTGGCATCATATCTGGACCTTTTCACTTATGCATTTTTATTTTTAGTTTGCAGCCCTTTATTTTTTGCAGCTGTGTGTTTCCTCTCCTTTGGCTGTTCTTAAGATCTCTTTGACTGGCTTTTGGCAGTGTGCGACAGTGGACAGGGTGTGGCTTCCACTGTATTTACTTTATTTGAGGTCATGCAGGACATCGTATCTTTCTTAATGACTTACAAGTTCTCTCCCACTCTCTCTGTGAGTGTGAGTGTATAAGTGTGCATGCGCGCGCATTCAGGTGCTTGTGTGCATGTGTGCAGATGGTAGAGGTCAACTTCAGCTATCTTCCTCGGTGGACATGCTACCTTGGTTTTTAGAGACGGTCTCTCTCACTGAACGCAGGCTCAGGGGTTGGCTAGGCTCACTGGCTAGTGGGCTCCTGACTCTCTGTTCCCCTAGCACGGGTTTCAGACGCATGCTCCCACAGGCAGCTTTTATGTGGGTGCCAGGGATCCGAATTCAGGTCCTCAAGCTTGCATAGCAGGCATTTAACAAACTGAGCCATTTTCCCAGCCCCACGTTTTGGCCCCTCTCCTTTGTGCAGCACCCCCTCATCACCCTCCTGCTCTGTAGGGGACACTAACATCACAATGCCAGGCTCCCACTGGCCCCACCCATCTCTCAAGCTCTTTTCTATGTGTTACTTTCTTCATTTATTGTGTATGTGTGTATATGTGCATGTACTTACACGGTCACATGGAGGTCAGATGGCAACTCTCAAGAGTCGGGTCTCTGCAATGTGACACTAGGGGTGGACACCATGCTTGGGTAGTGAGGGCTGTTTACCTGCGGAGCCATCTCAACGCCCATCTTGTCTGTGTCTTTGGAGCAACTATGTCCGTCATACTAACCTACTGTCATCAAGTTCTCTTATTTGCCCTTCTGGTTTACTATGCAAGCTCTCTTCGAGAGCCTTCGTTTCAGCTATTATATTTTTCATTTTATTAATTTAAATCACTTTTTAAAAAACCATTTTATTGATTCTTTGTGAGTTTCACATCATGCACCCGCATCCCACTCACCTCCCTGTCCCTCCATATCTGCCCTCCATCCATGTACCCTCCCTCCCCAACACACAAAGAAAACAAAAAAATGAAATAAAATCTCTACATGGAAGCTATGGTGTGTCACAGTGTGACCCATAGTATACCCTTTTGTCCACACATCTTTACTTGCAAATGTTCATTGCAGTGAGTCACTGGTCTGGTTCGAGGCTTCTGGCTTCTGCTACACTGTCAATACTGAGTCCTCACCGGGACTCTTCTAGTGATAGCTGAATTGGCCAGCCTGCCAGCTCTCCTATACCCAAGCCATCGGGGCCAGCTGTTTGTTTGTTTGTTTGTTTGTTTGTTAGAGACAGAGTTTCTCTGTGTAGCCTTGACTGTCCTGGACTTGTTTTGTAGACCAGGCTGTCCTCAAACTCACAGCAATCCACCTGCCTCTGCCTCCCAAGTGCTGGGATTAAAGGTGTGTGCCACCAAACCCAGCTCCAGTGCCAGCTTTTGTGGTAACATGGACTGTGGACATTTACACAGACCCCTGCTGGGACAGGGCCATGGACTCAGATGTGGCCTGGACATCACCAAGGCCTCAGGTGGGCAGCGTAGGCTACTGGCATCAGGCTGTTTTTCACTGCTGTCCTGTCTCCAGTTCCACCTCTCTCTCTCTCTCTCTCTCTCCCTCTCTCTTTTGTTTGTTTGTTTGTTTCTCGAGACAGGGTTTCTCTGTGTAGTCTTGATTGTCCTGGACTCATTTTTGTAGATCAGGCTGGCCTCAAACTCACAGCGATCCACCTGCCTCTGCCTTCCAAATTCTGGGATTAAAAGTGTGCGCCAGCACCACCCAGTCCCAGTTCCACCTCTCTTGATATAGTGTCCAGCTCTCCTTCTCTTCCATCTCTTCAGCACACACTTGCTCATCGTAACGACATATCCCCCACCCCCTCCCCAGCCCACCGGTGCCTTGCGGCAGTGGACAGACCTCTCTTAATGACTTTTTAAAATTCAAGTTTCTAATAAACTTAATCTTCTCTCCTATTTTCTTTTTTAAAGAACTTGCTTGGCAGCAGTGGTCACACACACCTCTAATCCCAGCACTCAGGAGGCAGAGGCAGGCAAACCTCTGAGTTTGAGGCCAGCGTGAACTACCGAGAAAGTTTCAGGATATCCAAGGCTGTACAAAGAAACCTTGTCTCCAAAAATAAAATTTTTTTTATTTTATTTTAAATTATGGGTATGTAGGTGTTTGTCTCAAGAAAGAAAGAAAGAAAAAAAGAAAAGAAATGGATGGTGCCCGAGGAACGACACTTGGCTTGTCCTTTGACCTTGCCATTTATGTGCACACAAAATACATATGCACATATGCACAGATGCTATTTTATGTTTTTCTTCTTAATATTTTATTTATTTACATATTTGTGTGTTAGGAGAAGGTGCACAGGTATGTGTGCATGGGTGGGCCAGGGAACAATTATTTTCAGGCTCTTTTTTGTTTTCTTTTGTTTGTTTGTTTGTTTGTATAAGCCTGGCTGTCCTGAGCTTGCTCTGTAGACCAGGCTGGCCTCGAACTCAGAGAGATCTGCCTGTCTCCGCCTCCCTAAGTGCTGGGATTAAGGGCATTCGGCATTAGCCGCTGGCTAGAGGACAACTTTTGGGAGTTGGCTCTCTCCTACCACAGTGTGGCTCCCAGGGACTGAGCTCAGGTCATCAGGCGTGGCAGCAAGGGTCTGTACCTGATGAGCCTGTATTTCTCTTTTTTGAATATTAAAAAAAAAAAGAATGATTTGTTTATTTTGGAGATGGGGAGGTGGCTCAGTGGTTAAGAACACTGGTTGATCTTCCAGGGGACCCAGTTTCAATTCCCAGCACCCACATGAGGCTCACAACCATCTGTAACTCTAGATCCAGGGGGTGTGATACCCTCTTTTGGCCTCTACACAGATATACATATAGATAAAACATCTATGCACATAAAAATGAATGTTTTAAGATTTATTTATTACTGCTTTATTTGTATGAGCGTTGCCTGCATGTGTGTCTGTGTACCACACGCGAACAATGCCCATGGAGGTTTTGGATCCTCTAGAACTGAAGTTACAGGTGGCTGGGAGCTGCCATGTGGGTGCTAGCAATCGAACCTGGGTCATCTGCAAGAGCAGTAGGTGCTCTTAACTTCTGAGCCACCTTTCCATGCCCTATTCTTAAACATCTTTATTTTACCTTTTGTCTTTTTTTTTTTCTCTTTCATTTATTTATTTATTTTGGTTTTTCAAGACAGGGTCTCTCTGTGTAGCCTTGACTGTCCTGGACTTGCTTTGTAGACCAGGCTGTCCTCAAACTCACAGCGATCCACCTGCTTCTGCCTCCTGAGTGCTGGGATTAAAGGCATGTGCCGCCACCACCTGGCTTCTTCTTTTCTTTTCCTTCTTTCTTCTCTTCTTTCTTTTTAAAAAAGATTTATTTACTTATGTAGAAAGTGTTGTAGAAAGTGCCTACATGTACATTGCATACCGTAAGAGGGCACCACATCTCACCATAGATGGTTGTGGGCCATCATGTGGTTGCTGGGACTTGAACTCAGGATCTTTGGAAGAGCAGCCAATGCTCTTAACCTCTGAGCCATCGCTCCATCTTCTCTTTCTTTCTTTCTTTCTTTCTTTCTTTCCCAGCTCAGAATTTGAGTGCGGGGGTTGGGGGTGGGGTGGGGTGGGGGTGGGGGAGGTTGCATGTGCTAACACTCAGCTAACAGATTCCTTTTCAAATCTGCCTCTACTAACTCTAATGTCTAGATCAGCTATGAGTCTGTTGCTATTTTCTCCTCCTTTGGTTTTCTGTAGTCAAGTCTTGGTATTGGTATGCCTAGTATTTTTTTCCCTAACAGTTTTATCAAGAGGTAATTGATGTACACCAAATTGAAAATATTTAAAATATATAACTTGATGACTTTCACCATCATCAAAAGCAAGGTGGAGACAGTATCCGTCATCCCCTGGTCTCCTTGTGTCTTCTGGTGATTAATCTATTTCCTCTGCCATCATCTCTAGGCAACCACTGAGTTGTCATTAAACTGAAGTTTCTAGAAGCCAGATCACCTAGAATGGTTTTTCATTTTGCTCCTCTCACTCGGCATTATTTGGGAAGTTACTGTGTAGCTGTGTGTATCAATAGCTTGCTCGGCTTTATTGCTGCTTAGTACTAGACTACCTATTTGCCTTTTGATGGAAATTTGAGTTACTTCCAGTTTAAAACTATTTTAAAAGAGTCGCCATGATATTCTTGTACACGTCTATTAGTTGAGCTGTGTCTTCGTTTCTCTTGTGCAAACGCTTGGATGAGAAACGGGTGGATCATATGGTAGGTACATGTTACTTTTTGAACCTAAAATGTTCTCAGACGTCTCCTACAGTAAGATGGGCTGGGGGTTGTGACCTAATCAGGGGAACCAAGCCACTTATGATTTCATAGTTGGGTGAGCTGTTAGGAGGTAGGGCACAGTGGGAGAGGTAGGTCACTGGGGGATGTGACTGGGAAGGGTGTACCTTGTCCCCAGCCCCTTCCTCTCCACCTCTGCTCTCTGGCTGAGGAGAGCGGGGTTTCCTCCACCATGCCTTCCCACTGTGATGACTCACCATGCTACAGGTGGTACGGAGCCTCTGACCATGATCACGTGTCTGAAACTCTGAGCCAAAAGAACCTCTGCCTCCTTCGGAGTTACGTTGGGTAGCTTGTCACAAGGAGGCAAGTGGCTTTCAGAGTCTGTATTTCACCTTTCCATAAACTACCAAGCTCTTGTCCAGTCATGAGTGAGGGTCCCCTTTGCTCTGCATCTCTGCCAAGGGTCGCTGTAGTCAGTCCTGTCTTAGATGTTTCTCTAGATGTGTGGTGATAACTTGTTTAAATTTCATTTTCATTTTTCATAGTGACTGGAAATCCTAAACATCTTTTTATAGGTACCAGGACAGGTGTTTATTCAGATGTTTTATTCACTGCCTACCCCTTTAAAAAAGAATGCATCTGGTAGCTGTGGAGGATATTATGTGTTACAGTGGCAGGCAGATGGAACATAGCCAGGTCATCGTGGCCTAGCCAAGGGTGGGCTTCAGGCTTTGTGCAGGCTGGCTGCTCTGCGGTGTGCACTTAGCCCTGTATCGCAACCCCTCAGCATCCTTAGCTGGAAGCCAGTGCAAGTTAGAGATTTTCTTCTCTCTTTCTCTCTCTCTCTCTCTCTCTCTCTCTCTCTCTCTCTCTCTCTCTCTCTCTCCCCCCCCCCCTTTTCTTTTCTTTTAAAAAATTTCACTGTGGCCTGGCATGGTGACGCATGCCTTTAATCCCAGCACTCGGGAGACAGAGGCAGGTGGATCGTTGTGAGTTCAAGGCCAGCCTGGTCTACCCTGCGAGTCCAGGACAGTCTAGGTTAAAAAGGGAAACCCTGTCTCGAAAAAAAAATTTTTTACTGTGTGTGTGAATGTGTACGTGTGTGCACTTGCACAGCCAGGATGCCTGGGTGAAGGTCAAAGGACAACTTGTGAGAATTGACCCTCTCCTCACACTGTGAGGGTCCTGGAGATCCAATTTGGGTTCCTGGACTTGGCAGCAATGGCCCTTACACCCTGAGTGTCGCGCACTGAAGTCATCTTTGAGACAATATACCTGAGAAGACAGCAAGAAAGTAAGGGGTTTATTTTGGCTCATGGATTCAGAGGCATCAGTCCGTGGTCCCTGATGTCATCACTTCTGGCAGATCACTGGCCTGATTGGGACCGTGGTGGGCAAGACAGGAAACGGAAGGACAGAGTACCCACTACCACTGTTTCTCCTTCCCCCCCCCCCCCGACTCTGTTCTGTGTATGTCCCTCACCAATGGGGTGGCGCCACCTACACTCACAGCAGGGATTCGCCCTCATTTATTTCTTCCTGGAAATGCCCTGACCCAGAGAACTGCTTCATTAACCTCCTGGGTGATTCTCAGTTCAACCAGGTCAAAAGGTCAAAATCAGCTACAGTGAAACACAGAGGTTCAAATTTTTTTTTTTTTTCTGTCCTGTTCTCTCACATCCGAAGACTGCTGAAATAAAGCTGGGCATGGTGGCGCATGCCTTTAATCCCAACACTCGGGAGGCAGAGGCAGGTGGATGGCTGTGAGTTCGAGGCCAGCCTGGTCTACAAAGTGAGTCCAGGACAGCCAGGGCTATTACACAGAGAAACTCTGTCTCAAAAAACAAAACAAACAAACAAAATGGTTGAAATAAGCTAGACAATGCTAGTGCACTCAGGAGGCAGAGGAAGGCAGATCTCTGTGTTCAGAGCTAGTTCCAGGATAGCCAGGGTTACACAGAAAAACGTCTCGAAAAACAAAAACACAAACAAAAAAGACTGCTGATGTGGCTGTTTCAAGTCATTAAATGCAGCTTTCTGTTTGATTGCTTTTCCCTTTTCCCAAAAGGCCAGGGAGACCGAGGAACTCTTCCCTCAGCTCCAGAATCGCGGGACTCTAGGTGGCTCCTGTAAATCTGTGGGCTCTCCTATGTCTAAAGCCAGAAACCTTGTCCCACCACAGGGTCTCTGGCCCCAGCAGGTAGGGAGTGTGGTCTGAGGTGAGTCCTGCTCATATCTGTGGCAGTCCTCACTGACCTGGGAAGGGAGGGAGGGACAGGTCTGCGGCTGGAAGAATGGAGACTGAGGGATTGCAGCCTCCAAGCAATCCTTCCACAGGTTGGGAACTTCATCGGACCTTCTGATTTCTGCTGCCACTCGCCTTGCTCCTCAAAATGCCTTGCTCGGACTCATGCGCCCCCTAGTGGCCGCTGTAAGAGAAACTGTGCTCCTCCGGAGGTGTCGAGAAAAAGGTGCCAGCAGGGGGTGATTAGCTACCGGGGCATGGACCCTGTGTCTTTATATTTTGTTTGTTTTAATTTTAAATTCCCCCACCCAGGGTTAGAGATTGAACCCAGTGCCTCGCATATGCTAAGTAAGTGGCCTACTGCCCAGTTTATATCTTAGCCCTTAAAAAAAAATTTTATTGTGGTTGAAGAGCTTGGTCAGTTGATAAAGTGTTTTCCAAGCAAACACGAGGACCTGGCTTAGCTTGCCACATCAAAAGCCCCTCGTGATCCCTGCACTGGGGAGTGGAGACAGGAGGCCGTCGGGCTTGCTGGCCAGCCAGCCTAGCCTGAGCAGCGAGCTCCAGATCTAACGACCAAGAGTGTCTTCTAAAATGAGGTGAAAATCAAGTGAGGATGAAACTTAAACCAGCCCCTGGCCTCCACACACAGGCACACACTGTCTCCAAAAGATAAAGCCTAGAACTTGCCATGTAGACCAGGCGGGCCCCAAACTCTCAGAGAGCCACCTGTCTCTGCCTCCTGGGGGCGGGCCAGGGCTGGGGATGTGGCTCAGCATGCTGGGCATGCATGAAGCTCTGGGTTCTGTCCCTAGCACCCCTTAAACCAGGCACGGTGGTGCTGTATGCTCACAAATACAGCCCTCCAAAGGTGAATGTAGGACTACTGGAAATTCAAGGTCATCCTCCACTTCATAGGTTCAAGGCCAGCCTGGAAAACAGGAGACCCTGCCTCAAACCAAATGCATCTATAAACATTTGTCATCATAGTTATGCTTTTAAAAAATCATACTATTTTCTTAATTTCATCAAATATGCAATGTTTAAACATCAGATCATTTTATAAATGTCTTCTGATTTGATTTATATACATTTGTTCATTTATTTATTTTGAGACGTGTATCTCAGGTCATGTATTTGGAGTTGATGCTGACCTTGACCTTCTGACCCTCCCATTGATAGGATCACAGGCGTTGGCTACCACACCTGGTGGGACTAGAGCCCAGGGCCTCGTGAACATTGACCAAGTACTCCACCAGCTGAGCTGTATCCAGCCTTGCTTTTTGAAATCTCTATCTTATTTGTATTCAGATAGTCTCACTCTGTAGCTCAAGCTGTCCTTGAACAGGAGTCAACTCTCCGGCCTGAACCTCCTTCCACATGCTGGAATTATAGTCATGAGCCACCGCGCTCAGGTCGTCAATGGCTTTCTCAGGCAGGTAGGGAAGGCAGGCAGGGCAGGATACCTGCAAGCTAGACCAAGCAGATGGTGGCCAGCAGCCAGCTGGAAAGACATGGTCCCCACATCAGGACACCAGCCTGGAAGTGGTGGCAAAGCCCCTGAAGGTGTCCATCCTGGCATCAGGGAACTGGGGGGTCCATTGTTGTGAAAATCATTGGGAACAACATGAAGAACGCAAACAAGTTGGCCTCCACGGTCAAGATGTGAGTATTTGAAGAAATCGTCAACGGGAGGAAGCTGACAGAGGTCATCAACAGGGACCATGAAAACGTGAAGTACCTGGCTGGACACAGGCTTGCCAGAGAATGTGGTGGCCACCCAGAGTCTCAGCCAGGCCATGCAGGATGCAGACCTACTGGTATTTGCTTCTCCATACTGGTTCATACGCACCGTCTGTGATGAGATGGCCGACCTAGTGCCCAGGAAGGCCCTGGGCCTCTCCCTTGTCAAGGGCCTCAAGATTATCTCTGACATCATCCAAGAGAAGGCGGACATGGATGTCATCGTGCTGACAGGGGCCAACATAGCCAATGAGGTGGCCATGGATGTCACTGTGCTGATGGGCGCCAACATAGCCAATGAGGTGGCCGCAGAGCGGTTCCCTGAGACCACCCTCAGCAGCACGGGGCTGCAGAACAGCCTGCTCTTCAAAGAGCTGCTACAGACCCCCAAATTCCAAGTCACTGTGGTGGAAGACTCAGACACGGTGGAGCTGTGTGGGGGCTCTAAAGAATGTTGTCGCTGCAGGGGGCCGGCTTCTGTGACAGCTTCTGCTGTGGAGACAGCACCAAGGCTGCTGTCATCCACCGGGGGCCTCGTGGAGATGGTCAGGACTTTCTCCAGGGGCCAAGTGTCCTTAGCCATTTTCCTGGAGAGCTTCGGGGTGGCCGACCTTTGTCAGCACCTGCTACGGGGGCCGGAAGCGCAAGGTGGCCGTAGCCTTCGCCAGGACAGGAAAAAGTGTTGAGGAGTTGGAGAGAGAGATGCTGAACGGACCACACACGGCCGCCTGGGTGCACCCGCATCCTCAAGCACAAGGCCCTTCTGTACAAGTTTCCCTTGCTCAAGGCTGTGTATCAGATCTGCCACGAGGGCAGACCCACGGCAGAGCTGATACCCTGTCTGCAGAACTACCTGGAACATAGGTGAGGGCAACGGGGCACAGTACCGCTCTCCCTCAACCATCTCTCGGTCACATGGAAACCAGGGCACGGCAGGGAGATGGTTGCCTGGCTTTCTCCTATCTTGGTGACATAGGAATTATTATGGCTTCATTTCTGGGCCATGAGAGACAGCTCACTGGGTACTGGGTGATAACTAGACATACAGGATGAATGTGAAGAAAACAAAGGAAAAAAATATATAGCTTGGTAGTTTGAGTCAGCATTCCAACAAGATTCGGAGTTGTTTCCTGTGCCTGTGTGTGTGCAAGTGTGTCAGTGTGAGTGGGGGAGCACATGGGTCTTTGTGGGGGGGTATGTGCTTACATATGTGCATACGTATGTGCGTGAACAAACACCCACTCATTGCGTGTGTGAGTGTGTGTGAAGGAGCTGGGTCATCTCCCGACGATCCCCATGCCTTGTTGCTGGCTGTCCTAAGGGAACACCCACTCATTGTGTGTGTGAGTGTGTGTGAAGGAGCTGGGTCATCTCCCGACGATCCCCATGCCTTGTTGCTGGCTGTCCTAAGGGTGACCTGCTCCTCTGTGGGAGGGATGCCCTCCCTGAATGACTCTAGTGTGACGTCACAGCAGTTGATACACAGCAATGGAGCCAGTCATTCCTTCAGCGTTTGATGTGGTTGGGTGGCTGCACCGGTTAGTTTTGTTGTCAACTTGGCACAAAGTAGAGTCACTTGGGCAGAGGGAACCTCAGTTGAGAAAATGCCTTGATCAGATTGACCCGTGGACATGTCTGTGGGGGGCATTTGTCTTGATTGACGAGTAATGCGGGAGGGTCCTGCTCGCTGAGGATGGTGTCATCCTAGGGCAGGTAAGCAAGCTGTGAGGACCATGCCAGTAAGCAGTGTCCTCTGTGCTCTGCCTCAGCTGCTGCTTGAGTTCCTGCCCTGATCTCCCACAGTGAGAGACCATAATCAGGACACATAAGCTGAATAAACCCTTTCCTCCATAATTTGATTTTGGCCAGTATTTTACACAGCAACAGAAAGAAAACTAGGACAGACATGGACTATTGCTGTGACAGATCTGACCATGTTGTTTTGGGCAGGATTGTGGAAGCATTTGGAACTTTGGACTAGAAAAGCCATTGATTGCTCAAAGCTGGGAAAATAATACCAAGAGCAGTGCGGAGGATGGGGGCCTAGCCTGTGATAGCTCAGAGAGAAGCAAAGACTCCATTGCACTGTTAACTGATATTTTGAATTAAGAATCTATGGTGCCCCCTCCCATTTCCCAGCACTTCTCTCACCCCTGAGACAGGCCAGAGGTCATGAGACCCCTGGAGAGCTGGCCCTGAGGTCATAAGACCTCGGAGAGCTGGCCCTGCTCCTCACTGGGCTGCAGTACTCCTGAGCATGGGCCCAGCATCTGGTCTGTACAGCACAGTAGAGCTGACCCTGGTGGTGAAGGCAAGGGTGAGCTGGCTCGAGGACATGAGAGCAGAGGAGCTGACCCTGCTGCTTGCCAGCTGTGGCACTGGGTGAGCTAGCTGGAGCCCTGCTGGAGAGCTCTCCCTGGTGGTACAGGCGCAGGAGAGCTTGCCTGGTGGGCTGACCAACTCAGCTAACTCCCAGGCCCAGTTCCAGGCCTTTAAGTTGGCCCACCCCAACATCTACCCCATCTGTGAACTGCTGGAGTGTGTGAGGGGCCAGTGCTGCAGATCCAAAGCTGCAGGGTCTCCATGACACAGGGCAACAATAGGGTATCCTAGAGGAGTCCTGGTGAGGATCCAGTACTGACAGTCTAGCAGAAGCCAGAGGCCTCGAACCAGACCAGCAAGTCATCGCAATGAGCTTTTGCAAGCAAAGATGTGTGGACAGAAAGGTATACTGTGTGACACACTGTAACACACTATAGCTTCCATGACAAGATTTTTTTTATTCTATATTTTATTGTGTGGGGGGAGGTTGCATGGGTGGAGGCAGATATGAAATCATGGGGAAATGAGTGTGATTTGGGAACATGATGTGAAATTCATAAGAAATCAATAAAGTTTTCTTTTTTTAATCTGTATTTTTCCAGGTGGTGGTGGCACATGCCCTTAGTCCCATCACTGGAGGCAGAGGCAGGCAGATCTACAGTTTGAAGTCAGCCTGGTCTACAGAGTGAGACCAGGATAGTCAGGGCTACACAGAGAAACCTTGTCTCAAAAAAAGCCAATACAAAACTAAAAGAACCAGTGGTTCTGGTCAGCTTGGGCTGAAGAGTCAGCTGTGACTGACAAGAGATCGGCAGCACCGGCTGAACCTTTGTGTTACTGGGACACTTGGTGCTGGTTAGCTGGGGCTGAGAAATCAGCTTCGACTAAGAAGAGACAAGTATCGTTGGGGTAAAAATCTTCTGAGAAGTGCTTCCTCAGAGTCAGCACGCAGAAGCCCTGGTCCAGAGAGGGCCAAGGCTGCATCTCTAGCCAGCTGCTGAACTTGGCAGCATATAAGAGGCTCCCACATTACTGGTTTTGAAGCCTCAGTTGTGACTATCTCAAGGTTGGAGATGTCACATAGAGAAGCCAATGCTTGGCGGCACGTGATGGGGTCATAGTCCCTAACGAGACCAGGGGAGGCTGTTGGTGAAGACTCGGCCTCAGTTGCAGTTAAGATCTCAGCATATTGTAGAGCCAGGACTGTGGGACAAGCACCAAGGACAGTGGCAGGTGTCCTGTGGAGCTGACCTCAGCCTATCAGACACATTGTGCATGCTGCAGATGGCAGAAGGAGAGAGGCGGGGCTATCCAAGCCCTCTGGAGACCAGACAATCTGTGAGTCCCAGACATTAGACACTGAACTGTTTAAAATGGTTGGAGTCTGGTTTTGCTCTGATCTGACTGTGACTGTGCCCTCATTCTTCCCTCTTGGAATGAGGAGTATGCTAACTTTTTTATTATTTAATACGAGCACAAAGTTAAGAGACTCTGAGTATTTTAAAGAGACATTGAACTGTTATAATGTGTTTTTGGTTTTCGTTTTTTGTTTTGTTTTGCTTTTTTGTTTTTCGAGACAGGGCTTCTCTGTGTAGCCTTGGCTATCCTGGACTCATGTTGTAGACCAGGCTGGCCTCGAACTTACATCAATCCTCCTGCCTCTGCCTCCTGAGTGCTGAGATTAAAGGCATGCGCCACCACGCCTGGCTAAGTGTTGACATTTTTAAAGACTGTGGGCCATATGTTTGTTTGTTTGATTGTTTTTTCAAGACACTGTTTCTCTGTATAGCCCTGGATAGCCTGTAATTTGCTCTGTAGACCAGGCTGGCCTTGAACTCAGAAATATGCCTGCCTCTGCCTTCTGAATGCTGGGACTAAAGGAGTATGCCACCACATCCATCTGACTGTGGGACCTTAAAGTTGGCCTATGTTATATTGTGATATAAACAGGAAATCTTGGAGGTAGACAAGAAAGGAAAGGTTATAGTTTAATAGTGATATGTTTGTGTGTCAAGGTGACAAGGGGTTAATTATTCTGGTTAGTTTTGTTTTTTGTGAGTTGAACAATTTGGAAGAAGAGACCTCAACTGAGGATTTGCCTGTGGGCTTGTCTGTGGTGCATTTTCTTGATTGATGGTTGATATCAGAGCGCCCGGACCACTATTGCTTATGCCCACCATGCAGGTGGTTCTAGATTGCATAAGAATTAAAGGTGAGCAAGCTATAAAGAGCAAGTCAGTAAGCAATGTTCTTCCATGGTTCCCGCTTGTGCTCCTGCCTAAGTCCTTGACCTGAATTCTCACTATAATAGATTACAACTGTAAGCTAAAATAAATGCTTTCTGGGCTGGAGAAATGGCTCAGTGGATAAGAGCGCTGTCTGCTCTTCCAAAGGTCCTGAGTTCAATTCCCAACACCCACATGGTGATTCATAATAACCATCTATAATGAGATCTGGTGCCCTCTCCTGGAAGGCAGGCATACATATAGGCAAAACATTGTATACATAATAAATAAATAAATAAATCTTTTAAAAAATTAAAATAAAAAATAAACGCTTTCTTCCCCAAGTTGCCCCAAGTAATAGAAAGCAAGTAAAATATGGTGGTTCTAATGCTTTGATTGGCTTCCCAGCTCTCCTTTTATCAACACAAGAGGAGGCAGGACCCTTGGAGACCTCTCTCTCCTGTCTCCCAAAACTCCACCATGGTCTCTCTAAACCTGCTCTCACGTGCAGTCAGATTATTTCCTGGCTGTTCTTTTCTATCCTAGCATGCCAGGTGTGGATAAATGCCTTCAGATGGGGGGGGGGGGGATGGGCTGGTGTGGTAACAGACTGCACCACTCTGCAGCTACCCTTCCAAGTAACTGGCTCCCAAGGGATGAGACAGCTACCACCCCAACAGTGAAACTTTCCTGGTGTCCACCAACTCATGTGGCCAGACTGCCTGAGCTGAGGTGGGACAAACTGTCTTGATGAGGAACAAGGGATGAAGGTGTGTGGCTGAACGTGTAGATTTCTCAGTCTGGCAGACCTGGGTTCAAACACCAACTTCACCACTGAGTCATCTACACCTGGAGCCAGCCGCTCACCTTTCCATAATTGGCTGCCCGTGCCTCCCAAACACACCAGGTCCTAAGAGCATGGAATTTGGCTAGGCTTAGAAAAGGGTGTTTGCAGTCAAGATTATGTTTAGGATGTTGGCACAAGGATATTAGTATGGATAGCCCATATGGGATCTGGTTTTGGTTTTGGTTTTTCGAGTCAGGGTTTCTTTGTGTATCCTTGGCTGTCCTGGACCAGATGGGATCTATATGTCACAAAATGTGACTTTGAGAGCGACACCAAGGGGAGATCAATCTCTCTCCTCCATATCTGTCTCTCTGTCTCTGCCTCTCTGTCTCTAGTCTCTGGCTCTGTGTATCTCTTTTACACACACACACACCATGTTGGGGGAAATGTGCTTGTTTTATTCAGTTAGGAACTGAGATATTTACAGATGAAACAATGGATAGTTGGGCTTTTAGACCTTAACAGGGGCCTATGCTGAGGTACCCAGGAGGCAGAGGCAGGCGGATCTCTCAGTTCAAGGCCAGCCTGGTCTACAAAGCAAGTCTAGGGCAGCCAAGGCTACACAGAGAAACCCTGTCTTGGAAAAAGGAGAAGAAAGAAAGAAGAAGGAAGGAAGGAGGGAGGGAGAGAGGGAGGGAGGGAGAGGAGGAAAGAAGGAAGGAAGGAAAGAAGAAAGAAGAGAGAGAAAGAAGAAAGAAAGAAGAAAGAAAAAAAGAGAAAAAGAAGAAAGAGAGAGAGAAAGAAAGAGAGAGAAAGAAAGAAAGAAAGAAAAAAAAAAAAACGAAAGAAGAAAAAAAAAGAAGAAAGAAAGAAAGAAAGAAAGTTCTCCTTTGAAAGCAATGCTTCTCCGTTACAGGAGACGTTTGTCTGAGCCGGCTGTGCGCGGGCTCTGGCGCCACCTGGCGTCCATCTCGGGAATGACTCCCTGGGGAGCGATTGGGCGGCTGCAGCCCGTTTGGTGCTGCCTGGCACCACCCTAGCCCGAGTACATAATGCTAGGTGGCTCTCCTTACATAGTCTGGGCAGTGGGTCGGATACGAAGCCAGAACGGTAAAGCCAGCTAGCTTGTAAGGCGGCACACTGCACCTCACTCCGCTTGTAATGACCCCAAGGTGGGTGAGCATTCGGGAGCTGTTCCTGATCGGTAGCAGCGGGCGGGGGAGGGGGGGGTCCCTTATCTGAGACTTGTACAGTGAAAACAATGCCCCGCCCATGTGTTCACTGAGCACAGTCACACCCCTGGGTCAAGCGGCCTCAGGTACCAGGTACGGCTGATAAGCAAAGGTCTTTCTCACGCCTGCTTCCTCAAGAGCTGAAGGGCAGGGGACTCTGCTTAGGGGGTTCCCTGAGACCCTGCTGTCCCTGATACAATCCAAAGCCTCTTCCAACTGAAGGTCATCTGCATGCACCTGCTCAGTCCTGGGGCCATTACAGTTGTAGAAAGAGGTGTGTGTGTGCGTATGTGCACGGGGGCGCGCGGGGCAGGGGGGACAGGAGCTGGGGGGTTGGGATGCCATTTGCAGAGTGGGACTTAACAGCTGTGGTTAACTGCGTTTTAAGTTTGCACTGAAAGGGAGCAATTCTAAGGGTGACAGCTAATGTCCCTCCCAGCTCAACAGGAAGGTCTCAGAGAGGCTGCCTGGGTTTTCACTGCCTGTAAAGATTGCTGGTGAGTGGAGCCAGCAGTAAGTGATCTTTGGGACTGGGTCAGCTCCTACAGGTAGCTGTGCCTGTCTCATGTCCTGCCCCCCGTCGGTGGCCAGGTGCCTCTTTTTTCCTTTTAATGTTTAAGGTGTGTGTGTGTGTACACACATGTGCAAGCATGTATAGTGTCTAGAGGTTGATGCCAACTATCTTTCTCAGTCACTCTTCACTTTTTAAACTTTTATTTATTTATAATTAATTAATTAATTTTTATGTATTTATTTATTTTTGAGACAGGGTTTCTCTGTGTAGCCTTGGTTGTCCCAGACTCTCTCTGTAGACCAGGCTGGCCTTGAACTCAGAGGTCTGCCTGCCTCTGCCTCCAGAATGCTGGTTTTTATTGTTTTTAATTATCTCTCTCTGTGTGAGTATGGGTGAGAGAGTGCAGGTGTCTGTGGAGGCCAAAAGTGTGAAATTCCTCCCTGGAGCTGGAGTGACAGCAGTTGTGAGCTGCCAGTGTAGGAACTGGGACCAGAATTCTGGCAGAGCAGCATGCAGTCTTAACCGCTGGGCCATCTCTCCAGCCACTTGGCAGCTTACTTTTGGAATAGGCTCTGTTGCCTCCAGGGATCCTTGGGTCTCAGCCTTCCTGGTGCTGGGATCACAAGTGCATGCTGCCAGGCCAGGCTTTAAAAAAAAAAAAAAGTTTTCTATACACAAGTACTGGAGTCCTGTAGCACACAGTCAGTGTAAATGTGAAATATGTTGCCACACTATGGGCTGGGGCGCTGTCCTCGTTTGTTTCTGTCACAGTTTTGGGACTCTGCTGGGTAAGGTTGAAGTCTGGCTTCTCCAGATAGCCAGTTTGCACTCAGTCTATGAAGGTGAACTCCCTTTTCTCAGAGGAGTCCTCACTCCACCTGATCTGGTAACCCCACATCTTGCAAGGAGTGTCACATAGCCCTCGGGAAGATTACAGGCCTAATCCTTTCCTGATAAGGAACTTGTTCAACAAGCACAGGGAATTCCTGGAAGCACCTCATCCTGGGCGGAGGCGATCCTAGCCTCCGGCAAACGACTCTTGATCATACCTAGAAGTCATTCCCTCAACTATAGGATGATTAAGTACTGTTTTCTCTCCTTGTGATAGGACTTTGTGTTACTGCATGTAAATGAAGTACTGTGTGGAGATTAAGTATCCTGCCGCCTTTAGCCCTAGTGAATCAGACTCCTTCACCCTTAAAACCACTCCCCACTGCCCGAGGTTTATAAATAAAGGCTGCCTGGTGTGCTGAGGTAGGTGCGATGTGTGTGTGTGTGTGTGTGTGTGTGTGTGTGTGTGTGTGTGTGTGTGCGCGCGCGCGCGCGCGCGTGCGCTGACCTCCGGTGGGCACTGCCAGGCGTGGGTCTCATTGGGACCTGGCTGCAAGTGGGTTTCCAACATCTGCCTGCTTCCTCTGTTGTGTTTAGCACAGCAGCTCAAACCAGGGGCTGTAGCACTTGGTGTATCATCACGGGCCCGTGGGCTCCACTGCCGTCTGAGACCTGCAGTCTCATTCTAAACAGAGCTAAACTGTTAACACTCCACGGAAAACTTCTACCTCCCTCTGAGAGACCAGGAACGGGGTCTAATGCCCAGGTGACGGGCCTCACTGTAAAGTGCTCTGGCTGCCCCTGGTTAAGAAAAGGACCTTTGGGACCTTTAATCCCGAGGTCTGTCTGTCCTTGTCCAGAGGCAAGCAGTGCCTTGACTCACCTGCTGACAGTGGGACCCAGGCCCGCTGCCGGACGCTGAAGGACAAATGTGACACACATCATGACCAAAAGCAATCCACGGGAGAAAAGGGCTACTTGACTTACAGTTCCTGACCATCGGCGATTATTGAAGGCAGCCAGGGCAGGGACCTGAGGGCAGGCACAGAAGCACCTGCCATGGAGGGGCCCTGCGTATTGGCTCGCTCCTTATGGCTTGCTCAGCCTGCTTATAGCACCCAGGGCTTGCCCAAGTGTGCTGCGGCGTCGCTCATGAATCATTAATCAAGAAAATTTTCCTACAGACTTGTATACACGCCAACCTAATGGAGGCTTTTCTCCTCAATTGAGGCTCCATCTTCCCACATGACCCCAGATTGTGTCAAGCCGACCACAAACTACACAGCGCGGTGACTCTGCGATTCTTCTCTGGCCATCACTTCTGTCTCCGAGAAAGGACGATGTGTTCTCCCCTTGCCGATTTCCTGTCACTCGCATCTGCAGCCTTTTAGGTTATTTAACTTGTAAATTTCCCGAAATAATTCCAGCTCTGTGACTCCCAGAGTCCTGATTGCAGCATTTAAATTTTTTAGTATTCTGTGCGCTGTGCCTGAGAGGTGTGGGTGCCATCTTCAGTGGGGCAGCCAGCAGACACGGTGAGCGCAGATGGGCGAGGCCTTCACTGCGTCTCTCATTACTCTGTCAAAACACCTGACAGAGAAGGGTTTATATGGCCTCCCGGTTTGGCAAACAGTGCCCCATAGCAGGAAGCCTGAAGCACTTGGTTACCTTGGATCCTCTACCAGGAACAGAGGAGAGGAAGGAATGCTGTGTTCCGCTCGCTCACTCACTGTCTCCAGTTACCTTCTATTTATCTTCTTTTCTCTTCCTGGGACCTAAGCCCATAATGAGGTGCCATCCACATTCAGGGAGGGTCTTTGCTCTGACAAATTTCTCTGGAAGCGTCTTCACAGACCAGCCCGGAGGTGTGTCTCCTAAGAGACTCTAAGTCCAGTCGGTGCCACCCAATCCTTGGCTGTCCTTGGGACATCTGGCAAGGCTGAAGCATAAAGACACATGGACCCCCCCCAATACTGTCCTTGGGGCCTTGTCTCTGGGAAGTCAGCCACCAGGCTCTGAGGAAGCCCGAGCCAGCTGCTATGCAGGGAGCTGTGGAGAGGCCATATGCAGGATTCTGGCGGACTGTCAGTCCCAGCTGTCAGACCGTATGTGAGAGATGGTGCCATGTGTTCCCAGACACACACACACACACACACACACACACACACACACACACACACACACACAGCCACACTTCCCTTCCAGTCTTCCCAAGTGACCCCACCCTGACACAGCAGGGACAACTTGCCTACTCTCAGAATTCCTGACCTCCTGGGCCTTGAGAGCACAGAAAAGTAATTTCTGGGTGTTAATAAGTCTGACGTGGTTGGTTAGGGTCTTAGGCTGGGCTGTGCAGCAGCGGCCATGGTGAGTTCCCTGGGACTTGGTGACTCGCCCTCGGCC